>NW_028295392.1:0-360126 GCF_964341445.2 Mesoplodon mirus
AATGCTTTCCCTGTGACTTTCCTTGAGCTCTCAGTAGCAGAGCAAATTCATTTGGGGAGGAAATACTGTTTTGAATGAGGATTCTTATGTCTACTTCTTAGGTAACCCTCCCATAGAAGGAAAGAAATTTCTATTTCCTTATCCCTTATACCAGGGGAGAACAGGTCTCAGAAAACAGCCAGCTGGTGAGTTAGCCTTTCCCTTAAAAGATTTGCCCCGCTGCGTCCCATTTGCCTCCTCCAAAGCCCACCTCACTAATAAGAAATCGATCTTTGTTAGCTGTACAAACATTTTGTGTGTGTGTGTGTGTGTGCATTTGTATGTATCTTGTAGAAGGCATTTTAGATAATGTCACCTTGAGTGCTTTGATCATTCTTTAATAGTTTCTAGTCTGTTTCTTCTCAATACTTATCACAGGCTATGGAATTTATTCCCAGCTCACTCATAAAGCCCATTCTTCACTTTGGAACTCATTCTTGTTAAAGACCAATGTATCTGTGTCCAAAAATTTTCCATGCTGTTTTTAAAGAGACAGCATTCTTCCCTAGCCTCTACATTTTGACTCCTGCTTGGCAGGGGGAGTGGAGGAACATATTAGGCAGCACAAATGCCTGAGAAGGATCCAGTGCATAGGTCTTCATGCTTTTTTTTAACCCCACTGATTCTTAGACCCTTTTTTAAAATTAATTAATTGTTGGTTGCATTGGGTCTTGGTTGCTGCATATGGGCTTTTCTCTCGTTGTGGTGAGTGGGAGCAGCTCTTCGTTGTGGTGCGCAGGCTTCTCATTGCAGTGGCTTCTCTTGTTTCAGAGCACGGTCTCTAGGAACGCGGGCTTCAGTAGTTGTGGCACGTGGGCTCAGTAGTTGTGGCTCACGGGCTTAGTTGCTCTGCGGCATGTGGGATCTTCCCGGACCAGGGCTCGAACCTGTGTCCCCTGCACTGGCAGGCAGATTATTAACCACTGTGCCACCGGGGCAGTCCCGGTTTTTAGCCCCTTTCATATCCTCCTCAGCACTAACCCCCTTGGTGTGCTGCCGCCTCGGGTGCAGCCTTTCAACTTAAGCCAAACTGTACTTTCCAGTCCTTTTCCTGTATCTGATACCTGACTTGTAAAAGCTGTTTCGCTTCTCTGACTTGGTTCAAACTTAACCTGGGATTCAGAATTGTAGAGAATCCTAGAAATCAAACTGAGTTCACCTGTGCATGCATTTCTTGAGCCCTGACTAACTGCTAGGCACTGTTAAAGCTGTGAGCACAGCAAAATGCTTGTCTTTATTGATACTGTGTTATGGTAGGAATGACATGTAATTTTTAAAAGATGATTTAAATAGTATGTCCGAGTAGTCATTTGGTTTTAAATGGGTTTCATTAATGCTAAGTATTTGGGAGTTTAACAGACCATCTCTTGGTTTCTGTTAGTATATAAACCAGAGAACTTCATTTGTCGTGCGAAAGATAAGCTGAACCATCCTGAGGTTCATTAAAGTCTCATACTGTGTCTTAAGTGTAAAATCTTGAATCTTTGAACAAAGCTTTCACGTGTCCACATCTCTGAATTCTCTGTCCCTCTAGAAGAAAACAATCAAAGTGAGTTGAGGGCCGTTCAAGACAGAGGATCACGTGAAGAGCTTTCCTGCTGGCAAATCTGGCAACAAATTGCAAATGACTTAACCAGATGCCAAGACTCCATGATAAATAGTTGTCAGTTCCACAAACAAGGTGATTCCCCCTGCCAGATTGGGGCAGGACTCTATTCAAATTTCTGAAGATGAGAACCGTATATTAAATGATAAAGCAGGTGATCCCAGTAGTCCTGGAAATCCAAGGTTTGCAACTTTGAGAGCCCAGGATTCTTGGAGGAAATCTTCATTGGCTGAGTCACAGAATTATCAGAATAGACACCAGCAAATTTCCATGAAAAATAAACTGTGTCAGTGTAAAGAGGATGTTGACACCATCAGTTGGATTTCACATCACCTTGATGCTCATGGAGTACACAAGGGTCAAAAACCTTACGGCTACAGTGATTATAGAAAAGATAGCACGAGGGTTTCAACACTGGATCAGAATACTATGATTCACACGGGACAAAAACTTTACCAGTGTAATGAATGTAAAGAAACCTTCACCGATCTCTCCACCTTTGATCTTCACCAGCAATTACACTCAAAAGAGAAGTCTCATACGTGCAGTGAGTGTGGAAAAGGCTTCCGTTACAGCTCGGTTCTTCATATTCATCAGAGAGTTCACGTGGGAGGAGAACACAGTGAGTGTGATGAGTGTGGCAAGGAGTTCAGTCAGAACTCCCAGCTGCAGACTCCTCAGAAAGTCCACACTGTAGAGAAACCATTCAAATGTGGGGAATGTGGGAAAGGCTTCAGTCGTAGGTCAGCACTTAACTATTCATTGTAAAGTCCACACGGGAGAGAAACCTTATAATTGTGAGGAGTGTGGGAGGGCCTTCAGTCAGGCCTCTCACCTTCAGGACCATCAGAGAGTCCACACTGGGGAGAAAGCATTCAAATGTGACACATGTGATAAGAGCTTCAGTCGGAATTCACACCTTCAGTCCCATCAGAGAGTCCATACGGGAGAGAAACCGTACAAATGTGAGGAGTGTGGGAAGGGCTTCATTTGTAGCTCAAATCTATACATTCATCAGAGGGTCCACACAGGAGAAAAACCCTACAAATGTGAGGAATGTGGGAAAGGCTTTAGTCGGCCTTCAGGTCTTTAGGCCCATCAGGGAGTCCACACTGGAGAGAAATCATACATACGTAATGTGTGTGGTAAAGGCTTTACTCTGAATTCAAACCTTCAGGCACATCAAAGAGTCCATACAGGAGAGAAACCATACAAATGTAAGGAGTGTGGGAAGAGCTTCAGGAGGAACTCCCATTATCAAGTTCATCTGGTTGTCCACACAGGGGAGAAGCCCTATAAATGTGAGGTATGTGGGAAGGGCTTCCGTCAGAGTTCATATCTTCAAATCCATCAGAAGGCCCACAGTGTAGAGAAACCTTACAAGTGTGAGGAGTGTGGGCAGGGCTTCAATCAGAGTTCACGACTTCAGATCCACCAGCTGATCCATACCGGTGAGAAACCATACAAATGTGAAGAGTGTGGGAAGGGATTCAGTCGTAGAGCAGATCTTAAAATTCATTGCAGAATCCACACCGGAGAGAAACCGTATAATTGTGAGGAGTGTGGGAAAGTCTTCAGGCAGGCCTCAAATCTTCTGGCCCATGAGAGAGTCCACAGCAGAGAAAAACCATTCAAATGTGAAGAGTGTGGGAAGAGCTTTGGTCGGAGTTCACACCTTCAAGCCCATCAAAAAGTCCACACTGGAGAAAAGCCATACAAATGTGAGGAGTGTGGGAAGGGCTTCAAGTGGAGCCTGAACCTCGACATGCATCAGAGGGTCCACACAGGAGAGAAACCATATAAGTGTGGGGAGTGTGGGAAGCACTTCATTCAGGCCTCAAGTCTTCAGCTTCATCAAAGCGTCCACACTGGAGAGAAGCCATACAGATGTGACAGATGCATTAAGGTCTTCAGTCGGCCTTCACAGCTACAGTCTCATCAAAGAGTGCACACAGGGGAGAAGCCTTACAAGTGTGAGACCTGTGGTAAGAGCTTCAGTTGGCGCTCCAATCTTATAAGTCATCACAAAATGCATACTGGGGACACATTTTTTGAAAGCAGCGAGAGTGGTAAGAACATCAAGGAACTGTCAGAGGATAGAAGTTCTACAAAATGTTGTTTTCAAAAAACTCACGTGCAACGTGAATTCTTGCAAGCGTCAGGTCTCATAGGAGAGAAAGTATTTTAACTTAGTTGGTGTTGAAGCAGTAGCTAAACAGATCCTAGTGTTCAGCAGAGCACACAGCAGAGATCCCTTCTGAGTGGTGCAGTAAGGGCTGCATTCAGAACTTTGACATTTATCAGATGTCACTTAGGAGATAGCACTTAGAAAGGAAAAGAGTTTGGTCTGGGCTTTAACAAAAGTGTAAGGATGAGCTAGTCAAAATTGATGTCCGTGAGAATGTGCGCTCCATGAGGGCAGGGACTTGGCTGCTGAATGTACACAACCTTATCATTGACTAGTGCTTTTAGGTGTGCTCAGTACTTGTGTTTTAAATAAACCAAAAGGGGGAAATGTATAATATATGAAAGTTGTATCCAGATGGGGAAACCTGCAAAATAAAATTAATTCAGGACATGAACTTTTGTTGAAATACTGAAAACCACTGCAGAAAACCAATCTGCAATATATATTTTTTTAATTTATTTTTGGCTGCCTTGGGTCTTTATTGCTGCACGCAGGCTTTCTCTAGTTGCAGTGAGTGGGGGCTACTTTTCATTGCAGTGTGTGGGCTTCTCATTGCAGTGGCTTCTCTTTGTGGAGCACGGGCTCTAGGTGTGCAGGCTTCAGTAGTTGTGGCATGCGGCTGAGCTGCTGTGCAGCATGTGGGATCTTCCTGGACCAGGGCTCAAACCCGTGTCCCCTGCATTGGCAGGCAGATTCTTAACCACTACGCCACCAGGGAAGGGAAGCCCCCCAATCTTCAATATTAATATGCTATTAGCCTATCGCAACTGGCTCCTTGCCTCCCGCAGCCTCTGTTCTCAAGTTGGGTGGTCATTTGAGACCCCGTCTAGTTTTCCAAGGACTGTGTTCAGTAGAAATTGAACTACCTTGTGATTTTTTTTTTCTGATGGTACAGAGTGAAAAAACATGATTAACTTTGCAACAACAGTAACTGCATAGTATACAATTGATTTTTTGTCTGTCAATATTAAGGCAGGGTTTACTGTAACACTTTGAAAGTGTCACAAAAATTGTTTGTCCCTAGAAAAAAAAATTTTTAGTTGACCTTGAACTTACTGATTTCTAATTCTCTGCATTTTCATCCAGACTTTGGAATGTTTGCCTTCTAATTATTGTAGCATTTCTTCTAAAGTTCTCAGGTAGGGGCTATGCCATATTCTTCCCCCACATCCATGAGGCAAATACCCAGAAAACTTGTAGGAATCTGATAAAATTATCCAGTGTATTATTGAGACAAGAGTGACATTTATGTGCTTTTCCCTATTGGTTGCAGTAAAGCATGGTTTCAGGAAAGGAGTATATATATCAGAATATATTAGATCTCTTTGATTTAGAAATCATATAATTGGAAGTTATTGATTGTGAGATTAAAATACCAAAAAGATGAACACCACATCAATGATGTCATTAATTTTTTAATGGAAATTAGTGTACAGCTGTAAGAATTTGAGTTTTGATAGATTCCTATATTAATCTGAAGCCGGTGAAATGATGACAGGGACTTCCCTGGTGGTGCAGTGGCTAAGAATTCGCCTGCCAATGCAGGGGACACGGGTTCGAGCCCTGGTCCAGGAAGATCCCACATGCTGTGGAGCAACTAAGCCCGTGTGCCACAACTACTGAGGCTGTGTGCCACAACAACTGAAGCCTATGTGCTTAGAGCCTGTGCTCCGCAACAAGAGAAGCCACTGCAATGAGAAGCCCGCGCACCGCAACGAAGAGTAGCCCACACTCACTGCAACTAGAGAAAGCCCGCACGCAGCAACGAAGACCCAATGCAGCCCAAAATAAATAAATTAAATAAAAAGTTTATTTTAAAAATTTATGACATATCATAATCGCAGGAGATACACAATATGGGCTTTGAGAGGTCACAGATTGTAGCCTTCATAGTATAATCAACCATAAATCTTTGTTAGTGTTTGTGTATGTGTGCATGTGCACACATGTATGTGTACATGCATAAGATCATGTGTAAAGGGATACTCTTCCAGAGTGGTTTTCCTAGGCAAGGAGCATTTTGTGATATTTTTCCATTTTATAACTTCATGTTATATTTTTTTCATTGAATAGTGGGTATTGCCAAAGCAGGAAATTATTTTAATAGAATTTGAAAAAGTATTAAATAATTATCCCTTGCAGTTAAGACCTCATATGATTGTTCTATATTGTCATAAGGCATATAAGATCAAAATTATGGTATGAACTCTGGAAGCCAATTTCAAAAACAAAACAGTTCTCAGATTATTTTGCATACACAGAAAAATTCATGAGTTTCAACAGTTGAAGCTTTATTATTTATGCTGTGCTTTAACTACAGATCCATAATAGGGAGAGGGAAAATCCTGGAGCTAGAAACAAAAGTGGATATACCTACATTGTGGAGGTTTAAAAAAAAAGTTTCTCTTGTTGAAAAGATGCACATGAGGAGAGAACTGAGCATAATAGCAGAGGACCCTCTGGATGTGGAACCAGTAAGGACAAAGCAGGTTTGGATGGCATTCCATACGCAGACCAATGGTGGTATTTTTAATATAGTTGGTTAAAGGGCTTTATTTAGCAAGTTACAGTTGACCCTTGAACAATATGGGTTTGAACTGGGCAGGTCCACTTATATGCAGGGTTTTTTTTTTAATAGTAATTACTACAGTACTACATGATCTGTGGTTGGTTGAACCCATGGTTGCAGAATTGCAGATACAGAGGAACCACGGATATGGAAGTCTGACCATAAGTTATTTATACAGATCTGTCTACCCATCCATCCATCCGTCCACCCATCTGTAGAGATAGAGAGGGAGTGAGTGCACGTGCTAGGTATTTACAGAAGTAGATATGGAAGTGCGAGGATATACAAACACACACATGTGTATGTCATGTATATAAGCATGTATATCCACGTTTCTATTTCAGGGCTGGAGCAAGGAAAGTGTAGAATGATCCTGGAGAAAATTTACTGTGCCAGAAAGTAGGAAAGAGTGGTGGGACGTGTAAGAAGATCCAGCTTGAAGAGACTCACACTGGGTAAATCTGAGCAATTTGACCCTAAAATAAATAATTATCATACAGAATATGAATAAAAAAAGAGGAAGGGAGGGAAGGAAGGGCTCTCATAATAGAATGCCAAACCATAAACATATAGAAGGAATGACGTAATGTAAAAATCATTATTTACAACCATCATAGTAATGATAGGTTCTGGCAAGAGTAATCAATGAATTATAAAACTACTGGTTGAAAGTTTACAAGGAGCAGGATGCTACAAAACCCCAAATATCTCTCCACAAAGTATTGATCACAACAAGAAATACAGTAGGTATAAATTTGGTGAACACTACCTTAGCCAAGAGGTGAACATTATCAATAACAGAACAAACGAACATTTTAGATCTCTGGGGTATGATATACTGAGAAGGACGCAACGTTGCTTCAGGATTATTTCTGACAGAAATAAACAACCAGATCTTATCACAAGGAAGCATCCACATTGAGAGTCTCCTGTTTCACAGTTATGACCACAGGGAGCATAACTGGCCAAAGGTCCCAGCTGCTGCTCTTAAATCCATCACCACGTTTGCCTGGAGGCCGGCCTTGCCCCTGATTGCTCCTAGTCAGCACAGCAGGGATCCTAAGGCAGGCCATTTCTTGGAGACCAGGATTCCTCTGTCCAGTGACCTTTTTTCAAGGACTCTGACAGCCTTGAAGGATTTTACGTAGATGACAAGGCAGTCTCGGATGATTTACCAAATCTTTCTTCCAAATCTTCACTCAGGGTCAGACTTGCACTATGCGCTGATAGTTCTGCCAGCCTTCCAGAGCTCCCTGCCATTTTCTCTCCGATGTTTCCCCTAATGAAATATTTGTTCATTAAAGTCTTTCTCAGCACTTTGCCGTCTAGTTCTTGGAGGACCAGGACAAGCCCCAAACCCTAGAAGCATCCCTTTTTGGCTCTTTCTAGTAACCTTCCTTTCCATATGGTAGCCACTAATTTGTAATGGTGTAGATTCACTTAGCCTATTTTGTACTTGATATAAATGGAGTCATGTAATAGGTGCTATTTTGTGTTGGCTTCATTTGCTCCACAGTATATCCATGACATTTATCCATATTGATGGGAGTGGATACCGTTGATTCATTTTCATTGGTGGATATTATTGCAGTGTGTAAACATATCAAAATCTATTTATTAATCCCATTATTGGTGGGTATTGGGTACTTCCCCATTCTTGGCTATCACAGTTAGTGGTGATGTGAGCAATCTAGAATGTGCCTTGTGCACTTGTTTGAGGGATATTTCTATGGGTGGAACCAAAGGGTTATAGGGTATATGTTCAACTTTGGTAGATACAGTTGACCCTTGAAGAATGCATGGGCATGAGGGATGCATCTGAGTCTTTTATTCCATAGATGTTTTTAAAATCTCTCTCACTTTTGGCCCAAGAGTGCTGCGTTTGGGTTTACGGTGTTTCTTAACTTTGAAATAGTCCAATTTTTCAATTTTTTCTTTCACAGTTGGTGATTTTTTTGGTCTTAAGAAATTCTTCCTACTCCAAGGCAAAAAGGCTGTTATCTTACGTTTCTTTCCTAAAGCATCATTGTTTACTTTTCAAATTTAAGTCTGCAGATCTTCTGGAATTTATATTTTTATATCCTATGCAGTAATGATTAATATTTTTCCCATATGGATATCCAGCTGACTGAGAACCAATAGTTGACCCTTGGACAACATGGGTTTAAACTACACAAGTGCACTTATACGAGGATTTTTTTGAATAGTAAATACTGCACTACTACACGATCCAAGGTTGGTTCAATCCTCAGATGCAGAATTGCCGATTATGGAGAAACCATGTACGTACAGAGGACTGGCTATAAGTTATACTTGGATTTTCAACTTAGCAGAGGGTTGGCACCCCTAACCCCCTTGAACCCTAGTTCAAGGATCAACTGTATTAACAAGAGTTCTTCCCCCTCTCTGCTGCAGTGTTTTCTTTTCTTTCTTTTTTCTTTTGGCCGTGCTGCGTGGCTTGCAGGATCTCAGTTCCCTGACCAGGGATTGAACCAGGGTCACCACAGTGAAAGCGCCAAATCCTTACCACTAGACCACCAGGGAGCTCCCTGCAGTGTTTTCTTTTTACACGTTGTTATAATGTCTGTTTCAACATGGATTTTGATGTCTATTATCTTGTCTATCCTTGAGCAAACACCAGACTATCTTATATTGTAGATTTATAGTAAGGTTTAATGTGACTAATATCTTTCTTTTCATTCTTCTTTCAGATTGTCCCAGCTCTTCTTTTATTTTTTATTTTTATGTTTTTTTAGATGTTGGGGGTAGGAGTTTATTTACTTATTTTTGCTGTGTTGGGTCTTCGTTTCTGTGCGAGGGCTTTCTTTAGTTGTGGCAAGCGGGGGCCACTCCTCATCGTGGTGCGTGGGCCTCACTATCACGGCCTCTTGTTGGGGAGCACAGGCTCCAGACACGCAGGCTCAGTACGTGGCTCACGGGCCTAGTTGCTCCGTGGCATGTGGGATCTTCCCAGACCAGGGCTCAAACCCGTGTCCCCTGCATTAGCAGGCAGATTCTCAACCACTGCGCCACCAGGGAAGCCCCCAGCTCTTCTTGTAGCTCTTTGCTTTCCCACATAATATTTGTAAACATCTCATCAATTTCCAAGGGAAAAAATGCTGATGTTTTTATTGGGGTTTGATTGAGCCTATAGATCATTTTGAGGATTACTGATATCTTTGTAATATTGAATCTTCAAGCCATGAATATCACTATTTTTAAGAACTTCTCTTGGAGAAAAATAAAAGTGGATCCCATGTAATAAAATGTACATAAATAGACTCCAAAATATTTAAAGGACCTACATGTGAAAGATAAGTCTAGAAAGTTAATTTTTAAAAGGTAGAAATATATTTTTTCACCTGAGGAGTTTCAGAAGCACAGATATTAAGAAATTATTGGTTTATTATCTTATAATTAAAGATTTCTATTCCATGAAGAACACAATAGAAAAATTTTAGAAACACGTGCCCAATTAGGAAAGGATACTTGTAATTGGTAAAACTGAAAAGGTATTAATAATCAGAATATGTAATAGAAATGAGGAAGAAAAAGATAGCATCCACATTAGAAAATGGGGCAAAAGTTTTAAGTAGACACTTATAGATGAAGCTACCAAGCATTTGAAAAAAAGATCAAACTTATTAGAAATCAGAGAAATTTAACTAAAACAAGATACTACTATACATTTAATACACTAGCAAAACGGTGATGAGTCGTCCAAATGAAGGTAAGTGGTTGCACAAAAACCTGACGTGCAACTCTTTGGTAATCTGGACTGGTGTAGCCGTTCAGGAAGTCAATCTGGCTATATTATTAAAGTATACATATTTGCTATGAAATAATTTCACTCGGGTATGTATTCCAAAGAAATTCTCAGATACGTCTATAAACAAATGTAAGAAGATGTTTATTTTATTATCATTGGCATGGCAGTTGGAAGAGTACAGGTAAAATGTGGGTGCAGAAAATGGAACTCTATGAAACAAATTAGATAGAGGGGTGAATGTTTTTTTTGTTTGTTTGTTTTTCTGCGGTACGTGGGCCTCTCGCTGTTGTGGCCTCTCCCGCTGCGGAGCACAGGCTCCGGACGTGCAGGCTCAGCAGCCATGGCTCACGGGCCCAGCCGCTCCACGGCATGTGGGATTTTCCCAGACTGGGGCATGAACCCGCGTCCCCTGCATCGGCAGGCAGACTCTCAACCACTGTGCCACCAGGGAAGCCTGGATGGGTGAATCTTAAAAATATACTCCTGAATGAAGGAAATAAACACCAGAATGAATTTTATGACACAATATTATTTATATGAATTGAAAATATACACAAGTGCACATTTTGCACAAGAACACACCCAAAAGAAAACACATCAAACAAATTAGAATGGTAGCTTACGGGGTAGAGAAGGGAGTGGAGGGTGCCATAGGGAACAGGAGGTGAATAAATAAAACTTAATCATGTTACCGTATTTCATCATGCTATATCCAAGATTTCACTTTCCTTGTAGTGGAAAGAAATCCTGTGTGCTATGTTGGCTTAAGTCAGGAATAGTTCTTGGAGGATATTTTCCTGAAAGAATTTGGAACACATTTTTGAAAAAATCTTTGTTTATACTATGGATGATCTTTTTTTGTTTGTTTTGTTTCTTTAATTTCTGTTTTGTGGGTGTGTGTGGGATCTACTTTATTTTTGTATTTCATTCATCTGATCTTATATTTTTCCATCTGCCTTCTTCAGTTTTATTATTCATTTATTAATTTCCTGAAATGGATGTTTTCTGAATCAATTTTCAACTTCCTTTCTACTTTATTTGTTTTGTTTTGTTTTGTTTTTGTTTTCCTTGCTGTACGCGGGCCTCTCACTGTTGTGGCCTCTCCCGTTGCGGAGCACAGGCTCCGGACGCCCAGGCTCAGCGGCCATGGCTCACGGGCCCAGCCGCTCCGTGGTGTGTGGGATCTTCCCGGACCAGGGCACGAACCCATGTCCCCTGCATCGGCAGGCGGACTCTCAACCACTGCGCCACCAGGGAAGCCCCCCTTGCTACTTTAATATATGCTTTTAAGGCTCAACATTTCCCTCTATGTATGTGTTCCAATCTCCAGATCCAATTATGAATTTGAATGTTTTTCTTCATGGTTCTGTCAATGTTTGCTTTATAAAGTATCAGCTGAAGTTATTAGTTTCTGAGAATTTGAAACTTTTATGACTGTGAAGTGTCCCTCCGTATGTCAAGTAATGCTTTTTCCTTCCCCTTAAAGTTCACTTGGTCAAATAGCAATGTCACAGATTTTATAATTACAGAAATAACTTGAGACCTAGGATGTTGATGTCTGTCTCTAGAAAGGATTTTCCCTTGCTTCTGCACGGGTTGTAAGATGCTAACAAAACACGTTCACCTTTACACAATTTCAGGGAATGAGGTGTTTTGGCGTTTGGCTTCAGTCCCTGCCAAAGAAAGCCCAGTTTCCTTCTCCCCTTATTCCAATGGTGAAACTCTTTGGGGTTTACCAGGAAGCCTTCGTGGCTGTTAATGCTTTTACGTCGCTTAGCCTCTTGAAGACGTCCAAAATTCGACTGAGTTTGTACGCCTTTCAATGAACAGAATCTACACTCTGCTGAGGCCTACACAGTAGAACGGCAAGACGGCCTGAGACCTTCTCAGGGATTCCGGAAAGTGAAAACCAGAGTGAAAACATGTAGTCCAGAGCTCGTGCCGGTAGACACCCCCGCACCCACCCTTGCATTCTGGGACATGTAGTCCAGAGCTCGTAAACTCGTGTAGCCCCATATACTGCAGCTACAGTAACGCCTCGCTGTAAAGGTTTACCCGCGGAATTCTGGGAAATATGGTCCAGGAGTTCCGGGTTAGTCGCAGGCACTTCCGCCCCAGGAGGACACGTAGCAGCCATGTTCTGCCTGGTGACGGTGTTTCAGGTCCGCTCTTCACGACCCATTCAAGCTTCCCCTTTGCAGACCTTTCATTTGGGGAGAAAGAGGAGGAGCGGCTAAAAGCGGAGGTTTGAGGGCCTGGAGTGGTGATGTACGTCCCGCGGGCGGAGCTTCTTTGCGTTTGATAACGTAGCCGGGATGGGGTGGGCTCAGGTCGTGCCTCCTGGGGTTTGAGGGTCTCCCCGGTTTTCTTCACCCCTAACCTGACCCCGTCCCCCACCTATGAGCTAGCCCTACCGCTTCATACGGCGTCACACTGGGTGAGTTGCTTAACTCCTCTGTGCCTCCGTTGCTGTTCGGTAAAAGGAGGGAAAAAGGAATGCCTTGTTAATATAGTGTTGTGAGGAGAAACGAGATAGCACAAGTAAAAGGTCTACAACTGCCTGATACATTGTTGGTATTAATACTACGCTAATTCGGGAGGCACCCATTTCGCAGCGGGATTCTGTGAGCCCAGGAAGCTGAATTGTCCTGGACTCCTGGCCTGTTTTGGAAGGAGAGGACTTCTAGCTGGTACGGGGGCGGAAGGGGGTGCGGTATGAATTAGTGGGGATGGAAACACAGCCCTGGTATTTCACAGTCTCCTTTCCTTCCCCAGCCCTGGCTTCTCAAAAAGCACTGCGCGGAGGAGGAGGCAGCAGAGCCCCACGTGAGTAGGACTTGGCATTCTTCCTACTTAAGATATTCCTATAAATTGTAGAACGTATGAGACATGGGTAAGGATGATAACTGAGCCTTGGTCACTAATTTCCATTCTAAAAGCTTTATGCAAATGAACACATTTCCATCAGGCGGTGGCTCTGTGAATTGGTACTGCTGTTTTCTCTACTTTAAGGCAGGGAACACAACCCTGTTGGCCCATCCTCACCCAGATGGTAGGAGGCAGAGCTGGGGTTGGGACCCAGGCAGTTTGAGTCCAGCAGCTGAGTTTGCTAATCCCTTTGGTATATTCTCTTTGAGCATAGGGTACTGGCTAGGATCATATCATGAAAGGAGGTTGGGACTTAATTGTGGGGACCTTGAGAGCAAGGTTTAGGCTATTTTATGAGTGTTTAAGATAGTTTTCTCAACTGGGTCATTTATTTTATTTCAAATAATATGTATATCATAGAAGTAGCATAATCATTATGGAAAAATGCAGATATATACATAAAGAACAATTTTAATTATCTGTAACTTTAGGATGTAAAGATAACAGTTGTTAATGTTTTAGTGCCTTTTTGTCTGGTTACTCTTTGTGTATGTTTCTGTGTAGTGGAGGCTGTTTTTTGTGGGACTGATGTTACACTGCAGTGCTACTCAAATTGTGTTCCACAAACCAGCGGCATTGGCATCACTTGGATAGAAATGCCCAGCCTTGAGCCCCATTCGAGACGTTCTGATTTATAATTTCTGCGTAGGGGGTCCAGGAGGCTGCATTCCAACAAGATCCCGCAGTAATTCACATGCACGTGAAAATTCGAGAAGCTCAAGAGAGGGTCTTTTCTGGAAACTGAGGCCGAGGAAATTGACCCTGCTGGATGTCACAGATAAAACTGAGCTGGCTTCACCAAAGGCCTACTTAGTCCAATGATTTTATTCCCCCACTAATTATTGTCAACTGTCAGGGCCCCTTTCAGAATCCTGAATTGAGCAGAAGACAGCTAGCAAGTGTAGAGTCAAAATGGAGGTCGTTAGAAGTTGTGAAGATATCTCTCTCCCAAGCTTTGGGGAGTGGAATCATTGCCATCTTTTGTACTAGATCGAACCCGGGCCCCCTGCATTGGGAATGTGGCGTCTTATCCACTGCACCACCAGGGAAGTCTCCCATTTATTTCTTAAACGTTCCTATATTTATAATGATATAATTACAATTCAGATTCCTGTCTTTTTTTCATTTGAATTAGGTATGGACTGTCAAACTATTTTTTATTGTTGTTGCAGAATCCTGGCTTTTATTAGTTCTCTTTACCTCTGTGCATAATTGTCAAAAGGGTACTTCCTGTTTAAAAAGAAACTTAACGTATTTTTATACCTTTTGTAAAAAGTTGTCCATGTCAATTTAAATATTATTGTTGCAGTCACAAAATCTTTAGGAAGACAAGCAGAGATTTTCAGAAGTCTATAAAGACTCTCACATAACAGGGCAACAACGTACGACCTCCACATGTCTGACAGTCTTCTGTTGGTAGAAATCACATCTCTAAGGATAATTTCTAACTAAAATATCATCTGCTTTACCGCAGTTGCTAAGAAATAAGAAACCCTGACAGTGGTGTTCTCAGAGCTTCCTACCTTATGACGATCTCACGAGGTGGATGCCCGTGTTCTCCCCTACTGGCAGAAGACAGAACTGAGGCGAAGAGATGTGAATAATTTGCCCAGGGTGACACTGCTAGTGAATGGCGTAGCCTGATCAGAGCCCATGCATATTGACTCCAAAACCTACTCTGACTTACATGGTCTCTGTTTACCCCATACCCAGAATAAGAATGACCCCTGTGGAAGCTGCAGGCACACTGTGAGGGGGCCACTGTGTATGGCTGGGCAGGTCATTCCTCACACAGCCACTGAGGGGGTTCACGGGGGCATCTGGTATCTGCGTGGGGCTCTGCTCATCAAGCATAATCAGCTGTAGCCACCCCGAGGACTGGGAGCCTTGGTAATTCACAATGAGCACCACGTGGGTTAGTGACTTCTTTTTCTTTAAACCAGTTTCCAGTTTGACTTCTTCTTTCCCTGTCTGTCTTGCTAGGACTCTGCACTGCCCCAGAAGGAGAGAGAAAATGAGCACATTCCAGGTGAGTAGAGCTTGCCTTTCTTGCTGTTAAAAACGCCATTTTTGTACTCAGGTTGGACACAGGTTTTCCTCTTTTTTTCTTTTTCTTTTTTTTTTTTTGATTGGAGTATAGTTGATTTACAATGTATTAATTTCAGGTGTACAGCAAAGTGATTCAGTTATACATATATATACATATATTTTCAGATTCTTTTCCCTTATAGGTTATTACGAAATATTGGGTATAGTTCCATATGGGTTTTCTCTTTCAAGGAGAGTCTAAGCATATGAGGACCTGAGTGTGCCATGTGTGCTTTTTTTAAAATTCCTGTTAAATTTAATTGGTTTCGGTTTTAATTTTTGTTTTATTTCATCATTTTTTTTATTTTACAAGTAAAAGAAAAATTAAGGGAAATGAAGGACATCTTCCAGTCTACTGCTTACCTGCTTACAAATTAGCTGCTTTTATATTTCTGTAATCTCTTCATCATATGTATTCATGGATGTGTATTCGTATTTATAACATAGATACAGTTTTAAATTGTTTTTTTTCATTTAATACTAGCTAACATTCACTTTTAATTGCTTTATCATGTTCCTGCAAACTTATGCACCTATTTTTTTTTTTTTTCTGGTATGCGGGCCTCTCACTGTTGTGGCCTCTCCCGTTGCGGGGCACAGGCTCCGGACGCGCAGGCTCAGCGGCCATGGCTCACGGGCCCAGCTGCTCCGCGGCATGTGGGATCTTCCCGGACCGGGGCACGAACCCGTGTCCCCTGCATCGGCAGGCGGACTCTCAACCACTGCGCCACCAGGGGAGCCCTGCACCTATTCTTTAAACTATTCTTTATGCACAGACATTTAGTTTAAAGACTTCTCCTGTTTTAGGAGCACTACAGTGACAGTGTTCCTGATTTAACCTTTTTCTCAAAATATCTGTTCTGAAGAATATTGCCCCTTTTTGCCCTTAACATAGTAGGTTTAGGTATTCAGAATTTAAGAGGTATGTTTTACATGTGGTGCCTTGGATGTTTTTTGGTAGAATATCCAAATACGGCAGAGCACAGCAGGATCAAACTGCTGCTTCACGCAGAAAAAATCATGTATTGTTGGAAGTTTTCTCACGACCAGAGTTAGATTCAGTCTTCCCCATGCTTGAGTCAGACCCTTTGTGTATTTTATTTACTGGTTTGTTTCTTTTTCCATCTTATATTTTTTTCTAATCAGAGTAATGCATGACCTTAGTTTAAAAAGTCCAGTGGTACTTAAAGCACTTGTCACTGCATAGACAGCTCAGAACAATTGTATAAAGAGGTGCTTGGTTTCATCTTTGTTTTAAATATAAAGAATCGGGGTTGTGAAAAAAGGAGGAACCAACTCAGACTCACCCAGAAAACCAAGGGTCTGGAGTCAGAGTATTGCATTCAAGCGAAAGACAGAAACGGGGAAAGAGAGAGTTTTCATTCAGAGACCTGGCATGGCCTTTTGGTTAGTTTCCACATATAACACTCCTTCTCAGCTGGTTCCCACCTCAGTGAGAAAGCAGGTGCCATCAAATACTGCCAGGACTAAATTGGTAACTGTTTCTGGGGCACTTGGCAATAATAATTAAACAGTGAAAGCTTTTTAGTTCAGGATCCAGTGGTTAGAATTCTAGGGAGTTTACTTATGAGTTGTCTGAGAGCCCCAGGTAAACACACAAAGCTTTCTCTTTCATAGCTGCACGTCCAGTGAGGCTGAGGAAAGTCAGTGTGTGGCATTGGCAGGATGGAAGGAGGGGGTGCTGGGAAGTCTGCACACCTCACAGGAGCCGGAGCAACTTCCCATCCTCCTCGTCTCCTCGGGGCTGCCCCTCTTCCACTGGCCACTGGGTATAAGATTGAGGTGGTGTTGTTTGTCGTAGGAGGCGGTGACCTTCAAGGACGTGGCCGTGGCCTTCACAGAGGAGGAGCTGGGGCTGCTGGACTCGGCCCAGAGGAAGCTGTACCAGGATGTGATGGTGGAACACTTCGGGAACCTGGTCTCAGTGGGTGAGGACAGCCTTTCTCTGCGAGTGTCTTTGTGACCTTGGTGTTTCAAGGCTTTGGGCCTCTTGAGGTGGTTCCCTGAGTTTGGGGACCAGACTTTTGCAATTCCTGTGGGACACGAGAGGATGTCTCTGGTCTTTCCAAACAGTGTGTTTCAGGTCCTTTTCAATTATTTTGTAAAAGAACTGTAAATCGGCAGTATCTTGCTGTACCTTGTGTATTCTTCTTCAGATTTCCCTCCCTGCCATTAGTGGATCATAAAGCCAATTTATTGAGCCCTACGTGTGACTTTTTAATGAAATAAAATAGTATAGAAAATATCAGAGTTTCTTAGGAAGAGTACAACACATTGCAGCAGAAACTCTGGGCGATGGCATGAGTGGTGTGAGAGCCAGTGGGAACAGATTTCATGAAAAGAGACATTGGTTAGATATAGGTCATTCAAGCTTCGTTTTAGTAATGTATACTTTTCTACCTGTGTATCTAGGTTGTGAAATAAATGCTGTTTCTTCAGTGGGTCGTGATACAAAGTTTGAAAAACACAGCTTTCAATACCTTGACTATGCAGTTGGAACTCAAATTTCTAGTAAACTTTCGCTCTAGCCCGTTCATGTTAACTTGTGACTTTCATGTTCTCATTCTTCAAACGAGATACAAAACATACAGAAAGAGAAGAGAGGCTTTGGTTGATGAATTCAGCAACCCAGATAGAAATTTAGGTGAGAACCAAGCAGCCGTGAGTTCCTGTGGTTAGCTCTCTATCTGTTTTGCTTCTCACCAGCCCTGTGCTGTCCATCACCTGGTCCCAGTTGGAAATCTCTTTCCAGGATTATTGCATAGTCTTTGTACTGGTCACCTGTTGCCACCCTTCTCCTCCCACAGTTTGTTCTTTAGGTGGCAAAGTGATCTTTTGTAACTTTAAGTCAGGTTATGTTCTTGTTTCAAAATTCTCTTGTGGCTTCTTTTACTTAGAATAAAAACCACTTAAAGTGGCTTCTAGAGCCTTCTGTGGGCTGCTGTTCGTTCTCCACCACCTCCCTGAATACACCACCTCTCCTCCCTCTTACCCTATCTTTTCCAGACCTGCAAAGGATGCTTCTGCCACAGAGCCTTTTCCTGGTCCTTCTCTCTGCCTGGAATACTCTTTCACCTGTAATCTTTTAGGCCTCTACTTCTTTCAGTCAGTCACCTTAAAGATGAGGAGGTGGCTGTCCTCTGACCACCCTATGGAAAATACAGTCCTCTCTTTCTTACTCTCTCTGCCCTGCCTTGTTTTGTCTCTAAGCGTTTCACTCATGTACATTTTGTTCACCTGTTTCTCACCTCTCTTTCTTCCACTGGAGGGTAATCCAGGAGTGCAGGAGGAATTCGGTCTGTTATATGTTTATTGCTCACTAGCCTCAGTGCTTAGCATAGTCTTGGTACATGACAGGAACTCTTAAATATTTCTTGAATAAACGAATGAGTTAATGGATAGGGAAATTAGCCTTCCATGAAAATAGCTAGTAGGCGGTGAACAAATCCGAGTGAATAAGGGATATTGCTAAATGTTTTTTTGTCTTCAAATGAATTCCTAGCCTAATTCTAACTTCTCAGGTGCCCATGATGTGTGTATGTGTGTGTTTGCCTTTCTGTACAAGTTGGCCCTCATCAACTTGCACAAAAAATATGTACAGAACCTGTAATTATAACCAAACTGAGTAAAATGCTTTCCCTGTGACTTTCCTTGAGCTCTCAGTAGCAGAGCAAATTCATTTGGGGAGGAAATACTGTTTTGAATGAGGATTCTTATGTCTACTTCTTAGGTAACCCTCCCATAGAAGGAAAGAAATTTCTATTTCCTTATCCCTTATACCAGGGGAGAACAGGTCTCAGAAAACAGCCAGCTGGTGAGTTAGCCTTTCCCTTAAAAGATTTGCCCCGCTGCGTCCCATTTGCCTCCTCCAAAGCCCACCTCACTAATAAGAAATCGATCTTTGTTAGCTGTACAAACATTTTGTGTGTGTGTGTGTGTGTGTGCATTTGTATGTATCTTGTAGAAGGCATTTTAGATAATGTCACCTTGAGTGCTTTGATCATTCTTTAATAGTTTCTAGTCTGTTTCTTCTCAATACTTATCACAGGCTATGGAATTTATTCCCAGCTCACTCATAAAGCCCATTCTTCACTTTGGAACTCATTCTTGTTAAAGACCAATGTATCTGTGTCCAAAAATTTTCCATGCTGTTTTTAAAGAGACAGCATTCTTCCCTAGCCTCTACATTTTGACTCCTGCTTGGCAGGGGGAGTGGAGGAACATATTAGGCAGCACAAATGCCTGAGAAGGATCCAGTGCATAGGTCTTCATGCTTTTTTTTAACCCCACTGATTCTTAGACCCTTTTTTAAAATTAATTAATTGTTGGTTGCATTGGGTCTTGGTTGCTGCATATGGGCTTTTCTCTCGTTGTGGTGAGTGGGAGCAGCTCTTCGTTGTGGTGCGCAGGCTTCTCATTGCAGTGGCTTCTCTTGTTTCAGAGCACGGTCTCTAGGAACGCGGGCTTCAGTAGTTGTGGCACGTGGGCTCAGTAGTTGTGGCTCACGGGCTTAGTTGCTCTGCGGCATGTGGGATCTTCCCGGACCAGGGCTCGAACCTGTGTCCCCTGCACTGGCAGGCAGATTATTAACCACTGTGCCACCGGGGCAGTCCCGGTTTTTAGCCCCTTTCATATCCTCCTCAGCACTAACCCCCTTGGTGTGCTGCCGCCTCGGGTGCAGCCTTTCAACTTAAGCCAAACTGTACTTTCCAGTCCTTTTCCTGTATCTGATACCTGACTTGTAAAAGCTGTTTCGCTTCTCTGACTTGGTTCAAACTTAACCTGGGATTCAGAATTGTAGAGAATCCTAGAAATCAAACTGAGTTCACCTGTGCATGCATTTCTTGAGCCCTGACTAACTGCTAGGCACTGTTAAAGCTGTGAGCACAGCAAAATGCTTGTCTTTATTGATACTGTGTTATGGTAGGAATGACATGTAATTTTTAAAAGATGATTTAAATAGTATGTCCGAGTAGTCATTTGGTTTTAAATGGGTTTCATTAATGCTAAGTATTTGGGAGTTTAACAGACCATCTCTTGGTTTCTGTTAGTATATAAACCAGAGAACTTCATTTGTCGTGCGAAAGATAAGCTGAACCATCCTGAGGTTCATTAAAGTCTCATACTGTGTCTTAAGTGTAAAATCTTGAATCTTTGAACAAAGCTTTCACGTGTCCACATCTCTGAATTCTCTGTCCCTCTAGAAGAAAACAATCAAAGTGAGTTGAGGGCCGTTCAAGACAGAGGATCACGTGAAGAGCTTTCCTGCTGGCAAATCTGGCAACAAATTGCAAATGACTTAACCAGATGCCAAGACTCCATGATAAATAGTTGTCAGTTCCACAAACAAGGTGATTCCCCCTGCCAGATTGGGGCAGGACTCTATTCAAATTTCTGAAGATGAGAACCGTATATTAAATGATAAAGCAGGTGATCCCAGTAGTCCTGGAAATCCAAGGTTTGCAACTTTGAGAGCCCAGGATTCTTGGAGGAAATCTTCATTGGCTGAGTCACAGAATTATCAGAATAGACACCAGCAAATTTCCATGAAAAATAAACTGTGTCAGTGTAAAGAGGATGTTGACACCATCAGTTGGATTTCACATCACCTTGATGCTCATGGAGTACACAAGGGTCAAAAACCTTACGGCTACAGTGATTATAGAAAAGATAGCACGAGGGTTTCAACACTGGATCAGAATACTATGATTCACACGGGACAAAAACTTTACCAGTGTAATGAATGTAAAGAAACCTTCACCGATCTCTCCACCTTTGATCTTCACCAGCAATTACACTCAAAAGAGAAGTCTCATACGTGCAGTGAGTGTGGAAAAGGCTTCCGTTACAGCTCGGTTCTTCATATTCATCAGAGAGTTCACGTGGGAGGAGAACACAGTGAGTGTGATGAGTGTGGCAAGGAGTTCAGTCAGAACTCCCAGCTGCAGACTCCTCAGAAAGTCCACACTGTAGAGAAACCATTCAAATGTGGGGAATGTGGGAAAGGCTTCAGTCGTAGGTCAGCACTTAACTATTCATTGTAAAGTCCACACGGGAGAGAAACCTTATAATTGTGAGGAGTGTGGGAGGGCCTTCAGTCAGGCCTCTCACCTTCAGGACCATCAGAGAGTCCACACTGGGGAGAAAGCATTCAAATGTGACACATGTGATAAGAGCTTCAGTCGGAATTCACACCTTCAGTCCCATCAGAGAGTCCATACGGGAGAGAAACCGTACAAATGTGAGGAGTGTGGGAAGGGCTTCATTTGTAGCTCAAATCTATACATTCATCAGAGGGTCCACACAGGAGAAAAACCCTACAAATGTGAGGAATGTGGGAAAGGCTTTAGTCGGCCTTCAGGTCTTTAGGCCCATCAGGGAGTCCACACTGGAGAGAAATCATACATACGTAATGTGTGTGGTAAAGGCTTTACTCTGAATTCAAACCTTCAGGCACATCAAAGAGTCCATACAGGAGAGAAACCATACAACTGTAAGGAGTGTGGGAAGAGCTTCAGGAGGAACTCCCATTATCAAGTTCATCTGGTTGTCCACACAGGGGAGAAGCCCTATAAATGTGAGGTATGTGGGAAGGGCTTCCGTCAGAGTTCATATCTTCAAATCCATCAGAAGGCCCACAGTGTAGAGAAACCTTACAAGTGTGAGGAGTGTGGGCAGGGCTTCAATCAGAGTTCACGACTTCAGATCCACCAGCTGATCCATACCGGTGAGAAACCATACAAATGTGAAGAGTGTGGGAAGGGATTCAGTCGTAGAGCAGATCTTAAAATTCATTGCAGAATCCACACCGGAGAGAAACCGTATAATTGTGAGGAGTGTGGGAAAGTCTTCAGGCAGGCCTCAAATCTTCTGGCCCATGAGAGAGTCCACAGCAGAGAAAAACCATTCAAATGTGAAGAGTGTGGGAAGAGCTTTGGTCGGAGTTCACACCTTCAAGCCCATCAAAAAGTCCACACTGGAGAAAAGCCATACAAATGTGAGGAGTGTGGGAAGGGCTTCAAGTGGAGCCTGAACCTCGACATGCATCAGAGGGTCCACACAGGAGAGAAACCATATAAGTGTGGGGAGTGTGGGAAGCACTTCATTCAGGCCTCAAGTCTTCAGCTTCATCAAAGCGTCCACACTGGAGAGAAGCCATACAGATGTGACAGATGCATTAAGGTCTTCAGTCGGCCTTCACAGCTACAGTCTCATCAAAGAGTGCACACAGGGGAGAAGCCTTACAAGTGTGAGACCTGTGGTAAGAGCTTCAGTTGGCGCTCCAATCTTATAAGTCATCACAAAATGCATACTGGGGACACATTTTTTGAAAGCAGCGAGAGTGGTAAGAACATCAAGGAACTGTCAGAGGATAGAAGTTCTACAAAATGTTGTTTTCAAAAAACTCACGTGCAACGTGAATTCTTGCAAGCGTCAGGTCTCATAGGAGAGAAAGTATTTTAACTTAGTTGGTGTTGAAGCAGTAGCTAAACAGATCCTAGTGTTCAGCAGAGCACACAGCAGAGATCCCTTCTGAGTGGTGCAGTAAGGGCTGCATTCAGAACTTTGACATTTATCAGATGTCACTTAGGAGATAGCACTTAGAAAGGAAAAGAGTTTGGTCTGGGCTTTAACAAAAGTGTAAGGATGAGCTAGTCAAAATTGATGTCCGTGAGAATGTGCGCTCCATGAGGGCAGGGACTTGGCTGCTGAATGTACACAACCTTATCATTGACTAGTGCTTTTAGGTGTGCTCAGTACTTGTGTTTTAAATAAACCAAAAGGGGGAAATGTATAATATATGAAAGTTGTATCCAGATGGGGAAACCTGCAAAATAAAATTAATTCAGGACATGAACTTTTGTTGAAATACTGAAAACCACTGCAGAAAACCAATCTGCAATATATATATTTTTAATTTATTTTTGGCTGCCTTGGGTCTTTATTGCTGCACGCAGGCTTTCTCTAGTTGCAGTGAGTGGGGGCTACTTTTCATTGCAGTGTGTGGGCTTCTCATTGCAGTGGCTTCTCTTTGTGGAGCACGGGCTCTAGGTGTGCAGGCTTCAGTAGTTGTGGCACGCGGCTGAGCTGCTGTGCAGCATGTGGGATCTTCCTGGACCAGGGCTCAAACCCGTGTCCCCTGCATTGGCAGGCAGATTCTTAACCACTACGCCACCAGGGAAGGGAAGCCCCCCAATCTTCAATATTAATATGCTATTAGCCTATCGCAACTGGCTCCTTGCCTCCCGCAGCCTCTGTTCTCAAGTTGGGTGGTCATTTGAGACCCCGTCTAGTTTTCCAAGGACTGTGTTCAGTAGAAATTGAACTACCTTGTGATTTTTTTTTTCTGATGGTACAGAGTGAAAAAACATGATTAACTTTGCAACAACAGTAACTGCATAGTATACAATTGATTTTTTGTCTGTCAATATTAAGGCAGGGTTTACTGTAACACTTTGAAAGTGTCACAAAAATTGTTTGTCCCTAGAAAAAAAAATTTTTAGTTGACCTTGAACTTACTGATTTCTAATTCTCTGCATTTTCATCCAGACTTTGGAATGTTTGCCTTCTAATTATTGTAGCATTTCTTCTAAAGTTCTCAGGTAGGGGCTATGCCATATTCTTCCCCCACATCCATGAGGCAAATACCCAGAAAACTTGTAGGAATCTGATAAAATTATCCAGTGTATTATTGAGACAAGAGTGACATTTATGTGCTTTTCCCTATTGGTTGCAGTAAAGCATGGTTTCAGGAAAGGAGTATATATATCAGAATATATTAGATCTCTTTGATTTAGAAATCATATAATTGGAAGTTATTGATTGTGAGATTAAAATACCAAAAAGATGAACACCACATCAATGATGTCATTAATTTTTTAATGGAAATTAGTGTACAGCTGTAAGAATTTGAGTTTTGATAGATTCCTATATTAATCTGAAGCCGGTGAAATGATGACAGGGACTTCCCTGGTGGTGCAGTGGCTAAGAATTCGCCTGCCAATGCAGGGGACACGGGTTCGAGCCCTGGTCCAGGAAGATCCCACATGCTGTGGAGCAACTAAGCCCGTGTGCCACAACTACTGAGGCTGTGTGCCACAACAACTGAAGCCTATGTGCTTAGAGCCTGTGCTCCGCAACAAGAGAAGCCACTGCAATGAGAAGCCCGCGCACCGCAACGAAGAGTAGCCCACACTCACTGCAACTAGAGAAAGCCCGCACGCAGCAACGAAGACCCAATGCAGCCCAAAATAAATAAATTAAATAAAAAGTTTATTTTAAAAATTTATGACATATCATAATCGCAGGAGATACACAATATGGGCTTTGAGAGGTCACAGATTGTAGCCTTCATAGTATAATCAACCATAAATCTTTGTTAGTGTTTGTGTATGTGTGCATGTGCACACATGTATGTGTACATGCATAAGATCATGTGTAAAGGGATACTCTTCCAGAGTGGTTTTCCTAGGCAAGGAGCATTTTGTGATATTTTTCCATTTTATAACTTCATGTTATATTTTTTTCATTGAATAGTGGGTATTGCCAAAGCAGGAAATTATTTTAATAGAATTTGAAAAAGTATTAAATAATTATCCCTTGCAGTTAAGACCTCATATGATTGTTCTATATTGTCATAAGGCATATAAGATCAAAATTATGGTATGAACTCTGGAAGCCAATTTCAAAAACAAAACAGTTCTCAGATTATTTTGCATACACAGAAAAATTCATGAGTTTCAACAGTTGAAGCTTTATTATTTATGCTGTGCTTTAACTACAGATCCATAATAGGGAGAGGGAAAATCCTGGAGCTAGAAACAAAAGTGGATATACCTACATTGTGGAGGTTTAAAAAAAAAGTTTCTCTTGTTGAAAAGATGCACATGAGGAGAGAACTGAGCATAATAGCAGAGGACCCTCTGGATGTGGAACCAGTAAGGACAAAGCAGGTTTGGATGGCATTCCATACGCAGACCAATGGTGGTATTTTTAATATAGTTGGTTAAAGGGCTTTATTTAGCAAGTTACAGTTGACCCTTGAACAATATGGGTTTGAACTGGGCAGGTCCACTTATATGCAGGGTTTTTTTTTTAATAGTAATTACTACAGTACTACATGATCTGTGGTTGGTTGAACCCATGGTTGCAGAATTGCAGATACAGAGGAACCACGGATATGGAAGTCTGACCATAAGTTATTTATACAGATCTGTCTACCCATCCATCCATCCGTCCACCCATCTGTAGAGATAGAGAGGGAGTGAGTGCACGTGCTAGGTATTTACAGAAGTAGATATGGAAGTGCGAGGATATACAAACACACACATGTGTATGTCATGTATATAAGCATGTATATCCACGTTTCTATTTCAGGGCTGGAGCAAGGAAAGTGTAGAATGATCCTGGAGAAAATTTACTGTGCCAGAAAGTAGGAAAGAGTGGTGGGACGTGTAAGAAGATCCAGCTTGAAGAGACTCACACTGGGTAAATCTGAGCAATTTGACCCTAAAATAAATAATTATCATACAGAATATGAATAAAAAAAGAGGAAGGGAGGGAAGGAAGGGCTCTCATAATAGAATGCCAAACCATAAACATATAGAAGGAATGACGTAATGTAAAAATCATTATTTACAACCATCATAGTAATGATAGGTTCTGGCAAGAGTAATCAATGAATTATAAAACTACTGGTTGAAAGTTTACAAGGAGCAGGATGCTACAAAACCCCAAATATCTCTCCACAAAGTATTGATCACAACAAGAAATACAGTAGGTATAAATTTGGTGAACACTACCTTAGCCAAGAGGTGAACATTATCAATAACAGAACAAACGAACATTTTAGATCTCTGGGGTATGATATACTGAGAAGGACGCAACGTTGCTTCAGGATTATTTCTGACAGAAATAAACAACCAGATCTTATCACAAGGAAGCATCCACATTGAGAGTCTCCTGTTTCACAGTTATGACCACAGGGAGCATAACTGGCCAAAGGTCCCAGCTGCTGCTCTTAAATCCATCACCACGTTTGCCTGGAGGCCGGCCTTGCCCCTGATTGCTCCTAGTCAGCACAGCAGGGATCCTAAGGCAGGCCATTTCTTGGAGACCAGGATTCCTCTGTCCAGTGACCTTTTTTCAAGGACTCTGACAGCCTTGAAGGATTTTACGTAGATGACAAGGCAGTCTCGGATGATTTACCAAATCTTTCTTCCAAATCTTCACTCAGGGTCAGACTTGCACTATGCGCTGATAGTTCTGCCAGCCTTCCAGAGCTCCCTGCCATTTTCTCTCCGATGTTTCCCCTAATGAAATATTTGTTCATTAAAGTCTTTCTCAGCACTTTGCCGTCTAGTTCTTGGAGGACCAGGACAAGCCCCAAACCCTAGAAGCATCCCTTTTTGGCTCTTTCTAGTAACCTTCCTTTCCATATGGTAGCCACTAATTTGTAATGGTGTAGATTCACTTAGCCTATTTTGTACTTGATATAAATGGAGTCATGTAATAGGTGCTATTTTGTGTTGGCTTCATTTGCTCCACAGTATATCCATGACATTTATCCATATTGATGGGAGTGGATACCGTTGATTCATTTTCATTGGTGGATATTATTGCAGTGTGTAAACATATCAAAATCTATTTATTAATCCCATTATTGGTGGGTATTGGGTACTTCCCCATTCTTGGCTATCACAGTTAGTGGTGATGTGAGCAATCTAGAATGTGCCTTGTGCACTTGTTTGAGGGATATTTCTATGGGTGGAACCAAAGGGTTATAGGGTATATGTTCAACTTTGGTAGATACAGTTGACCCTTGAAGAATGCATGGGCATGAGGGATGCATCTGAGTCTTTTATTCCATAGATGTTTTTAAAATCTCTCTCACTTTTGGCCCAAGAGTGCTGCGTTTGGGTTTACGGTGTTTCTTAACTTTGAAATAGTCCAATTTTTCAATTTTTTCTTTCACAGTTGGTGATTTTTTTGGTCTTAAGAAATTCTTCCTACTCCAAGGCAAAAAGGCTGTTATCTTACGTTTCTTTCCTAAAGCATCATTGTTTACTTTTCAAATTTAAGTCTGCAGATCTTCTGGAATTTATATTTTTATATCCTATGCAGTAATGATTAATATTTTTCCCATATGGATATCCAGCTGACTGAGAACCAATAGTTGACCCTTGGACAACATGGGTTTAAACTACACAAGTGCACTTATACGAGGATTTTTTTGAATAGTAAATACTGCACTACTACACGATCCAAGGTTGGTTCAATCCTCAGATGCAGAATTGCCGATTATGGAGAAACCATATACGTACAGAGGACTGGCTATAAGTTATACTTGGATTTTCAACTTAGCAGAGGGTTGGCACCCCTAACCCCCTTGAACCCTAGTTCAAGGATCAACTGTATTAACAAGAGTTCTTCCCCCTCTCTGCTGCAGTGTTTTCTTTTCTTTCTTTTTTCTTTTGGCCGTGCTGCGTGGCTTGCAGGATCTCAGTTCCCTGACCAGGGATTGAACCAGGGTCACCACAGTGAAAGCGCCAAATCCTTACCACTAGACCACCAGGGAGCTCCCTGCAGTGTTTTCTTTTTACACGTTGTTATAATGTCTGTTTCAACATGGATTTTGATGTCTATTATCTTGTCTATCCTTGAGCAAACACCAGACTATCTTATATTGTAGATTTATAGTAAGGTTTAATGTGACTAATATCTTTCTTTTCATTCTTCTTTCAGATTGTCCCAGCTCTTCTTTTATTTTTTATTTTTATGTTTTTTTAGATGTTGGGGGTAGGAGTTTATTTACTTATTTTTGCTGTGTTGGGTCTTCGTTTCTGTGCGAGGGCTTTCTTTAGTTGTGGCAAGCGGGGGCCACTCCTCATCGTGGTGCGTGGGCCTCACTATCACGGCCTCTTGTTGGGGAGCACAGGCTCCAGACACGCAGGCTCAGTACGTGGCTCACGGGCCTAGTTGCTCCGTGGCATGTGGGATCTTCCCAGACCAGGGCTCAAACCCGTGTCCCCTGCATTAGCAGGCAGATTCTCAACCACTGCGCCACCAGGGAAGCCCCCAGCTCTTCTTGTAGCTCTTTGCTTTCCCACATAATATTTGTAAACATCTCATCAATTTCCAAGGGAAAAAATGCTGATGTTTTTATTGGGGTTTGATTGAGCCTATAGATCATTTTGAGGATTACTGATATCTTTGTAATATTGAATCTTCAAGCCATGAATATCACTATTTTTAAGAACTTCTCTTGGAGAAAAATAAAAGTGGATCCCATGTAATAAAATGTACATAAATAGACTCCAAAATATTTAAAGGACCTACATGTGAAAGATAAGTCTAGAAAGTTAATTTTTAAAAGGTAGAAATATATTTTTTCACCTGAGGAGTTTCAGAAGCACAGATATTAAGAAATTATTGGTTTATTATCTTATAATTAAAGATTTCTATTCCATGAAGAACACAATAGAAAAATTTTAGAAACACGTGCCCAATTAGGAAAGGATACTTGTAATTGGTAAAACTGAAAAGGTATTAATAATCAGAATATGTAATAGAAATGAGGAAGAAAAAGATAGCATCCACATTAGAAAATGGGGCAAAAGTTTTAAGTAGACACTTATAGATGAAGCTACCAAGCATTTGAAAAAAAGATCAAACTTATTAGAAATCAGAGAAATTTAACTAAAACAAGATACTACTATACATTTAATACACTAGCAAAACGGTGATGAGTCGTCCAAATGAAGGTAAGTGGTTGCACAAAAACCTGACGTGCAACTCTTTGGTAATCTGGACTGGTGTAGCCGTTCAGGAAGTCAATCTGGCTATATTATTAAAGTATACATATTTGCTATGAAATAATTTCACTCGGGTATGTATTCCAAAGAAATTCTCAGATACGTCTATAAACAAATGTAAGAAGATGTTTATTTTATTATCATTGGCATGGCAGTTGGAAGAGTACAGGTAAAATGTGGGTGCAGAAAATGGAACTCTATGAAACAAATTAGATAGAGGGGTGAATGTTTTTTTTGTTTGTTTGTTTTTCTGCGGTACGTGGGCCTCTCGCTGTTGTGGCCTCTCCCGCTGCGGAGCACAGGCTCCGGACGTGCAGGCTCAGCAGCCATGGCTCACGGGCCCAGCCGCTCCACGGCATGTGGGATTTTCCCAGACTGGGGCATGAACCCGCGTCCCCTGCATCGGCAGGCAGACTCTCAACCACTGTGCCACCAGGGAAGCCTGGATGGGTGAATCTTAAAAATATACTCCTGAATGAAGGAAATAAACACCAGAATGAATTTTATGACACAATATTATTTATATGAATTGAAAATATACACAAGTGCACATTTTGCACAAGAACACACCCAAAAGAAAACACATCAAACAAATTAGAATGGTAGCTTACGGGGTAGAGAAGGGAGTGGAGGGTGCCATAGGGAACAGGAGGTGAATAAATAAAACTTAATCATGTTACCGTATTTCATCATGCTATATCCAAGATTTCACTTTCCTTGTAGTGGAAAGAAATCCTGTGTGCTATGTTGGCTTAAGTCAGGAATAGTTCTTGGAGGATATTTTCCTGAAAGAATTTGGAACACATTTTTGAAAAAATCTTTGTTTATACTATGGATGATCTTTTTTTGTTTGTTTTGTTTCTTTAATTTCTGTTTTGTGGGTGTGTGTGGGATCTACTTTATTTTTGTATTTCATTCATCTGATCTTATATTTTTCCATCTGCCTTCTTCAGTTTTATTATTCATTTATTAATTTCCTGAAATGGATGTTTTCTGAATCAATTTTCAACTTCCTTTCTACTTTATTTGTTTTGTTTTGTTTTGTTTTTGTTTTCCTTGCTGTACGCGGGCCTCTCACTGTTGTGGCCTCTCCCGTTGCGGAGCACAGGCTCCGGACGCCCAGGCTCAGCGGCCATGGCTCACGGGCCCAGCCGCTCCGTGGTGTGTGGGATCTTCCCGGACCAGGGCACGAACCCATGTCCCCTGCATCGGCAGGCGGACTCTCAACCACTGCGCCACCAGGGAAGCCCCCCTTGCTACTTTAATATATGCTTTTAAGGCTCAACATTTCCCTCTATGTATGTGTTCCAATCTCCAGATCCAATTATGAATTTGAATGTTTTTCTTCATGGTTCTGTCAATGTTTGCTTTATAAAGTATCAGCTGAAGTTATTAGTTTCTGAGAATTTGAAACTTTTATGACTGTGAAGTGTCCCTCCGTATGTCAAGTAATGCTTTTTCCTTCCCCTTAAAGTTCACTTGGTCAAATAGCAATGTCACAGATTTTATAATTACAGAAATAACTTGAGACCTAGGATGTTGATGTCTGTCTCTAGAAAGGATTTTCCCTTGCTTCTGCACGGGTTGTAAGATGCTAACAAAACACGTTCACCTTTACACAATTTCAGGGAATGAGGTGTTTTGGCGTTTGGCTTCAGTCCCTGCCAAAGAAAGCCCAGTTTCCTTCTCCCCTTATTCCAATGGTGAAACTCTTTGGGGTTTACCAGGAAGCCTTCGTGGCTGTTAATGCTTTTACGTCGCTTAGCCTCTTGAAGACGTCCAAAATTCGACTGAGTTTGTACGCCTTTCAATGAACAGAATCTACACTCTGCTGAGGCCTACACAGTAGAACGGCAAGACGGCCTGAGACCTTCTCAGGGATTCCGGAAAGTGAAAACCAGAGTGAAAACATGTAGTCCAGAGCTCGTGCCGGTAGACACCCCCGCACCCACCCTTGCATTCTGGGACATGTAGTCCAGAGCTCGTAAACTCGTGTAGCCCCATATACTGCAGCTACAGTAACGCCTCGCTGTAAAGGTTTACCCGCGGAATTCTGGGAAATATGGTCCAGGAGTTCCGGGTTAGTCGCAGGCACTTCCGCCCCAGGAGGACACGTAGCAGCCATGTTCTGCCTGGTGACGGTGTTTCAGGTCCGCTCTTCACGACCCATTCAAGCTTCCCCTTTGCAGACCTTTCATTTGGGGAGAAAGAGGAGGAGCGGCTAAAAGCGGAGGTTTGAGGGCCTGGAGTGGTGATGTACGTCCCGCGGGCGGAGCTTCTTTGCGTTTGGTAACGTAGCCGGGATGGGGTGGGCTCAGGTCGTGCCTCCTGGGGTTTGAGGGTCTCCCCGGTTTTCTTCACCCCTAACCTGACCCCGTCCCCCACCTATGAGCTAGCCCTACCGCTTCATACGGCGTCACACTGGGTGAGTTGCTTAACTCCTCTGTGCCTCCGTTGCTGTTCGGTAAAAGGAGGGAAAAAGGAATGCCTTGTTAATATAGTGTTGTGAGGAGAAACGAGATAGCACAAGTAAAAGGTCTACAACTGCCTGATACATTGTTGGTATTAATACTACGCTAATTCGGGAGGCACCCATTTCGCAGCGGGATTCTGTGAGCCCAGGAAGCTGAATTGTCCTGGACTCCTGGCCTGTTTTGGAAGGAGAGGACTTCTAGCTGGTACGGGGGCGGAAGGGGGTGCGGTATGAATTAGTGGGGATGGAAACACAGCCCTGGTATTTCACAGTCTCCTTTCCTTCCCCAGCCCTGGCTTCTCAAAAAGCACTGCACGGAGGAAGAGGCAGCAGAGCCCCACGTGAGTAGGACTTGGCATTCTTCTACTTAAGATATTCCTATAAATTGTAGAACGTATGAGACATGGGTAAGGATGATAACTGAGCCTTGGTCACTAATTTCCATTCTAAAAGCTTTATGCAAATGAACACATTTCCATCAGGCGGTGGCTCTGAATTGGTACTGCTGTTTTCTCTACTTTAAGGCAGGGAACACAACCCTGTTGGCCCATCCTCACCCAGATGGTAGGAGGCAGAGCTGGGGTTGGGACCCAGGCAGTTTGAGTCCAGCAGCTGAGTTTGCTAATCCCTTTGGTATATTCTCTTTGAGCATAGGGTACTGGCTAGAATCATATCATGAAAGGAGGTTGGGACTTAATTGTGGGGACCTTGAGAGCAAGGTTTAGGCTATTTTATGAGTGTTTAAGATAGTTTTCTCAACTGGGTCATTTATTTTATTTCAAATAATATGTATATCATAGAAGTAGCATAATCATTATGGAAAAATGCAGATATATACATAAAGAACAATTTTAATTATCTGTAACTTTAGGATGTAAAGATAACAGTTGTTAATGTTTTAGTGCCTTTTTGTCTGGTTACTCTTTGTGTATGTTTCTGTGTAGTGGAGGCTGTTTTTTGTGGGACTGATGTTACACTGCAGTGCTACTCAAATTGTGTTCCACAAACCAGCGGCATTGGCATCACTTGGATAGAAATGCCCAGCCTTGAGCCCCATTCGAGACGTTCTGATTTATAATTTCTGCGTAGGGGGTCCAGGAGGCTGCATTCCAACAAGATCCCGCAGTAATTCACATGCACGTGAAAATTCGAGAAGCTCAAGAGAGGGTCTTTTCTGGAAACTGAGGCCGAGGAAATTGACCCTGCTGGATGTCACAGATAAAACTGAGCTGGCTTCACCAAAGGCCTACTTAGTCCAATGATTTTATTCCCCCACTAATTATTGTCAACTGTCAGGGCCCCTTTCAGAATCCTGAATTGAGCAGAAGACAGCTAGCAAGTGTAGAGTCAAAATGGAGGTCGTTAGAAGTTGTGAAGATATCTCTCTCCCAAGCTTTGGGGAGTGGAATCATTGCCATCTTTTGTACTAGATCGAACCCGGGCCCCCTGCATTGGGAATGTGGCGTCTTATCCACTGCACCACCAGGGAAGTCTCCCATTTATTTCTTAAACGTTCCTATATTTATAATGATATAATTACAATTCAGATTCCTGTCTTTTTTTCATTTGAATTAGGTATGGACTGTCAAACTATTTTTTATTGTTGTTGCAGAATCCTGGCTTTTATTAGTTCTCTTTACCTCTGTGCATAATTGTCAAAAGGGTACTTCCTGTTTAAAAAGAAACTTAACGTATTTTTATACCTTTTGTAAAAAGTTGTCCATGTCAATTTAAATATTATTGTTGCAGTCACAAAATCTTTAGGAAGACAAGCAGAGATTTTCAGAAGTCTATAAAGACTCTCACATAACAGGGCAACAACGTACGACCTCCACATGTCTGACAGTCTTCTGTTGGTAGAAATCACATCTCTAAGGATAATTTCTAACTAAAATATCATCTGCTTTACCGCAGTTGCTAAGAAATAAGAAACCCTGACAGTGGTGTTCTCAGAGCTTCCTACCTTATGACGATCTCACGAGGTGGATGCCCGTGTTCTCCCCTACTGGCAGAAGACAGAACTGAGGCGAAGAGATGTGAATAATTTGCCCAGGGTGACACTGCTAGTGAATGGCGTAGCCTGATCAGAGCCCATGCATATTGACTCCAAAACCTACTCTGACTTACATGGTCTCTGTTTACCCCATACCCAGAATAAGAATGACCCCTGTGGAAGCTGCAGGCACACTGTGAGGGGGCCACTGTGTATGGCTGGGCAGGTCATTCCTCACACAGCCACTGAGGGGGTTCACGGGGGCATCTGGTATCTGCGTGGGGCTCTGCTCATCAAGCATAATCAGCTGTAGCCACCCCGAGGACTGGGAGCCTTGGTAATTCACAATGAGCACCACGTGGGTTAGTGACTTCTTTTTCTTTAAACCAGTTTCCAGTTTGACTTCTTCTTTCCCTGTCTGTCTTGCTAGGACTCTGCACTGCCCCAGAAGGAGAGAGAAAATGAGCACATTCCAGGTGAGTAGAGCTTGCCTTTCTTGCTGTTAAAAACGCCATTTTTGTACTCAGGTTGGACACAGGTTTTCCTCTTTTTTTCTTTTTCTTTTTTTTTTTTTGATTGGAGTATAGTTGATTTACAATGTATTAATTTCAGGTGTACAGCAAAGTGATTCAGTTATACATATATATACATATATTTTCAGATTCTTTTCCCTTATAGGTTATTACGAAATATTGGGTATAGTTCCATATGGGTTTTCTCTTTCAAGGAGAGTCTAAGCATATGAGGACCTGAGTGTGCCATGTGTGCTTTTTTTAAAATTCCTGTTAAATTTAATTGGTTTCGGTTTTAATTTTTGTTTTATTTCATCATTTTTTTTATTTTACAAGTAAAAGAAAAATTAAGGGAAATGAAGGACATCTTCCAGTCTACTGCTTACCTGCTTACAAATTAGCTGCTTTTATATTTCTGTAATCTCTTCATCATATGTATTCATGGATGTGTATTCGTATTTATAACATAGATACAGTTTTAAATTGTTTTTTTTCATTTAATACTAGCTAACATTCACTTTTAATTGCTTTATCATGTTCCTGCAAACTTATGCACCTATTTTTTTTTTTTTTCTGGTATGCGGGCCTCTCACTGTTGTGGCCTCTCCCGTTGCGGGGCACAGGCTCCGGACGCGCAGGCTCAGCGGCCATGGCTCACGGGCCCAGCTGCTCCGCGGCATGTGGGATCTTCCCGGACCAGGGCACGAACCCGTGTCCCCTGCATCGGCAGGCGGACTCTCAACCACTGCGCCACCAGGGGAGCCCTGCACCTATTCTTTAAACTATTCTTTATGCACAGACATTTAGTTTAAAGACTTCTCCTGTTTTAGGAGCACTACAGTGACAGTGTTCCTGATTTAACCTTTTTCTCAAAATATCTGTTCTGAAGAATATTGCCCCTTTTTGCCCTTAACATAGTAGGTTTAGGTATTCAGAATTTAAGAGGTATGTTTTACATGTGGTGCCTTGGATGTTTTTTGGTAGAATATCCAAATACGGCAGAGCACAGCAGGATCAAACTGCTGCTTCACGCAGAAAAAATCATGTATTGTTGGAAGTTTTCTCACGACCAGAGTTAGATTCAGTCTTCCCCATGCTTGAGTCAGACCCTTTGTGTATTTTATTTACTGGTTTGTTTCTTTTTCCATCTTATATTTTTTTCTAATCAGAGTAATGCATGACCTTAGTTTAAAAAGTCCAGTGGTACTTAAAGCACTTGTCACTGCATAGACAGCTCAGAACAATTGTATAAAGAGGTGCTTGGTTTCATCTTTGTTTTAAATATAAAGAATCGGGGTTGTGAAAAAAGGAGGAACCAACTCAGACTCACCCAGAAAACCAAGGGTCTGGAGTCAGAGTATTGCATTCAAGCGAAAGACAGAAACGGGGAAAGAGAGAGTTTTCATTCAGAGACCTGGCATGGCCTTTTGGTTAGTTTCCACATATAACACTCCTTCTCAGCTGGTTCCCACCTCAGTGAGAAAGCAGGTGCCATCAAATACTGCCAGGACTAAATTGGTAACTGTTTCTGGGGCACTTGGCAATAATAATTAAACAGTGAAAGCTTTTTAGTTCAGGATCCAGTGGTTAGAATTCTAGGGAGTTTACTTATGAGTTGTCTGAGAGCCCCAGGTAAACACACAAAGCTTTCTCTTTCATAGCTGCACGTCCAGTGAGGCTGAGGAAAGTCAGTGTGTGGCATTGGCAGGATGGAAGGAGGGGGTGCTGGGAAGTCTGCACACCTCACAGGAGCCGGAGCAACTTCCCATCCTCCTCGTCTCCTCGGGGCTGCCCCTCTTCCACTGGCCACTGGGTATAAGATTGAGGTGGTGTTGTTTGTCGTAGGAGGCGGTGACCTTCAAGGACGTGGCCGTGGCCTTCACAGAGGAGGAGCTGGGGCTGCTGGACTCGGCCCAGAGGAAGCTGTACCAGGATGTGATGGTGGAACACTTCGGGAACCTGGTCTCAGTGGGTGAGGACAGCCTTTCTCTGCGAGTGTCTTTGTGACCTTGGTGTTTCAAGGCTTTGGGCCTCTTGAGGTGGTTCCCTGAGTTTGGGGACCAGACTTTTGCAATTCCTGTGGGACACGAGAGGATGTCTCTGGTCTTTCCAAACAGTGTGTTTCAGGTCCTTTTCAATTATTTTGTAAAAGAACTGTAAATCGGCAGTATCTTGCTGTACCTTGTGTATTCTTCTTCAGATTTCCCTCCCTGCCATTAGTGGATCATAAAGCCAATTTATTGAGCCCTACGTGTGACTTTTTAATGAAATAAAATAGTATAGAAAATATCAGAGTTTCTTAGGAAGAGTACAACACATTGCAGCAGAAACTCTGGGCGATGGCATGAGTGGTGTGAGAGCCAGTGGGAACAGATTTCATGAAAAGAGACATTGGTTAGATATAGGTCATTCAAGCTTCGTTTTAGTAATGTATACTTTTCTACCTGTGTATCTAGGTTGTGAAATAAATGCTGTTTCTTCAGTGGGTCGTGATACAAAGTTTGAAAAACACAGCTTTCAATACCTTGACTATGCAGTTGGAACTCAAATTTCTAGTAAACTTTCGCTCTAGCCCGTTCATGTTAACTTGTGACTTTCATGTTCTCATTCTTCAAACGAGATACAAAACATACAGAAAGAGAAGAGAGGCTTTGGTTGATGAATTCAGCAACCCAGATAGAAATTTAGGTGAGAACCAAGCAGCCGTGAGTTCCTGTGGTTAGCTCTCTATCTGTTTTGCTTCTCACCAGCCCTGTGCTGTCCATCACCTGGTCCCAGTTGGAAATCTCTTTCCAGGATTATTGCATAGTCTTTGTACTGGTCACCTGTTGCCACCCTTCTCCTCCCACAGTTTGTTCTTTAGGTGGCAAAGTGATCTTTTGTAACTTTAAGTCAGGTTATGTTCTTGTTTCAAAATTCTCTTGTGGCTTCTTTTACTTAGAATAAAAACCACTTAAAGTGGCTTCTAGAGCCTTCTGTGGGCTGCTGTTCGTTCTCCACCACCTCCCTGAATACACCACCTCTCCTCCCTCTTACCCTATCTTTTCCAGACCTGCAAAGGATGCTTCTGCCACAGAGCCTTTTCCTGGTCCTTCTCTCTGCCTGGAATACTCTTTCACCTGTAATCTTTTAGGCCTCTACTTCTTTCAGTCAGTCACCTTAAAGATGAGGAGGTGGCTGTCCTCTGACCACCCTATGGAAAATACAGTCCTCTCTTTCTTACTCTCTCTGCCCTGCCTTGTTTTGTCTCTAAGCGTTTCACTCATGTACATTTTGTTCACCTGTTTCTCACCTCTCTTTCTTCCACTGGAGGGTAATCCAGGAGTGCAGGAGGAATTCGGTCTGTTATATGTTTATTGCTCACTAGCCTCAGTGCTTAGCATAGTCTTGGTACATGACAGGAACTCTTAAATATTTCTTGAATAAACGAATGAGTTAATGGATAGGGAAATTAGCCTTCCATGAAAATAGCTAGTAGGCGGTGAACAAATCCGAGTGAATAAGGGATATTGCTAAATGTTTTTTTGTCTTCAAATGAATTCCTAGCCTAATTCTAACTTCTCAGGTGCCCATGATGTGTGTATGTGTGTGTTTGCCTTTCTGTACAAGTTGGCCCTCATCAACTTGCACAAAAAATATGTACAGAACCTGTAATTATAACCAAACTGAGTAAAATGCTTTCCCTGTGACTTTCCTTGAGCTCTCAGTAGCAGAGCAAATTCATTTGGGGAGGAAATACTGTTTTGAATGAGGATTCTTATGTCTACTTCTTAGGTAACCCTCCCATAGAAGGAAAGAAATTTCTATTTCCTTATCCCTTATACCAGGGGAGAACAGGTCTCAGAAAACAGCCAGCTGGTGAGTTAGCCTTTCCCTTAAAAGATTTGCCCCGCTGCGTCCCATTTGCCTCCTCCAAAGCCCACCTCACTAATAAGAAATCGATCTTTGTTAGCTGTACAAACATTTTGTGTGTGTGTGTGTGTGTGTGCATTTGTATGTATCTTGTAGAAGGCATTTTAGATAATGTCACCTTGAGTGCTTTGATCATTCTTTAATAGTTTCTAGTCTGTTTCTTCTCAATACTTATCACAGGCTATGGAATTTATTCCCAGCTCACTCATAAAGCCCATTCTTCACTTTGGAACTCATTCTTGTTAAAGACCAATGTATCTGTGTCCAAAAATTTTCCATGCTGTTTTTAAAGAGACAGCATTCTTCCCTAGCCTCTACATTTTGACTCCTGCTTGGCAGGGGGAGTGGAGGAACATATTAGGCAGCACAAATGCCTGAGAAGGATCCAGTGCATAGGTCTTCATGCTTTTTTTTAACCCCACTGATTCTTAGACCCTTTTTTAAAATTAATTAATTGTTGGTTGCATTGGGTCTTGGTTGCTGCATATGGGCTTTTCTCTCGTTGTGGTGAGTGGGAGCAGCTCTTCGTTGTGGTGCGCAGGCTTCTCATTGCAGTGGCTTCTCTTGTTTCAGAGCACGGTCTCTAGGAACGCGGGCTTCAGTAGTTGTGGCACGTGGGCTCAGTAGTTGTGGCTCACGGGCTTAGTTGCTCTGCGGCATGTGGGATCTTCCCGGACCAGGGCTCGAACCTGTGTCCCCTGCACTGGCAGGCAGATTATTAACCACTGTGCCACCGGGGCAGTCCCGGTTTTTAGCCCCTTTCATATCCTCCTCAGCACTAACCCCCTTGGTGTGCTGCCGCCTCGGGTGCAGCCTTTCAACTTAAGCCAAACTGTACTTTCCAGTCCTTTTCCTGTATCTGATACCTGACTTGTAAAAGCTGTTTCGCTTCTCTGACTTGGTTCAAACTTAACCTGGGATTCAGAATTGTAGAGAATCCTAGAAATCAAACTGAGTTCACCTGTGCATGCATTTCTTGAGCCCTGACTAACTGCTAGGCACTGTTAAAGCTGTGAGCACAGCAAAATGCTTGTCTTTATTGATACTGTGTTATGGTAGGAATGACATGTAATTTTTAAAAGATGATTTAAATAGTATGTCCGAGTAGTCATTTGGTTTTAAATGGGTTTCATTAATGCTAAGTATTTGGGAGTTTAACAGACCATCTCTTGGTTTCTGTTAGTATATAAACCAGAGAACTTCATTTGTCGTGCGAAAGATAAGCTGAACCATCCTGAGGTTCATTAAAGTCTCATACTGTGTCTTAAGTGTAAAATCTTGAATCTTTGAACAAAGCTTTCACGTGTCCACATCTCTGAATTCTCTGTCCCTCTAGAAGAAAACAATCAAAGTGAGTTGAGGGCCGTTCAAGACAGAGGATCACGTGAAGAGCTTTCCTGCTGGCAAATCTGGCAACAAATTGCAAATGACTTAACCAGATGCCAAGACTCCATGATAAATAGTTGTCAGTTCCACAAACAAGGTGATTCCCCCTGCCAGATTGGGGCAGGACTCTATTCAAATTTCTGAAGATGAGAACCGTATATTAAATGATAAAGCAGGTGATCCCAGTAGTCCTGGAAATCCAAGGTTTGCAACTTTGAGAGCCCAGGATTCTTGGAGGAAATCTTCATTGGCTGAGTCACAGAATTATCAGAATAGACACCAGCAAATTTCCATGAAAAATAAACTGTGTCAGTGTAAAGAGGATGTTGACACCATCAGTTGGATTTCACATCACCTTGATGCTCATGGAGTACACAAGGGTCAAAAACCTTACGGCTACAGTGATTATAGAAAAGATAGCACGAGGGTTTCAACACTGGATCAGAATACTATGATTCACACGGGACAAAAACTTTACCAGTGTAATGAATGTAAAGAAACCTTCACCGATCTCTCCACCTTTGATCTTCACCAGCAATTACACTCAAAAGAGAAGTCTCATACGTGCAGTGAGTGTGGAAAAGGCTTCCGTTACAGCTCGGTTCTTCATATTCATCAGAGAGTTCACGTGGGAGGAGAACACAGTGAGTGTGATGAGTGTGGCAAGGAGTTCAGTCAGAACTCCCAGCTGCAGACTCCTCAGAAAGTCCACACTGTAGAGAAACCATTCAAATGTGGGGAATGTGGGAAAGGCTTCAGTCGTAGGTCAGCACTTAACTATTCATTGTAAAGTCCACACGGGAGAGAAACCTTATAATTGTGAGGAGTGTGGGAGGGCCTTCAGTCAGGCCTCTCACCTTCAGGACCATCAGAGAGTCCACACTGGGGAGAAAGCATTCAAATGTGACACATGTGATAAGAGCTTCAGTCGGAATTCACACCTTCAGTCCCATCAGAGAGTCCATACGGGAGAGAAACCGTACAAATGTGAGGAGTGTGGGAAGGGCTTCATTTGTAGCTCAAATCTATACATTCATCAGAGGGTCCACACAGGAGAAAAACCCTACAAATGTGAGGAATGTGGGAAAGGCTTTAGTCGGCCTTCAGGTCTTTAGGCCCATCAGGGAGTCCACACTGGAGAGAAATCATACATACGTAATGTGTGTGGTAAAGGCTTTACTCTGAATTCAAACCTTCAGGCACATCAAAGAGTCCATACAGGAGAGAAACCATACAACTGTAAGGAGTGTGGGAAGAGCTTCAGGAGGAACTCCCATTATCAAGTTCATCTGGTTGTCCACACAGGGGAGAAGCCCTATAAATGTGAGGTATGTGGGAAGGGCTTCCGTCAGAGTTCATATCTTCAAATCCATCAGAAGGCCCACAGTGTAGAGAAACCTTACAAGTGTGAGGAGTGTGGGCAGGGCTTCAATCAGAGTTCACGACTTCAGATCCACCAGCTGATCCATACCGGTGAGAAACCATACAAATGTGAAGAGTGTGGGAAGGGATTCAGTCGTAGAGCAGATCTTAAAATTCATTGCAGAATCCACACCGGAGAGAAACCGTATAATTGTGAGGAGTGTGGGAAAGTCTTCAGGCAGGCCTCAAATCTTCTGGCCCATGAGAGAGTCCACAGCAGAGAAAAACCATTCAAATGTGAAGAGTGTGGGAAGAGCTTTGGTCGGAGTTCACACCTTCAAGCCCATCAAAAAGTCCACACTGGAGAAAAGCCATACAAATGTGAGGAGTGTGGGAAGGGCTTCAAGTGGAGCCTGAACCTCGACATGCATCAGAGGGTCCACACAGGAGAGAAACCATATAAGTGTGGGGAGTGTGGGAAGCACTTCATTCAGGCCTCAAGTCTTCAGCTTCATCAAAGCGTCCACACTGGAGAGAAGCCATACAGATGTGACAGATGCATTAAGGTCTTCAGTCGGCCTTCACAGCTACAGTCTCATCAAAGAGTGCACACAGGGGAGAAGCCTTACAAGTGTGAGACCTGTGGTAAGAGCTTCAGTTGGCGCTCCAATCTTATAAGTCATCACAAAATGCATACTGGGGACACATTTTTTGAAAGCAGCGAGAGTGGTAAGAACATCAAGGAACTGTCAGAGGATAGAAGTTCTACAAAATGTTGTTTTCAAAAAACTCACGTGCAACGTGAATTCTTGCAAGCGTCAGGTCTCATAGGAGAGAAAGTATTTTAACTTAGTTGGTGTTGAAGCAGTAGCTAAACAGATCCTAGTGTTCAGCAGAGCACACAGCAGAGATCCCTTCTGAGTGGTGCAGTAAGGGCTGCATTCAGAACTTTGACATTTATCAGATGTCACTTAGGAGATAGCACTTAGAAAGGAAAAGAGTTTGGTCTGGGCTTTAACAAAAGTGTAAGGATGAGCTAGTCAAAATTGATGTCCGTGAGAATGTGCGCTCCATGAGGGCAGGGACTTGGCTGCTGAATGTACACAACCTTATCATTGACTAGTGCTTTTAGGTGTGCTCAGTACTTGTGTTTTAAATAAACCAAAAGGGGGAAATGTATAATATATGAAAGTTGTATCCAGATGGGGAAACCTGCAAAATAAAATTAATTCAGGACATGAACTTTTGTTGAAATACTGAAAACCACTGCAGAAAACCAATCTGCAATATATATTTTTTTAATTTATTTTTGGCTGCCTTGGGTCTTTATTGCTGCACGCAGGCTTTCTCTAGTTGCAGTGAGTGGGGGCTACTTTTCATTGCAGTGTGTGGGCTTCTCATTGCAGTGGCTTCTCTTTGTGGAGCACGGGCTCTAGGTGTGCAGGCTTCAGTAGTTGTGGCACGCGGCTGAGCTGCTGTGCAGCATGTGGGATCTTCCTGGACCAGGGCTCAAACCCGTGTCCCCTGCATTGGCAGGCAGATTCTTAACCACTACGCCACCAGGGAAGGGAAGCCCCCCAATCTTCAATATTAATATGCTATTAGCCTATCGCAACTGGCTCCTTGCCTCCCGCAGCCTCTGTTCTCAAGTTGGGTGGTCATTTGAGACCCCGTCTAGTTTTCCAAGGACTGTGTTCAGTAGAAATTGAACTACCTTGTGATTTTTTTTTTCTGATGGTACAGAGTGAAAAAACATGATTAACTTTGCAACAACAGTAACTGCATAGTATACAATTGATTTTTTGTCTGTCAATATTAAGGCAGGGTTTACTGTAACACTTTGAAAGTGTCACAAAAATTGTTTGTCCCTAGAAAAAAAAATTTTTAGTTGACCTTGAACTTACTGATTTCTAATTCTCTGCATTTTCATCCAGACTTTGGAATGTTTGCCTTCTAATTATTGTAGCATTTCTTCTAAAGTTCTCAGGTAGGGGCTATGCCATATTCTTCCCCCACATCCATGAGGCAAATACCCAGAAAACTTGTAGGAATCTGATAAAATTATCCAGTGTATTATTGAGACAAGAGTGACATTTATGTGCTTTTCCCTATTGGTTGCAGTAAAGCATGGTTTCAGGAAAGGAGTATATATATCAGAATATATTAGATCTCTTTGATTTAGAAATCATATAATTGGAAGTTATTGATTGTGAGATTAAAATACCAAAAAGATGAACACCACATCAATGATGTCATTAATTTTTTAATGGAAATTAGTGTACAGCTGTAAGAATTTGAGTTTTGATAGATTCCTATATTAATCTGAAGCCGGTGAAATGATGACAGGGACTTCCCTGGTGGTGCAGTGGCTAAGAATTCGCCTGCCAATGCAGGGGACACGGGTTCGAGCCCTGGTCCAGGAAGATCCCACATGCTGTGGAGCAACTAAGCCCGTGTGCCACAACTACTGAGGCTGTGTGCCACAACAACTGAAGCCTACGTGCTTAGAGCCTGTGCTCCGCAACAAGAGAAGCCACTGCAATGAGAAGCCCGCACACCGCAACGAAGAGTAGCCCACACTCACTGCAACTAGAGAAAGCCCGCACGCAGCAACGAAGACCCAATGCAGCCCAAAATAAATAAATTAAATAAAAAGTTTATTTTAAAAATTTATGACATATCATAATCGCAGGAGATACACAATATGGGCTTTGAGAGGTCACAGATTGTAGCCTTCATAGTATAATCAACCATAAATCTTTGTTAGTGTTTGTGTATGTGTGCATGTGCACACATGTATGTGTACATGCATAAGATCATGTGTAAAGGGATACTCTTCCAGAGTGGTTTTCCTAGGCAAGGAGCATTTTGTGATATTTTTCCATTTTATAACTTCATGTTATATTTTTTTCATTGAATAGTGGGTATTGCCAAAGCAGGAAATTATTTTAATAGAATTTGAAAAAGTATTAAATAATTATCCCTTGCAGTTAAGACCTCATATGATTGTTCTATATTGTCATAAGGCATATAAGATCAAAATTATGGTATGAACTCTGGAAGCCAATTTCAAAAACAAAACAGTTCTCAGATTATTTTGCATACACAGAAAAATTCATGAGTTTCAACAGTTGAAGCTTTATTATTTATGCTGTGCTTTAACTACAGATCCATAATAGGGAGAGGGAAAATCCTGGAGCTAGAAACAAAAGTGGATATACCTACATTGTGGAGGTTTAAAAAAAAAGTTTCTCTTGTTGAAAAGATGCACATGAGGAGAGAACTGAGCATAATAGCAGAGGACCCTCTGGATGTGGAACCAGTAAGGACAAAGCAGGTTTGGATGGCATTCCATACGCAGACCAATGGTGGTATTTTTAATATAGTTGGTTAAAGGGCTTTATTTAGCAAGTTACAGTTGACCCTTGAACAATATGGGTTTGAACTGGGCAGGTCCACTTATATGCAGGGTTTTTTTTTTAATAGTAATTACTACAGTACTACATGATCTGTGGTTGGTTGAACCCATGGTTGCAGAATTGCAGATACAGAGGAACCACGGATATGGAAGTCTGACCATAAGTTATTTATACAGATCTGTCTACCCATCCATCCATCCGTCCACCCATCTGTAGAGATAGAGAGGGAGTGAGTGCACGTGCTAGGTATTTACAGAAGTAGATATGGAAGTGCGAGGATATACAAACACACACATGTGTATGTCATGTATATAAGCATGTATATCCACGTTTCTATTTCAGGGCTGGAGCAAGGAAAGTGTAGAATGATCCTGGAGAAAATTTACTGTGCCAGAAAGTAGGAAAGAGTGGTGGGACGTGTAAGAAGATCCAGCTTGAAGAGACTCACACTGGGTAAATCTGAGCAATTTGACCCTAAAATAAATAATTATCATACAGAATATGAATAAAAAAAGAGGAAGGGAGGGAAGGAAGGGCTCTCATAATAGAATGCCAAACCATAAACATATAGAAGGAATGACGTAATGTAAAAATCATTATTTACAACCATCATAGTAATGATAGGTTCTGGCAAGAGTAATCAATGAATTATAAAACTACTGGTTGAAAGTTTACAAGGAGCAGGATGCTACAAAACCCCAAATATCTCTCCACAAAGTATTGATCACAACAAGAAATACAGTAGGTATAAATTTGGTGAACACTACCTTAGCCAAGAGGTGAACATTATCAATAACAGAACAAACGAACATTTTAGATCTCTGGGGTATGATATACTGAGAAGGACGCAACGTTGCTTCAGGATTATTTCTGACAGAAATAAACAACCAGATCTTATCACAAGGAAGCATCCACATTGAGAGTCTCCTGTTTCACAGTTATGACCACAGGGAGCATAACTGGCCAAAGGTCCCAGCTGCTGCTCTTAAATCCATCACCACGTTTGCCTGGAGGCCGGCCTTGCCCCTGATTGCTCCTAGTCAGCACAGCAGGGATCCTAAGGCAGGCCATTTCTTGGAGACCAGGATTCCTCTGTCCAGTGACCTTTTTTCAAGGACTCTGACAGCCTTGAAGGATTTTACGTAGATGACAAGGCAGTCTCGGATGATTTACCAAATCTTTCTTCCAAATCTTCACTCAGGGTCAGACTTGCACTATGCGCTGATAGTTCTGCCAGCCTTCCAGAGCTCCCTGCCATTTTCTCTCCGATGTTTCCCCTAATGAAATATTTGTTCATTAAAGTCTTTCTCAGCACTTTGCCGTCTAGTTCTTGGAGGACCAGGACAAGCCCCAAACCCTAGAAGCATCCCTTTTTGGCTCTTTCTAGTAACCTTCCTTTCCATATGGTAGCCACTAATTTGTAATGGTGTAGATTCACTTAGCCTATTTTGTACTTGATATAAATGGAGTCATGTAATAGGTGCTATTTTGTGTTGGCTTCATTTGCTCCACAGTATATCCATGACATTTATCCATATTGATGGGAGTGGATACCGTTGATTCATTTTCATTGGTGGATATTATTGCAGTGTGTAAACATATCAAAATCTATTTATTAATCCCATTATTGGTGGGTATTGGGTACTTCCCCATTCTTGGCTATCACAGTTAGTGGTGATGTGAGCAATCTAGAATGTGCCTTGTGCACTTGTTTGAGGGATATTTCTATGGGTGGAACCAAAGGGTTATAGGGTATATGTTCAACTTTGGTAGATACAGTTGACCCTTGAAGAATGCATGGGCATGAGGGATGCATCTGAGTCTTTTATTCCATAGATGTTTTTAAAATCTCTCTCACTTTTGGCCCAAGAGTGCTGCGTTTGGGTTTACAGTGTTTCTTAACTTTGAAATAGTCCAATTTTTCAATTTTTTCTTTCACAGTTGGTGATTTTTTTGGTCTTAAGAAATTCTTCCTACTCCAAGGCAAAAAGGCTGTTATCTTACGTTTCTTTCCTAAAGCATCATTGTTTACTTTTCAAATTTAAGTCTGCAGATCTTCTGGAATTTATATTTTTATATCCTATGCAGTAATGATTAATATTTTTCCCATATGGATATCCAGCTGACTGAGAACCAATAGTTGACCCTTGGACAACATGGGTTTAAACTACACAAGTGCACTTATACGAGGATTTTTTTGAATAGTAAATACTGCACTACTACACGATCCAAGGTTGGTTCAATCCTCAGATGCAGAATTGCCGATTATGGAGAAACCATGTACGTACAGAGGACTGGCTATAAGTTATACTTGGATTTTCAACTTAGCAGAGGGTTGGCACCCCTAACCCCCTTGAACCCTAGTTCAAGGATCAACTGTATTAACAAGAGTTCTTCCCCCTCTCTGCTGCAGTGTTTTCTTTTCTTTCTTTTTTCTTTTGGCCGTGCTGCGTGGCTTGCAGGATCTCAGTTCCCTGACCAGGGATTGAACCAGGGTCACCACAGTGAAAGCGCCAAATCCTTACCACTAGACCACCAGGGAGCTCCCTGCAGTGTTTTCTTTTTACACGTTGTTATAATGTCTGTTTCAACATGGATTTTGATGTCTATTATCTTGTCTATCCTTGAGCAAACACCAGACTATCTTATATTGTAGATTTATAGTAAGGTTTAATGTGACTAATATCTTTCTTTTCATTCTTCTTTCAGATTGTCCCAGCTCTTCTTTTATTTTTTATTTTTATGTTTTTTTAGATGTTGGGGGTAGGAGTTTATTTACTTATTTTTGCTGTGTTGGGTCTTCGTTTCTGTGCGAGGGCTTTCTTTAGTTGTGGCAAGCGGGGGCCACTCCTCATCGTGGTGCGTGGGCCTCACTATCACGGCCTCTTGTTGGGGAGCACAGGCTCCAGACACGCAGGCTCAGTACGTGGCTCACGGGCCTAGTTGCTCCGTGGCATGTGGGATCTTCCCAGACCAGGGCTCAAACCCGTGTCCCCTGCATTAGCAGGCAGATTCTCAACCACTGCGCCACCAGGGAAGCCCCCAGCTCTTCTTGTAGCTCTTTGCTTTCCCACATAATATTTGTAAACATCTCATCAATTTCCAAGGGAAAAAATGCTGATGTTTTTATTGGGGTTTGATTGAGCCTATAGATCATTTTGAGGATTACTGATATCTTTGTAATATTGAATCTTCAAGCCATGAATATCACTATTTTTAAGAACTTCTCTTGGAGAAAAATAAAAGTGGATCCCATGTAATAAAATGTACATAAATAGACTCCAAAATATTTAAAGGACCTACATGTGAAAGATAAGTCTAGAAAGTTAATTTTTAAAAGGTAGAAATATATTTTTTCACCTGAGGAGTTTCAGAAGCACAGATATTAAGAAATTATTGGTTTATTATCTTATAATTAAAGATTTCTATTCCATGAAGAACACAATAGAAAAATTTTAGAAACACGTGCCCAATTAGGAAAGGATACTTGTAATTGGTAAAACTGAAAAGGTATTAATAATCAGAATATGTAATAGAAATGAGGAAGAAAAAGATAGCATCCACATTAGAAAATGGGGCAAAAGTTTTAAGTAGACACTTATAGATGAAGCTACCAAGCATTTGAAAAAAAGATCAAACTTATTAGAAATCAGAGAAATTTAACTAAAACAAGATACTACTATACATTTAATACACTAGCAAAACGGTGATGAGTCGTCCAAATGAAGGTAAGTGGTTGCACAAAAACCTGACGTGCAACTCTTTGGTAATCTGGACTGGTGTAGCCGTTCAGGAAGTCAATCTGGCTATATTATTAAAGTATACATATTTGCTATGAAATAATTTCACTCGGGTATGTATTCCAAAGAAATTCTCAGATACGTCTATAAACAAATGTAAGAAGATGTTTATTTTATTATCATTGGCATGGCAGTTGGAAGAGTACAGGTAAAATGTGGGTGCAGAAAATGGAACTCTATGAAACAAATTAGATAGAGGGGTGAATGTTTTTTTTGTTTGTTTGTTTTTCTGCGGTACGTGGGCCTCTCGCTGTTGTGGCCTCTCCCGCTGCGGAGCACAGGCTCCGGACGTGCAGGCTCAGCAGCCATGGCTCACGGGCCCAGCCGCTCCACGGCATGTGGGATTTTCCCAGACTGGGGCATGAACCCGCGTCCCCTGCATCGGCAGGCAGACTCTCAACCACTGTGCCACCAGGGAAGCCTGGATGGGTGAATCTTAAAAATATACTCCTGAATGAAGGAAATAAACACCAGAATGAATTTTATGACACAATATTATTTATATGAATTGAAAATATACACAAGTGCACATTTTGCACAAGAACACACCCAAAAGAAAACACATCAAACAAATTAGAATGGTAGCTTACGGGGTAGAGAAGGGAGTGGAGGGTGCCATAGGGAACAGGAGGTGAATAAATAAAACTTAATCATGTTACCGTATTTCATCATGCTATATCCAAGATTTCACTTTCCTTGTAGTGGAAAGAAATCCTGTGTGCTATGTTGGCTTAAGTCAGGAATAGTTCTTGGAGGATATTTTCCTGAAAGAATTTGGAACACATTTTTGAAAAAATCTTTGTTTATACTATGGATGATCTTTTTTTGTTTGTTTTGTTTGTTTCTTTAATTTCTGTTTTGTGGGTGTGTGTGGGATCTACTTTATTTTTGTATTTCATTCATCTGATCTTATATTTTTCCATCTGCCTTCTTCAGTTTTATTATTCATTTATTAATTTCCTGAAATGGATGTTTTCTGAATCAATTTTCAACTTCCTTTCTACTTTATTTGTTTTGTTTTGTTTTGTTTTTGTTTTCCTTGCTGTACGCGGGCCTCTCACTGTTGTGGCCTCTCCCGTTGCGGAGCACAGGCTCCGGACGCCCAGGCTCAGCGGCCATGGCTCACGGGCCCAGCCGCTCTGTGGTATGTGGGATCTTCCCGGACCAGGGCACGAACCCATGTCCCCTGCATCGGCAGGCGGACTCTCAACCACTGCGCCACCAGGGAAGCCCCCCTTGCTACTTTAATATATGCTTTTAAGGCTCAACATTTCCCTCTATGTATGTGTTCCAATCTCCAGATCCAATTATGAATTTGAATGTTTCTCTTCATGGTTCTGTCAATGTTTGCTTTATAAAGTATCAGCTGAAGTTATTAGTTTCTGAGAATTTGAAACTTTTATGACTGTGAAGTGTCCCTCCGTATGTCAAGTAATGCTTTTTCCTTCCCCTTAAAGTTCACTTGGTCAAATAGCAATGTCACAGATTTTATAATTACAGAAATAACTTGAGACCTAGGATGTTGATGTCTGTCTCTAGAAAGGATTTTCCCTTGCTTCTGCACGGGTTGTAAGATGCTAACAAAACACGTTCACCTTTACACAATTTCAGGGAATGAGGTGTTTTGGCGTTTGGCTTCAGTCCCTGCCAAAGAAAGCCCAGTTTCCTTCTCCCCTTATTCCAATGGTGAAACTCTTTGGGGTTTACCAGGAAGCCTTCGTGGCTGTTAATGCTTTTACGTCGCTTAGCCTCTTGAAGACGTCCAAAATTCGACTGAGTTTGTACGCCTTTCAATGAACAGAATCTACACTCTTCTGAGGCCTACACAGTAGAACGGCAAGACGGCCTGAGACCTTCTCAGGGATTCCGGAAAGTGAAAACATGTAGTCCAGAGCTCGTGCCAGTAGACACCCCCGCACCCACCCTTGCATTCTGGGACATGTAGTCCAGAGCTCGTAAACTCGTGTAGCCCCATATACTGCAGCTACAGTAACGCCTCGCTGTAAAGGTTTACCCGCGGAATTCTGGGAAATATGGTCCAGGAGTTCCGGGTTAGTCGCAGGCACTTCCGCCCCAGGAGGACACGTAGCAGCCATGTTCTGCCTGGTGACGGTGTTTCAGGTCCGCTCTTCACGACCCATTCAAGCTTCCCCTTTGCAGACCTTTCATTTGGGGAGAAAGAGGAGGAGCGGCTAAAAGCGGAGGTTTGAGGGCCTGGAGTGGTGATGTACGTCCCGCGGGCGGAGCTTCTTTGCGTTTGGTAACGTAGCCGGGATGGGGTGGGCTCAGGTCGTGCCTCCTGGGGTTTGAGGGTCTCCCCGGTTTTCTTCACCCCTAACCTGACCCCGTCCCCCACCTATGAGCTAGCCCTACCGCTTCATACGGCGTCACACTGGGTGAGTTGCTTAACTCCTCTGTGCCTCCGTTGCTGTTCGGTAAAAGGGGGGAAAAAGGAATGCCTTGTTAATATAGTGTTGTGAGGAGAAACGAGATAGCACAAGTAAAAGGTCTACAACTGCCTGATACATTGTTGGTATTAATACTACGCTAATTCGGGAGGCACCCATTTCGCAGCGGGATTCTGTGAGCCCAGGAAGCTGAATTGTCCTGGACTCCTGGCCTGTTTTGGAAGGAGAGGACTTCTAGCTGGTACGGGGGCGGAAGGGGGTGCGGTATGAATTAGTGGGGATGGAAACACAGCCCTGGTATTTCACAGTCTCCTTTCCTTCCCCAGCCCTGGCTTCTCAAAAAGCACTGCGCGGAGGAGGAGGCAGCAGAGCCCCACGTGAGTAGGACTTGGCATTCTTCCTACTTAAGATATTCCTATAAATTGTAGAACGTATGAGACATGGGTAAGGATGATAACTGAGCCTTGGTCACTAATTTCCATTCTAAAAGCTTTATGCAAATGAACACATTTCCATCAGGCGGTGGCTCTGTGAATTGGTACTGCTGTTTTCTCTACTTTAAGGCAGGGAACACAACCCTGTTGGCCCATCCTCACCCAGATGGTAGGAGGCAGAGCTGGGGTTGGGACCCAGGCAGTTTGAGTCCAGCAGCTGAGTTTGCTAATCCCTTTGGTATATTCTCTTTGAGCATAGGGTACTGGCTAGGATCATATCATGAAAGGAGGTTGGGACTTAATTGTGGGGACCTTGAGAGCAAGGTTTAGGCTATTTTATGAGTGTTTAAGATAGTTTTCTCAACTGGGTCATTTATTTTATTTCAAATAATATGTATATCATAGAAGTAGCATAATCATTATGGAAAAATGCAGATATATACATAAAGAACAATTTTAATTATCTGTAACTTTAGGATGTAAAGATAACAGTTGTTAATGTTTTAGTGCCTTTTTGTCTGGTTACTCTTTGTGTATGTTTCTGTGTAGTGGAGGCTGTTTTTTGTGGGACTGATGTTACACTGCAGTGCTACTCAAATTGTGTTCCACAAACCAGCGGCATTGGCATCACTTGGATAGAAATGCCCAGCCTTGAGCCCCATTCGAGACGTTCTGATTTATAATTTCTGCGTAGGGGGTCCAGGAGGCTGCATTCCAACAAGATCCCGCAGTAATTCACATGCACGTGAAAATTCGAGAAGCTCAAGAGAGGGTCTTTTCTGGAAACTGAGGCCGAGGAAATTGACCCTGCTGGATGTCACAGATAAAACTGAGCTGGCTTCACCAAAGGCCTACTTAGTCCAATGATTTTATTCCCCCACTAATTATTGTCAACTGTCAGGGCCCCTTTCAGAATCCTGAATTGAGCAGAAGACAGCTAGCAAGTGTAGAGTCAAAATGGAGGTCGTTAGAAGTTGTGAAGATATCTCTCTCCCAAGCTTTGGGGAGTGGAATCATTGCCATCTTTTGTACTAGATCGAACCCGGGCCCCCTGCATTGGGAATGTGGCGTCTTATCCACTGCACCACCAGGGAAGTCTCCCATTTATTTCTTAAACGTTCCTATATTTATAATGATATAATTACAATTCAGATTCCTGTCTTTTTTTCATTTGAATTAGGTATGGACTGTCAAACTATTTTTTATTGTTGTTGCAGAATCCTGGCTTTTATTAGTTCTCTTTACCTCTGTGCATAATTGTCAAAAGGGTACTTCCTGTTTAAAAAGAAACTTAACGTATTTTTATACCTTTTGTAAAAAGTTGTCCATGTCAATTTAAATATTATTGTTGCAGTCACAAAATCTTTAGGAAGACAAGCAGAGATTTTCAGAAGTCTATAAAGACTCTCACATAACAGGGCAACAACGTACGACCTCCACATGTCTGACAGTCTTCTGTTGGTAGAAATCACATCTCTAAGGATAATTTCTAACTAAAATATCATCTGCTTTACCGCAGTTGCTAAGAAATAAGAAACCCTGACAGTGGTGTTCTCAGAGCTTCCTACCTTATGACGATCTCACGAGGTGGATGCCCGTGTTCTCCCCTACTGGCAGAAGACAGAACTGAGGCGAAGAGATGTGAATAATTTGCCCAGGGTGACACTGCTAGTGAATGGCGTAGCCTGATCAGAGCCCATGCATATTGACTCCAAAACCTACTCTGACTTACATGGTCTCTGTTTACCCCATACCCAGAATAAGAATGACCCCTGTGGAAGCTGCAGGCACACTGTGAGGGGGCCACTGTGTATGGCTGGGCAGGTCATTCCTCACACAGCCACTGAGGGGGTTCACGGGGGCATCTGGTATCTGCGTGGGGCTCTGCTCATCAAGCATAATCAGCTGTAGCCACCCCGAGGACTGGGAGCCTTGGTAATTCACAATGAGCACCACGTGGGTTAGTGACTTCTTTTTCTTTAAACCAGTTTCCAGTTTGACTTCTTCTTTCCCTGTCTGTCTTGCTAGGACTCTGCACTGCCCCAGAAGGAGAGAGAAAATGAGCACATTCCAGGTGAGTAGAGCTTGCCTTTCTTGCTGTTAAAAACGCCATTTTTGTACTCAGGTTGGACACAGGTTTTCCTCTTTTTTTCTTTTTCTTTTTTTTTTTTTGATTGGAGTATAGTTGATTTACAATGTATTAATTTCAGGTGTACAGCAAAGTGATTCAGTTATACATATATATACATATATTTTCAGATTCTTTTCCCTTATAGGTTATTACGAAATATTGGGTATAGTTCCATATGGGTTTTCTCTTTCAAGGAGAGTCTAAGCATATGAGGACCTGAGTGTGCCATGTGTGCTTTTTTTAAAATTCCTGTTAAATTTAATTGGTTTCGGTTTTAATTTTTGTTTTATTTCATCATTTTTTTTATTTTACAAGTAAAAGAAAAATTAAGGGAAATGAAGGACATCTTCCAGTCTACTGCTTACCTGCTTACAAATTAGCTGCTTTTATATTTCTGTAATCTCTTCATCATATGTATTCATGGATGTGTATTCGTATTTATAACATAGATACAGTTTTAAATTGTTTTTTTCATTTAATACTAGCTAACATTCACTTTTAATTGCTTTATCATGTTCCTGCAAACTTATGCACCTATTTTTTTTTTTTTCTGGTATGCGGGCCTCTCACTGTTGTGGCCTCTCCCATTGCGGGGCACAGGCTCCGGACGCGCAGGCTCAGCGGCCATGGCTCACGGGCCCAGCTGCTCCGCGGCATGTGGGATCTTCCCGGACCGGGGCACGAACCCGTGTCCCCTGCATCGGCAGGCGGACTCTCAACCACTGCGCCACCAGGGGAGCCCTGCACCTATTCTTTAAACTATTCTTTATGCACAGACATTTAGTTTAAAGACTTCTCCTGTTTTAGGAGCACTACAGTGACAGTGTTCCTGATTTAACCTTTTTCTCAAAATATCTGTTCTGAAGAATATTGCCCCTTTTTGCCCTTAACATAGTAGGTTTAGGTATTCAGAATTTAAGAGGTATGTTTTACATGTGGTGCCTTGGATGTTTTTTGGTAGAATATCCAAATACGGCAGAGCACAGCAGGATCAAACTGCTGCTTCACGCAGAAAAAATCATGTATTGTTGGAAGTTTTCTCACGACCAGAGTTAGATTCAGTCTTCCCCATGCTTGAGTCAGACCCTTTGTGTATTTTATTTACTGGTTTGTTTCTTTTTCCATCTTAGATTTTTTTCTAATCAGAGTAATGCATGACCTTAGTTTAAAAAGTCCAGTGGTACTTAAAGCACTTGTCACTGCATAGACAGCTCAGAACAATTGTATAAAGAGGTGCTTGGTTTCATCTTTGTTTTAAATATAAAGAATCGGGGTTGTGAAAAAAGGAGGAACCAACTCAGACTCACCCAGAAAACCAAGGGTCTGGAGTCAGAGTATTGCATTCAAGCGAAAGACAGAAACGGGGAAAGAGAGAGTTTTCATTCAGAGACCTGGCATGGCCTTTTGGTTAGTTTCCACATATAACACTCCTTCTCAGCTGGTTCCCACCTCAGTGAGAAAGCAGGTGCCATCAAATACTGCCAGGACTAAATTGGTAACTGTTTCTGGGGCACTTGGCAATAATAATTAAACAGTGAAAGCTTTTTAGTTCAGGATCCAGTGGTTAGAATTCTAGGGAGTTTACTTATGAGTTGTCTGAGAGCCCCAGGTAAACACACAAAGCTTTCTCTTTCATAGCTGCACGTCCAGTGAGGCTGAGGAAAGTCAGTGTGTGGCATTGGCAGGATGGAAGGAGGGGGTGCTGGGAAGTCTGCACACCTCACAGGAGCCGGAGCAACTTCCCATCCTCCTCGTCTCCTCGGGGCTGCCCCTCTTCCACTGGCCACTGGGTATAAGATTGAGGTGGTGTTGTTTGTCGTAGGAGGCGGTGACCTTCAAGGACGTGGCCGTGGCCTTCACAGAGGAGGAGCTGGGGCTGCTGGACTCGGCCCAGAGGAAGCTGTACCAGGATGTGATGGTGGAACACTTCGGGAACCTGGTCTCAGTGGGTGAGGACAGCCTTTCTCTGCGAGTGTCTTTGTGACCTTGGTGTTTCAAGGCTTTGGGCCTCTTGAGGTGGTTCCCTGAGTTTGGGGACCAGACTTTTGCAATTCCTGTGGGACACGAGAGGATGTCTCTGGTCTTTCCAAACAGTGTGTTCCAGGTTCTTTTCAATTATTTTGTAAAAGAACTGTAAATCGGCAGTATCTTGCTGTACCTTGTGTATTCTTCTTCAGATTTCCCTCCCTGCCATTAGTGGATCATAAAGCCAATTTATTGAGCCCTACGTGTGACTTTTTAATGAAATAAAATAGTATAGAAAATATCAGAGTTTCTTAGGAAGAGTACAACACATTGCAGCAGAAACTCTGGGCGATGGCATGAGTGGTGTGAGAGCCAGTGGGAACAGATTTCATGAAAAGAGACATTGGTTAGATATAGGTCATTCAAGCTTCGTTTTAGTAATGTATACTTTTCTACCTGTGTATCTAGGTTGTGAAATAAATGCTGTTTCTTCAGTGGGTCGTGATACAAAGTTTGAAAAACACAGCTTTCAATACCTTGAATATGCAGTTGGAACTCAAATTTCTAGTAAACTTTCGCTCTAGCCCGTTCATGTTAACTTGTGACTTTGCATGTTCTCATTCTTCAAACGAGATACAAAACATATAGAAAGAGAAGAGAGGCTTTGGTTGATGAATTCAGCAACCCAGATAGAAATTTAGGTGAGAACCAAGCAGCCGTGAGTTCCTGTGGTTAGCTCTCTATCTGTTTTGCTTCTCACCAGCCCTGTGCTGTCCATCACCTGGTCCCAGTTGGAAATCTCTTTCCAGGATTATTGCATAGTCTTTGTACTGGTCACCTGTTGCCACCCTTCTCCTCCCACAGTTTGTTCTTTAGGTGGCAAAGTGATCTTTTGTAACTTTAAGTCAGGTTATGTTCTTGTTTCAGAATTCTCTTGTGGCTTCTTTTACTTAGAATAAAAACCACTTAAAGTGGCTTCTAGAGCCTTCTGTGGGCTGCTGTTTGTTCTCCACCACCTCCCTGAATACACCACCTCTCCTCCCTCTTACCCTATCTTTTCCAGACCTGCAAAGGATGCTTCTGCCACAGAGCCTTTTCCTGGTCCTTCTCTCTGCCTGGAATACTCTTTCACCTGTAATCTTTTAGGCCTCTACTTCTTTCAGTCAGTCACCTTAAAGATGAGGAGGTGGCTGTCCTCTGACCACCCTATGGAAAATACAGTCCTCTCTTTCTTACTCTCTCTGCCCTGCCTTGTTTTGTCTCTAAGCGTTTCACTCATGTACATTTTGTTCACCTGTTTCTCACCTCTCTTTCTTCCACTGGAGGGTAATCCAGGAGTGCAGGAGGAATTCGGTCTGTTATATGTTTATTGCTCACTAGCCTCAGTGCTTAGCATAGTCTTGGTACATGACAGGAACTCTTAAATATTTCTTGAATAAACGAATGAGTTAATGGATAGAGAAATTAGCCTTCCATGAAAATAGCTAGTAGGCGGTGAACAAATCCGAGTGAATAAGGGATATTGCTAAATGTTTTTTTGTCTTCAAATGAATTCCCAGCCTAATTCTAACTTCTCAGGTGCCCATGATGTGTGTATGTGTGTGTTTGCCTTTCTGTACAAGTTGGCCCTCATCAACTTGCACAAAAAAATATGTACAGAACCTGTAATTATAACCAAACTGAGTAAAATGCTTTCCCTGTGACTTTCCTTGAGCTCTCAGTAGCAGAGCAAATTCATTTGGGGAGGAAATACTGTTTTGAATGAGGATTCTTATGTCTACTTCTTAGGTAACCCTCCCATAGAAGGAAAGAAATTTCTATTTCCTTATCCCTTATACCAGGGGAGAACAGGTCTCAGAAAACAGCCAGCTGGTGAGTTAGCCTTTCCCTTAAAAGATTTGCCCCGCTGCGTCCCATTTGCCTCCTCCAAAGCCCACCTCACTAATAAGAAATCGATCTTTGTTAGCTGTACAAACATTTTGTGTGTGTGTGTGTGTGTGCATTTGTATGTATCTTGTAGAAGGCATTTTAGATAATGTCACCTTGAGTGCTTTGATCATTCTTTAATAGTTTCTAGTCTGTTTCTTCTCAATACTTATCACAGGCTATGGAATTTATTCCCAGCTCACTCATAAAGCCCATTCTTCACTTTGGAACTCATTCTTGTTAAAGACCAATGTATCTGTGTCCAAAAATTTTCCATGCTGTTTTTAAAGAGACAGCATTCTTCCCTAGCCTCTACATTTTGACTCCTGCTTGGCAGGGGGAGTGGAGGAACATATTAGGCAGCACAAATGCCTGAGAAGGATCCAGTGCATAGGTCTTCATGCTTTTTTTTAACCCCACTGATTCTTAGACCCTTTTTTAAAATTAATTAATTGTTGGTTGCATTGGGTCTTGGTTGCTGCATATGGGCTTTTCTCTCGTTGTGGTGAGTGGGAGCAGCTCTTCGTTGTGGTGCGCAGGCTTCTCATTGCAGTGGCTTCTCTTGTTTCAGAGCACGGTCTCTAGGAACGCGGGCTTCAGTAGTTGTGGCACGTGGGCTCAGTAGTTGTGGCTCACGGGCTTAGTTGCTCTGCGGCATGTGGGATCTTCCCGGACCAGGGCTCGAACCTGTGTCCCCTGCACTGGCAGGCAGATTATTAACCACTGTGCCACCGGGGCAGTCCCGGTTTTTAGCCCCTTTCATATCCTCCTCAGCACTAACCCCCTTGGTGTGCTGCCGCCTCGGGTGCAGCCTTTCAACTTAAGCCAAACTGTACTTTCCAGTCCTTTTCCTGTATCTGATACCTGACTTGTAAAAGCTGTTTCGCTTCTCTGACTTGGTTCAAACTTAACCTGGGATTCAGAATTGTAGAGAATCCTAGAAATCAAACTGAGTTCACCTGTGCATGCATTTCTTGAGCCCTGACTAACTGCTAGGCACTGTTAAAGCTGTGAGCACAGCAAAATGCTTGTCTTTATTGATACTGTGTTATGGTAGGAATGACATGTAATTTTTGAAAGATGATTGAAATAGTATGTCCGAGTAGTCATTTGGTTTTAAATGGGTTTCATTAATGCTAAGTATTTGGGAGTTTAACAGACCATCTCTTGGTTTCTGTTAGTATATAAACCAGAGAACTTCATTTGTCGTGCGAAAGATAAGCTGAACCATCCTGAGGTTCATTAAAGTCCCATACTGTGTCTTAAGTGTAAAATCTTGAATCTTTGAACAAAGCTTTCACGTGTCCACATCTCTGAATTCTCTGTCCCTCTAGAAGAAAACAATCAAAGTGAGTTGAGGGCCGTTCAAGACAGAGGATCACGTGAAGAGCTTTCCTGCTGGCAAATCTGGCAACAAATTGCAAATGACTTAACCAGATGCCAAGACTCCATGATAAATAGTTGTCAGTTCCACAAACAAGGTGATTCCCCCTGCCAGATTGGGGCAGGACTCTATTCAAATTTCTGAAGATGAGAACCGTATATTAAATGATAAAGCAGGTGATCCCAGTAGTCCTGGAAATCCAAGGTTTGCAACTTTGAGAGCCCAGGATTCTTGGAGGAAAACTTCATTGGCTGAGTCACAGAATTATCAGAATAGACACCAGCAAATTTCCATGAAAAATAAACTGTGTCAGTGTAAAGAGGATGTTGACACCATCAGTTGGATTTCACATCACCTTGATGCTCATGGAGTACACAAGGGTCAAAAACCTTACGGCTACAGTGATTATAGAAAAGATAGCACGAGGGTTTCAACACTGGATCAGAATACTATGATTCACACGGGACAAAAACCTTACCAGTGTAATGAATGTAAAGAAACCTTCACCGATCTCTCCACCTTTGATCTTCACCAGCAATTACACTCAAAAGAGAAGTCTCATACGTGCAGTGAGTGTGGAAAAGGCTTCCGTTACAGCTCGGTTCTTCATATTCATCAGAGAGTTCACGTGGGAGGAGAACACAGTGAGTGTGATGAGTGTGGCAAGGAGTTCAGTCAGAGCTCCCAGCTGCAGACTCCTCAGAAAGTCCACACTGTAGAGAAACCATTCAAATGTGGGGAATGTGGGAAAGGCTTCAGTCGTAGGTCAGCACTTAACTATTCATTGTAAAGTCCACACGGGAGAGAAACCTTATAATTGTGAGGAGTGTGGGAGGGCCTTCAGTCAGGCCTCTCACCTTCAGGACCATCAGAGAGTCCACACTGGGGAGAAAGCATTCAAATGTGACACATGTGATAAGAGCTTCAGTCGGAATTCACACCTTCAGTCCCATCAGAGAGTCCATACGGGAGAGAAACCGTACAAATGTGAGGAGTGTGGGAAGGGCTTCATTTGTAGCTCAAATCTATACATTCATCAGAGGGTCCACACAGGAGAAAAACCCTACAAATGTGAGGAATGTGGGAAAGGCTTTAGTCGGCCTTCAAGTCTTCAGGCCCATCAGGGTGTCCACACTGGAGAGAAATCATACATACGTAATGTGTGTGGTAAAGGCTTTACTCTGAGTTCAAACCTTCAGGCACATCAAAGAGTCCATACAGGAGAGAAACCATACAACTGTAAGGAGTGTGGGAAGAGCTTCAGGAGGAACTCCCATTATCAAGTTCATCTGGTTGTCCACACAGGGGAGAAGCCCTATAAATGTGAGGTATGTGGGAAGGGCTTCCGTCAGAGTTCATATCTTCAAATCCATCAGAAGGCCCACAGTGTAGAGAAACCTTACAAGTGTGAGGAGTGTGGGCAGGGCTTCAATCAGAGTTCACGACTTCAGATCCACCAGCTGATCCATACCGGTGAGAAACCATACAAATGTGAAGAGTGTGGGAAGGGATTCAGTCGTAGAGCAGATCTTAAAATTCATTGCAGAATCCACACCGGAGAGAAACCGTATAATTGTGAGGAGTGTGGGAAAGTCTTCAGGCAGGCCTCAAATCTTCTGGCCCATGAGAGAGTCCACAGCAGAGAAAAACCATTCAAATGTGAAGAGTGTGGGAAGAGCTTTGGTTGGAGTTCACACCTTCAAGCCCATCAAAAAGTCCACACTGGAGAAAAGCCATACAAATGTGAGGAGTGTGGGAAGGGCTTCAAGTGGAGCCTGAACCTCGACATGCATCAGAGGGTCCACACAGGAGAGAAACCATATAAGTGTGGGGAGTGTGGGAAGCACTTCATTCAGGCCTCAAGTCTTCAGCTTCATCAAAGCGTCCACACTGGAGAGAAGCCGTACAGATGTGACAGATGCAGTAAGGTCTTCAGTCGGCCTTCACAGCTACAGTCTCATCAAAGAGTGCACACAGGGGAGAAGCCTTACAAGTGTGAGACCTGTGGTAAGAGCTTCCGTTGGCGCTCCAGTCTAACAGTTCTTCACAGAATCCATGCTGCTGATAAATCCTATAAAAGTGATAGGAGTGGTAAGACCATCAGAGAGCCCACACACGAAGAAAGTTCCATAAAATGATTAAAACAAAAACAAAAACAACTCAGGTGTCATGTGAATTCTTCCAGTCATCAAGTTCAAAAGAAAAAAAAATCATTTCTTTCATTAAAGTCAGTGTTTCAGCCATAGCTCAACATGTCCCAGTAGTCAGGAGGCCACACGGCAGAGAACTCTGGTAAATGGTGTAGTAAGTTTGAACCTTGACCTCTATTAAATATTAGGGGAGAAGCCTTAGTGTGAGTTTTAGCAGGCCTTGTACAAAAGTATGATGAACATGCCAAAATGTATGCCCATTACAACGTAAATTCCACGAACGCAGCGACGTTTGTTCTGAATCTACAGTCTGAACATTGTCAGCTACTTTGTAGGTGCTCGATATTTGTTCAGTTAATGAATGAGGAAAAACTTTTTGAAAATTATGTTGCAATCCCCTCCAAAATTTCATAAAAATTTGTATTCAGAGCAGTTAACCTAAATCTGGCCTTAAAAGTAATTCAGGGAGACAAAAATTTGAAGTGTTAGAAAACCACTCAGTATTGCAATTTGTAATATTAATGTGGCATCGTCCTGTTACGATGAGCTCCATTTGTCTCCCCCCAGCCTCGCTTCAAGTTGGATCTTATCTTGGACTTTGTCTATCTAATATTCTGTGAATCTTATACAGTACAAATGTAGTTATCTTTTGTGACAGTATAGACTTACTGAAAATGGATTGTTCATCTTGCAATACAGAAAACATACTGTTGACCCTTTTTTCAAGAATGTCAAGGCAGAGGTTTAAGTGTCAGAAAGAGTTACTAATGACAGTGACAGAGGACAAACATTTCTTAGTAAATGAACTGATCGTTGGTTTCTTATTCACCACATTTCCGTCTAGGTTTTGATGTGATTGTCTCCCAAGGGTTTTAGCATTACTTTCATCAAGACTTCTTAAGTAGAGAAAAGAGGCTGTTTGAAGTAGATTACTTTTGTCAAGTTCTCTATCTCCTTACTCCTCTCTGGCCTGAGATAAAAAGAAAAAAATTATTTGTTGAAATTTGGTAATTTCATCAAACATATTTATTCAACGACTGACTTGCACACTTTTTCCTAGCGGTGGATTGAAAAATTGATTTTCAAAGTGAAGTTGCTGAGTACATATCAAAACATAGAACGTGCGTCCCTTTGATATAGAAATCACAGAATAGGACCTTATAATTAGGAAATTCAAATAGAAAAGGTGAGTAGCATGTCAATGTTACTAAATTTTGTAAAAGTGAAATATTCAATAGGAATGTCTTTATATTTTAAGATAGTTATGTAATAACAGGTCTGTTAAAATGATGGCTTAAACTTAATGACAGAAGCATGTAACAGTTTAATGTATTTTAGGTAGGTACATCACATACCTTAATCAAACATGTATGTGTATGTGTTAATGCATCCTATCATCTGTAAAGGGATATTCACCCTTATGTAAACAGTGGCAAGATTTTCAGGGATTTTTTCCACACGTAACTTCCATATTTTAAATTTTTCATTGAGCATCAATTTTCCAGTAAAATACTGTTATTTTTATAGTAACATAGGTAGTAAAATAATGTAAAATATAATATTAAAAATTACTAAGAACATATTAATCCCTCACAGTGAGAAATCCTATCATCATGAGGTATACATATATATGGCCAAAATTAAGGAATAGACATCTAGAAATCAGTTATAAAAAGAAAAAATGTATATGGTTATTCAAAGATACAGAATAGCAGTCAGTGTAACGGTATATTTATAATTAATGCATTTGAAGTTTAGGATAAATCCATGCAGCCCAGAATATTCTGTTTTAATTCCAACAGTAGAAATTTACACATCCTAGTTCTCCTCATCAGGCTTCCTTACTGGGTGAATGGATGGATAGCTCGGGGTACCGGCTTGTCCTTTCAAGTGCTTGGTCTGACTGGAGAAGTAGCTGGGTCGTTCCAGACACTATGACACAGAGAACCATTAGCTGTGGGAAAAAAGGAATTTACCCCCCAAAAAACTTTTTTAAATTGTTTACAAAGTAACAGTGATTGGGCAAATCCTGAAGATAGAGAGTGGAAATAGGTAAGTTTTAGAGGTAAAATTTATCAACGGTTCCCTAAGGAAAAATGTGCATAGGGAAGAAACCTCGACTGATGGGAACAAGTTGTTAAGGAGGAGGTTTGCATACCATTTCCTACTTCTTAGTCATTTCACTGATGTTTAACACTTGGTTAAAGGGCTTTACTCAGCAAAAGATGTATTTAATGTGAGAGGCAGGTTTCCAAGATTGGTTTCCTAGACCACACCTTCACATGTGTATGTGAAGTCCATGCTACCTCAAATTGCATTGCATTAGATGTCAGAAATCCTAGGGCTTTCTTGTTTGGTTTGGTTTGGTAGCTATCAAACCACCAACTCTCAAGGTAATTTGTAGTTTAGTGAGTTAAGTCAAGGGCTGGAAAACTACCTCCTGTGAGCCCAACCTGGCTCATTGCCTTTAAAGCTTTATTGGAACATAAAAGCTCTTTATTGGCCCATCCATTTATTTACCATCTTTGAGTGTTTCCCATTGTGCTGACAGTGTTCAGTGGTTGTGACGAGCACTGATGGCCCACAAAACCTAAAATATTTACTTTCTGGCCCTTGAGAGAAAAAGTCTGTTGATCCCTGTTGTAAGCCCAAAAGGTTTGTCTCTGTAAGTGAAAGACCACAAGTAGAGCAGAACTTAGACTTGGTTCAGTGAGGATTCCAGAGAGGTTTCCTTTTTGATTCTCATATCTGCCCTTCTGGTTGACCTTGTTCTTTAGTTTGGTTCAAAGACAGTGGTAGCAACTAGGGACTACCTGTTTCTTTCTTCACATTCAATGAAAGAGCTGCTCTTCCATTCTTAGTGTTGAGTAGTTCACAACTCACTCCCAGTGCATGGCTTCCTCTAACCTTGACTCCCACCTATGCTAAAGACTAAGTCTTTAGCTTTGTATCCGGTTCCATTGGCCTTTGTAGGGCCTTCAGTTTCAACTCCCAGTTGATAGCTTGAGCTCGAAATCTCTTTTTAGCATTGGGGATTTTCTGTCTTAGCTTTGAGCTTGGCTACATAAGCAACACTTTGGGGGACTTGTTATAATCAGCATTTCTATCTTTCTTTCCTTCCTTTTTATTTATTTATTTTTTTAAGTGGATCCAAAGTCAAATTCAGTCAGTGGCTGAATGACAACACATTGATTCACAACCTTGTAGATTCTCTTATGTCCTAGGGCATCAGTGGGAAGGAGTAGAATCCTGGAAATTTGAGGTGGAAATACATGGGCAGATTCCAACAAAGCTGAGGCCTGTGACCTCTGACCTGTGACCTCTTAGTTGAGCCTGCTGTGCTATTAGAAGGAAGTCTGCCTCTACTCTGAGATAGTTTCCTTGCAGGGGTCTGTGGATCCTCAAGACTTGCCTCCACTACCTCTCGTTTTTCCAGACCTAGTAATCAGACTAGAGTCCTTGAAATGGGGACGGGAGCAGGGAAGGGGTGGGTACCCACCGGGTATAAAGGATGACCATGAGGAGACACTATCTGCTAAAATAAGGAATTTTATAATTTATATCAATAGAAACCTGAGAAATAATGTGTGTGGATTTTGTAGGTATTGAAGCAGGTGGGAGTAATGTAATATTGGGTTAGGCTGGATTTGTTGATACGAGTGCATTCAACACCCATTCCAGACTCAGCGTGTTAGCTTGGCTACCTGGGAATGCCTTCAACAGTTTGCTCAAATGACTGAAACCTGTACCCAAAGTGAGCGTATGCTAAAGTCAAAATGCCAGGACTTTCTAAGTATGTTGTAGCAAAATTTCTTGGCGTTGGCATGACTGACATTTTGAACTGGATAGCTCTTTGTTGTTGGGAGCTGTCCTGTGCAATGTAAGATGGGCCAGTGGCACATACTCTTCCCTGCCACCCTAGTTGTAACAATCAAAAGTGCCTTGAGGGCTTCCCTGGTGGCGCAGTGATGGAGAGTCCGCCTGCCGATGCAGGGGACACGGGTTTGTGCCCCGGTCCGGGAAGATCCCACATGCCGCGGGGCAGCTGGGCCCGTGAGCCATGGCCGCTGAGCCTGCGCGTCCAGAGCCTGTGCTCCGCAATGGGAGAGACCACAACAGTGAGAGGCCCGCGTACCAAAGAAAAAAAAAAAGTGCCTTGATACATCCGTGTGCACCAGCCACGTGGGGCTCATTCATAACACAGCTCCTTAAAGAAAAAAGTCTCAAGGGGCATCCCTGGTGGCACAGTGGTTGAGAGTCCGCCTGCCGATGCAGGGGACATGGGTCCGTGCCAGGGCCTGGGAAGATCCCACATGCCATGGAGCAGCTAGGCCCGTGAGCCACGGCCACTGAGCCTGTGCGTCCAGAGCTTGTGCTCCACAACAGGAGAGGCCACAACAGTGAGAGGCCCGCGTACCACAAAAGAAAAAAAAAATTCTCAAGACACTGCCACATATATCCTGGGAGGGGGGACCAAAAGTGTCCCCAGCTGAGAACCACCACTGTAGAAGGTTTACAAAGGCATAGGAATGCCAGACCACTGGAGTGGATTTATCACATAAGATCTGCTCACCCAAACCCCGTATGTGCCCTGGGAGGGCTCAGAGGACACTTGCTTTGCCAGAGGTTTAAGAAACGTATTGGTGAGGGGAGCGTTAGCAGTCTTGGAATGCTCTATAGCTGCTCTTCTCTGCAGGCCAGGAATGAGAGGGAAATTATGTCATCATAATGGGCTCCCTAAATTCAGTGAGGCTAATGGGATCGTGTGGCATCATTGGTCAAGTGGAAACACTTCATTGGCAGAGATAAAGTGAGCGTGTTTTTCACAATGAACAGCAAAATGAAAGGGCTCATTAGAATGCTTTGATACACAGAGATTTTTTATATTTGCTCATGTGCTATCTCTAGGGCTGAAATAAATGGGAAGTCTACTAATACCCTACTTGATTTGAATCAGGAGAAAAGCTCTAGGTCTGATGAACATGTCTGACCGGAATCAACATGGGAGTTGTGCTCCCTCAGCCAATTCGATAACATGAGTCAGTTCCCATTTCCAGAGCATCTTGAATGAAGGGCAGGCCAGGTCCCCTTGAGGGAGGATATACCCTGGTTTACTACCAACTATCCCGAGGGTGCTTTCTTCTCCCTGGAAGGGATAAAACAACTGAGGTAGAACAGGAAGAGACAAGAAGCACTCCAAGCTCTGCTGGTCAGGGTTACCCTCCAGCATTGCCTTAATGCTCAGAGCCACACACACCACAGTGAGCTTGGCTCCAGATCAACTACCACGCAACGAAGGTTCTGGAACATTTCCATATCTCGGGGGACCTCATTTCCACGTGACTCTCTTTCATATTCCCCTTTGTCACAGAAGGCTAGGTCCAGTGGTCCGGGTGAGATCTCAGCTCAGGCCCAAGGCTCTCAGACCTCAAAGTTCTGGTCCTGCAAGGGCCCCTGTCCTCTCTTGAGACCACTCCTGGCTCTCTCTGCCGAGAAGGAGCTGCTGGCAGTACGTCCTCTAAGAGTTGAGGTCCATCGTGCAGACCCTGAGAAAACTCCTAGGAAAAGGCTCCACATTCTTATTGAAGTCAACAGAGCTCAATTCCTTTGGAAGTGCTGGGTGTGTCCCAAGTTGATGCAACTTCAGAGCCATTAGGTCAACCAGCACATGTGTGCGGCTCCTTCCCTTAGACTCCTCTGGGCCCTCATGACATAGGCTCAGAAGACTGCCAGCCTCAAGCCTTACCTCTTCCAAGACCACACCGTCTCCAGGATCTTCTGTCCCATGAATCTCAGTTGCTGTGTGGAAATCAAAAGAGAGGAAAGAGCCTGCCTACGGGGTCTCTTTGGGCTGGGGCCTTCTTGCTTCTCTTCCTCCTCCTCCTCGTCCTCCTCGTCCTCCTTGTCCTCCTCCTCGGGGTGATTTCGGATTCCACATTGCCCATCCACTGGGCCATGTTGAGATGAAAGATACGGCAGCTGAAGCCCTCCAGGACGCCGCCCTTCACGTGCTGCTGGAGGACCTCCAAGGTGGGGAAGACCCGGCAGCAGGCCATGCACCTGAAGCCAGTCTCCATGGTCACCATCCAGTCCGGTGTCTTGGCACTGGGTGTCTCCTCGATGGCAGGTGACCCTGATGGGCTGCCTGGCTCTGCCCTTTCCTCATACTCTTTCTCCTCCCCAGTGGGCTCACTGTCAGACAGGAGGTTTTCGGTGGACACATCAGAGGGGTAAGTGTCTACTGTGCATGCATCCTCAGGAAGGGTCACTTCTTCTATCCTCAGCTGCTTTTCAGGCAACTCCAAGGGTTTCTTTGTCTTCCAGGAGACAGCGACACCCTTGTTCACTTGTACCTGCATGTAGTATATTTTCATGCCCCTTTCCTCTTTGTCTGTGTGCAGATTGTTCTTACAGGGTGAAGAGGGTGAGGAGGAGACACAGTGTGATGGGGGAGCGGTCTCCCCTTTTTCCTGAACCTGGGCTAGGGGTGCGGTAGGCTGGTCAGTGTCTCGATGTGATCGCCGGATTCCTGAAAAAGGAAATTAAAAACATAATAACATGCATGGGCCATGCCAGAAGCTGAGGGAGCAAGTGTGGTAGACGAGAGAGGGACATTTGCATGACGTAGCTATGTCGTGAGCTTGGTGTCTGTTGGCCGTAGGAGGCAGTGGTGTATCTGGTGTCATCTGTGGGCTTTTTTCTGCGTGTTGGGGGATACTGGAGCGGTGTCTGTATACACGGGTGTGGAGTACAGTGGTGAGGACTGTGGTATGTCAGGGATGCGGATGGATGCGTGTATGACGAGGAGTGTGAGTTTGGGAATACCGGTGGTGCATTCCTTGTGGAATGGGGCGGTGGTGCAGGAGGAGAGTACTGTGGATCACGTGCTTGGGGTTCTTGTGTGCACTGAGAAGGGCTGTGCCTGGAGGGCGCATGTGTGTGTGAGCTGTGTGGACCTGAGCTGGATGGTGCTGCTCTCAGGCTGGAGGTTTGTGATGCAGAACTATGTCTTTCTCTGGAAGCAAAGGCAAAGAGAAACCCTACATTTTCCTCTGAAGATGCTTAATCTGGTCCCTCTTCCCTGAACCTCAAGTCCAGACCTTTCCGGCCCCTGCTCCTTGACTTCCCCACCATGGTAGTACCAGGATTCACACCCGCCCCCCACCCCTGACTCAGCTGGGATCCACACCCTCGTAACAGCTCAGCCATCCGGCCCAGGCTCCTCCACAGAGCCCTCATCACCTCTGATGACCCTGGGTTTCCTCTCAGCCTCCCTGGGATCTGTGTGCCTCCTGCCTCACAGCCAAGCACCCCCTCACCTGAGGAGCCCCGCGCCCTTACCGGCGTAGATGAGCTTGCGTGGAGAAGAAGCACAGGAGAAGTGTTTAGGGGCAGAGGAGACCTCCCCTGCCCCTGGGCTGCAGCCTTGGGCCACCACAGTGGATCCAAGGTGAGGGGGATCCTCTTGTGACTTCGAGATTCCTGAGGGAGGAATGAAAGGCTCAGGGTGGGTTCATCAGTCCTCTGTCCACAAATATTTACTGAGAGTGACACGTCTCAGGTGCAGTGAATACACACAGTTGAGAGTGTGGTTCATCCTGCTCATCTCTGCACTACGACACACACACACACAGAGACACAGTCACACACACACACACACAGGAACATAGAGAAAAATATTCTGAATGGTTAGGGGCAGTCCTTGCCTTCCCCAGCCTGTCCCAGCCACTGCCTGAAAATCTGCCTGCTGTCTAGACCTCCATTGCCAGGGCCAACCCTACAGTCTCCAGTGTCCTGGGCCTGGAAGGAGCTACTGGGCTCTAATCTGGGGCAGAGACGTCTCGCTGGAACTCTGGGGTGACCACACCCGCCCAGGGCAAGCTACTCGCCTACATTTAATGCACGCCGGCACCCCGTGGCCCGTGGCTCTCAGAGCTCCCCGCAGGACCCTGAGGACATTTCTCACCCCCGCCCACGTGGTCTCAGTCTCTGGAAATCCCTTCCTTTCCCTTGATCTCCTTTGGGCAATTCTTCCTGTTGAAGGAATAAAACCTCCTTGCTTTCAATATGACACCAACCCTAGACAAACAATCTTCTTTCGAACTGCATTCCACTTGTCAAGATACTTTTCAACAGGGCCTTCAACTCATGGGGCTTCTCTTTCCACTTTGGTAAAAGAGGCCAAGCAACCCATGGGTCTCTCTCAGCATCCTTGCATCCTTCACATCCCCCACCTCATGTCCACAGGGAAAGATCCAAGAGCATAAGAGAGAAATCGGGGACTGAGAAAAGCTGCACCTCTAGGTCTGTGCAAGCAGGATGCAGCCTGCTGTGAGTCCGACAAAGCTCCAGGCCCGGCAGCCCCAGGAGAGAGTCCCCAGACCAGCGGAGCTGACCTCCCATCTCCCAGGGGGCATCTGGCCGTGCTGTGCCATCTCACAACACAGGGACCCTCCGGATGGAAACGGCAGCATCAGTGAGACGAGGTCTCTCGCTCCCTGCTTCACAGGTGACACGTTCTCAGTCCCCCGCTTCCTAGAGAAGCTTCAGTTTGGCAGAAACCCATGTGCCCCAGCAAGTTGCCCCCCACATACCTCCTCCGTTCTCGGCAGTTTCCTGGGACTCTTCATTTTCCAGATGTTTCCTCTTTTGTCGCCGTTTCATGGTACTAACTAGAAGTCTCCCTTAGAAGATGCCTCAAGAGATGTCCAACTCCTCCTCTTCCCTACAGGTTGGCCCTTCTTGGCTCTTGGGCAATCCGTTGAAATGATTCAATACAAACAAAAATAGTCAAGTCTCGTAAATTGCTGAAAAACTTGTACCACTTAGTGAACCAGGAGTACTGCCTAGTGCTCACCAGGGCTGTTCAGTTTCCAAGGTTGCCAGGCGCACAGCAGGATTCTGTGACCTCAATGATGACATCAGAGCATTCTGTGGACCTAGGTTCAGCACAGTCACTGCAATAGCACAGGCCCCGTTTTCAAGAACAATTCCTGTTTCCCAGCCGAAGTTTTCCCTTGAAAGGGAAAGGTTCATACCATATCTATTATAAGTTGTATCATACCATATCTATTATAAAATGAACATTTTGATTGGAGATCTTTTAATATCTTTTCTAGAGAGATTTAATATGAATATTTTAAATGGTCTCCAGTTTCCCTGTGGATTATTGACATTTTAAACTCTGCACTTCAATTTTCCCTCAATACGTGTAATTTTGTCACAGCTATTTCTGTACTTAAAGATGAGTAACTATATAATTGAGTTCTTCATTTTTTTCCCATCTCTTTCCAAGGTACTGAATTTGATTGTGTCTTACGAATGAGTGAAAAATGCGAGTCCGTGAGTCAGGACATTGGGCCCTTTACCAAGTAACTCAACCTGTCTGGGCTTCAGCTTCTGTCTGTGCGATCGAGAGGCTTGGCCTAGTTGACTTTTCAAATGCTGTGTTTCTTTGATTCACTCTCACGTACTGATCTGCTACTTAGAAAGAGGGCGTGTTCTCATAAAGTAAGAACAGTCGTTTTTTAATCCTTTGTTTGGGCGGAGTTTAAGTGGTCGTACTCAGTTTGTCAGTTTTATTTACTTTTACATATGCTTAGTTTAAGTAATTTATATGGCTCTTGTGACAATTTTCAGATCTTATTTTTTTCTTATTTTTTTTTTACAGTTTCTAATTTGCTATCGCCTGTATAGAGGAGCGTGATTGACTTTTAAAATTTATTGATCTTGTATGTGTGTGCCTTGTTGAACCGTCTTATTAGTTCCTGCTAGTTTATCTGTGGGTTCTTTTGGGTTTCCTAGATAAATGAACATATTAAATGTAAATAATGTGTTCATTGGATAAAGTTTATCTTCTTGCATCTCTCTATATAGAAGCAATATGTTGAATTGATTTAAATATTTAAATACTTACATACCTGTTATCACATTCTAACATTCTTTATCTTATTTTCTTTCAATCAGTATTATGTTTTCAAGATTTATCCACGTGAAATCATATAGATCTAGGTCTTTGATTTTTGACTGTTTGATATTATTTCATCACATGCATATAGCATCATTTATTTTCCATTCAAGCATTATTGGACAATTGGATTGTTTCCCTCCATTCTCTAGAACAAACAACATTTCCTAGAATATCCCTGAAGATGTCTGACAGTTGAGAAGGGCCAGGCTGCCCGAAGGATTGCTACTTGCTTTTAGCCACCTTCCAACAGGCCGTCTCCAGCCAGCAATTTGAAGCACAGCTGAAATGAGAACTGCCCCAAATGTGAAGATCTTAGGAGCTTCCTAGAAGGTGGGAGGTTAATGATAGGCATCCTGCTGGGATCCCAGGGGAGTCTGAGCTGGCCTGAAGCTCATCTTCCTCCTCCACCTCTCAAGAGAAATGTGGAGGAAAGAAGACTTCAAAAACTGTGAGCAGGCAGAGGGAGAGATATTGGGGGCCGAAGCTGTAACTGAGGTCTTGGAGAGGGCTGTGAGCACGCAGAGCCTCTAGAGAGCCAGGCTCTGCCTTCTGAGAACTTCTCCCCTAAGGCTGCTCATAATTCACGTGATACCAGCCATATAGAGCCGACTTGGCCCACACTGTCACAGAAAGCCTTATCAGAATCTCTTCTTCTTCATACACTCTTGTGTCTGTTACTTGGTTATTGCCTTTGGTACTCCAGTGATGTGAACCACAGTCGCCAGGGGATGGAGGACACTAGTGACCCATCTTGCTCTGTGGCCTCAGTCCACAGCTGGAGGGTAAGGGAAGAGGCCAAATGAAGGTCAAGAAGGAAAGATGGAGTTTGAAGAGAAGACCTGAGTTAAGGGTGTCTTCTCAAGTCTTGATGACTGAAATGTAGCTCCAGTACCTGAAGTCCTGCTTGTTCTCAAGGCTGACCGCGGGGCTGGGTGCACTCAGTGAAGGAACCGTATACACTTAGTATTTCCTTGCTTGCTTTCTCACACTTGCCCTCCTCTGATACACCCTCTGCAAGACTGATCTTCCCCTGAAACAACTTTCCACCTGCCACTGTCATCTCATGAACGTTTGCTTCCCCTTCCTAGTGTCCCCCTAGAATGCCATTGCAGCCAATTCATAATTTGATAATCATGCTGCTTACCATATTCTCAGCAACTTCTGAGAAATTTTATTCACTTTATTCCATAGTCTTCACCCATCAATAATCTTCCTTAACTTCCTAGCTGCAGGTTAACCCATTCGGAATCATTTCTTTTGCTTTCTCTTCTTTGGCAAATCCTTTCTATCTTTTAAGGTCTTTTTCTTGTCTCTCTACCATCTTGCCTTCCTGAACTTCTTTTTTTTCCATTTAAGTAACTTTTCAATCTCCTTCCCCAATTTCCTCATACACATTGAGAGTTTATTCCTCACACGTTAGACAGCGGTTTATGAATGGCCAGGCATAATGGACTCAGAATGAGTTGGCACCCCCGAGGTACCTGTCTTGCTGGGGAGCCACAGGTGAAGGGCTGTCTGCTGGACACATGTTTGCATGGAGTCAGGCTGAGTGGCCTCAGGGTGTTTGCTCTGCACTTGTGTGTGTTTCTCCCTAGTTGGTTTCCTTGTCCAGCCACCTGTGACCTCCCTCCATCCAGCCCAGGGAATCCTTCTCATCACAGGGTTAGGATGTTTGTCTCATTTTCCATCACATCCTTTCCCCAAAGTTTGGTTGTGAGTTGTTCCCATTCCAAAGACCTTTCCTCTTTGAAGAGAAAAGAGAAAATCTTGTCTCTCCTTTTCTCTCACTTCACTTCTGCTCTATTATCTCCTCCGTCCAGAATGGCCCACTGACTCACATGGGTGTAGATTCAAAGATGGCAGGAAATGCCAGCAATTCTGAGATAATAATACGGATGGATCAGGAAAACTTGAAAACCTTTATCCCGCCACATTAAAAAAAATTGCACTTCCAGTGTATTCAGAGTTTCAGTGTAGAAACACAAATGATAGAGAAATTGAATTACACTCAAGTTTTTCTTTCCTCCTTTCCTGATTTATTCTAATCCTCCAAGTTAACATGATGAACTCTTTGTTGTGTAAAGTTTCAGACATTTTCTACCCATGCACACTTTTCTTCTTTTCACATAAGAGTGTGAACTAGGTCACTTTCAACATGCTGTGATTCTATGATTCACTGTCTCCCACCGAGTCATCCACGGATAAAGTCATCTGTTTCATGGAGAAATATTTCCAATAGCTAATAGCCAATGTCTGTGGAGTGCTTACTCAGTGTCGGTTTCTTGTAACTACTTTACAGATCATTTTTACAACGTACTCATGGACCAGGTACAATTATGACCCCCAAGTGACAGATAAGTGCAGATAAGTACAAATAAATACAGAGGCCAAGTGACTTGCCCAAGACACTGGAGCAAATCAAAATCCATGCCTCTGTAATCATTTTGCTCTATTGCCTCTGTCTGGGAGGCTTGATGATTTGGCAACTAAAACCTTAAATATCATGTTCCATTTTTATATCTGTGACACAAGCGTGGGGCTGTGATATGGGGTAACTAATCTGACTACTTTTGAAAACCCTTATGCACCTGGATGAAAGTAAGCCAGGGACTGCAAGCCATAGATTTAAGGTTTCCTACCAACTTTTAAAAATAGCTTCTTGAATGCAATTTATGTAATGTCAAGTCTAGGATGTAGTCCAAATAGTAACAGAAAAATGGAGATATGTAGGAAAATACTTAAAGTTGACAAGTATTGGGAGTGTAGTATTTTTGGGGCCAGCGTGTAGACCACAGGAAAACTTGCTGTTTCCATCCCAAAGGGAAGAGCCCTACGTTGCAACTGCCAAGGTCCCTGGGGCAGCAAGTGTGCTCACTGCTTAGTAAAGAAGCATCCTCAGTTTGATAGAATCATATGGGAGCTTTACATTTGGTTAGCAGTTCTACAGTCTTGATGTAATAATATTTTCAGGGTGTGGGAGGGTATCAAGCTCTGAAAATACCCTTGGAGAGATCTGCTTATTAAGTTTGGCTTTTTCAATCTCCCTACTACTTCTTTACTAAACACCAGGCGGTTTCCTTCACTTTTCAGAACCATGTTGTTTTTCCCTTGTCTAATGAACTTTGAAATACTTTTGGATGAGCTATTAAGTTTGGGGAAAAATAAACATCTCTTTAAAATAAGGAAGATAATATCAATGACAAGTAGAAAAAGCTCTAAAACAGAGAATATCCTCCATTCTAGCCAATGACTGGGAGTGGAAGGTTCGTGCTCGCTGTCTAGGACGTAGAAATAAAAGCTGAGGAGGCGCTGAGGTGTCTCCTGGATCTCTATGAGCCTCTATCATTTCTGCTGAGTAGGGTTGACAGATAAAATATAGGCTGTTTAGTTAAATATGAATGTTTGAAAAACAACGAGTACATTTTGAAGATAAGTATGCCCCAAATAGTTCATAGGATCTACTTATACTAAAAATAAAGACTTATTTTTCATGTGAAGTTCAACTTTAACTGGGTATCCTGTATTTTTATTTACTAAATCTGACAGCCCTACTGATGACCACAACGGAGGCAGTTGAGGAGGGGTACATGCTGGCTCTCGGACAGTCAGAAATGGCTTCAGCAGATCCAGGTACAGTATGAAATTCTTTTTGGATGTAGCTCAGAAGCCATGGCCAGCCCTTGACTGCAGGTACTGCCTCGGGTTTCCCTGAGGTGGGGTAAACCGTCCTCTTAATGGCCTTTTGGTAAGTCTGGAAGACCATATCCAAAGGGAGCCCCAAAGTCAGTTTCATCCTCACAACCATGTTTCCAATTCCTGGAATTGGCTGCATGTGACTCACAAGAGCTGAGGAGGTTTGTGGAAGTTGGGAGTGTCATAGCTTGAACCCTTTGTAGGTAAAGTTTTGCTGTTGTGAGAGTTTTAACAGGAGCAATGTGAAAGACTCCAGGTCCCCAGGTAGATAGAAATAACCCTGTTCTACCTGTGTGTATGTGACAAGTCTCTAATAGTTCAGAGAGCAAGTATCTGGTCTTAGAAAGACTGATCCAAGCTTGGATGTTTCTGGTGTCAAGGCAAGGCCCTGAGTATCAAGTTCACCTTTTATGGTTGAGGAGACAATAAGGTGGTCAGAAGGGAAATCATGGAGGAGACCTTGGCTTCATCCATCGTGCAGGCTTGTATATGTGGTTCTATGTAGATTGTGTTTCAAAGGTGGAGCTTGTTTACAACTATGAACATTCTCCGATGTGCTTTTTGGACCTTCATTCCCAGAGCGAGAGCAGTGCCGAGGCTCTAGAAATGCCGTGGATATTCTGAGCTGTCAGTGGCATTTCCCCGGGACTGTTCCCTTGGTGCCGCTCCTTGAAATGTCCAAAGGGATTATCATGTGTCTTGTGGCGGGTCCTAGCATTGTGAAAGGAAGCTGCTGCACCCGGCTCAGAGGATTTCGCATGTGGTGGGAGGAGGAGGAGTACTACGACTATAAATTGTATCACATAATATCTATTCCATCTTGAGAGTGGGGTTGGGGGGTTATGAAGGGGGGCTTTTATTGTACTTTTATACATTGTACCCTTGAAACTAATTCAATTTTTAAAAATTAATTAATTTATTTGGGGCTGCATTGGGTCTTTGTTGCTGCTAGCGGGCGTTCTCTAGTTGCAGTGAGCGGGGGCTCCTCTTGGCTCTGGTGCACGGGCTTCTCATTGCAGTGGCTTCTCTTGTTGCGGAGCATGGGCTCTAGGCACGCAGGCTTCCGTAGTTGTGGCACGTGGGCTCGGTCGATGTGGCACACGGGCTCTACAGCGCAGGCTCCGTAGTTGTGGCGTGCGGGCTTAGTTACTCCGTGGCACGTGGGATCTTCCCAGACCAGGGCTGGAACCCATGTCCCCTGCATTCGCAGGCATATTCATAACCACTGCTCCACCAGGGAAGCCCAATAATTCAGTTTTTTATAAAGAGAAGATTCCTAATATTATTCCAAAATTTTAAAAATATGTAGTTGGATAACACTATGAAAAATTAACTGATATATTCTTTTATTATTTCTCTTTGCTCCCTGGATCTTTTTCCCCATCCAGTCAGCCAGGCACTGTGAGTTCACTGCATTAGGAAGGTAAAGACTCAGCAGAAATGAGGGAGAAAAACAGAAAAGTCTCAGCTTTGGAATGTTCACAACGGAGGCCACAGTAGAACAGGTGAGAATTCTGTGAACCAAAAATAAATGTCGTCTCAAATGCAAAAAAGTATTCTCTGCACTGGGAGGCAGGAGAGGGAGGGAGGGAAGGACTGAAGGAGAGAGATCAGTGTGGCCAGGGACATGGAGACTGTGCTTGAGGACGATATGCCCAGGAAGAGAATCAGAATCTGGAGAAGATTCAGCCTGCACGTGATCATTGCCTCCAGCCAGCACCCTCATCTCAGACGTTGGGAAATTCAGAGAGAGAGTGGGAGTACGTCAGGAGGGCCACGCGCATAGTCTGTGTGGCAGGGGTTGTGGCCGTTCCCTATTTGTGAGGAGTCCCCAGCAATTTGCAGGCCTCTTCTGGAAAATGCTGGCGGACGTCTCTAGTGCTTATGTGAAAGCTTGTTCACAAACCTTGAAAGATACAGATGTAGATGACAGATAGATGCATAGATAGAAAAATGTCCTTAAATAAAAGCTCCAGGAAAGGTTTGGAAAATGCCCTTTATTGCATAGGACGCTTCTATTGTCATATGATGTTAGACTGAGTGCCGGTCCCTTCATCCTCCTTCAGACCACGGCATTCTGTCTGCTACTCTCCCGAGGGTCCTTTCTTCTCCCTGGAAGGGATAAAACAAATGAGGTAGGCCAGGAAGAGACAAGAAGCACTCCAAGCTCTGCTGGTCAGGGTTACCCTCCAGCATTGCCTTAATGCTCAGAGCCACACACACCACAGTGAGCTTGGCTCCAGATCAACTACCACGCAACGAAGGTTCTGGAACATTTCCATATCTCGGGGGACCTCATTTCCACGTGACTCTCTTTCATATTCCCCTTTGTCACAGAAGGCTAGGTCCAGTGGTCCGGGTGAGATCTCGGCTCAGGCCCAAGGCTCTCAGACCTCAAAGTTCTGGTCCTGCAAGGGCCCCTGTCCTCTCTTGAGACCACTCCTGGCTCTCTCTGCCGAGAAGGAGCTGCTGGCAGTACGTCCTCTAAGAGTTGAGGTCCATCGTGCAGACCCTGAGAAAACTCCTAGGAAAAGGCTCCACATTCTTATTGAAGTCAACAGAGCTCAATTCCTTTGGAAGTGCTGGGTGTGTCCCAAGTTGATGCAACTTCAGAGCCATTAGGTCAACCAGCACATGTGTGCGGCTCCTTCCCTTAGACTCCTCTGGGCCCTCATGACATAGGCTCAGAAGACTGCCAGCCTCAAGCCTTACCTCTTCCAAGACCACACCGTCTCCAGGATCTTCTGTCCCATGAATCTCAGTTGCTGTGTGGAAATCAAAAGAGAGGAAAGAGCCTGCCTACGGGGTCTCTTTGGGCTGGGGCCTTCTTGCTTCTCTTCCTCCTCCTCCTCGTCCTCCTCGTCCTCCTTGTCCTCCTCCTCGGGGTGATTTCGGATTCCACATTGCCCATCCACTGGGCCATGTTGAGATGAAAGATACGGCAGCTGAAGCCCTCCAGGACGCCGCCCTTCACGTGCTGCTGGAGGACCTCCAAGGTGGGGAAGACCCGGCAGCAGGCCATGCACCTGAAGCCAGTCTCCATGGTCACCATCCAGTCCGGTGTCTTGGCACTGGGTGTCTCCTCGATGGCAGGTGACCCTGATGGGCTGCCTGGCTCTGCCCTTTCCTCATACTCTTTCTCCTCCCCAGTGGGCTCACTGTCAGACAGGAGGTTTTCGGTGGACACATCAGAGGGGTAAGTGTCTACTGTGCATGCATCCTCAGGAAGGGTCACTTCTTCTATCCTCAGCTGCTTTTCAGGCAACTCCAAGGGTTTCTTTGTCTTCCAGGAGACAGCGACACCCTTGTTCACTTGTACCTGCATGTAGTATATTTTCATGCCCCTTTCCTCTTTGTCTGTGTGCAGATTGTTCTTACAGGGTGAAGAGGGTGAGGAGGAGACACAGTGTGATGGGGGAGCGGTCTCCCCTTTTTCCTGAACCTGGGCTAGGGGTGCGGTAGGCTGGTCAGTGTCTCGATGTGATCGCCGGATTCCTGAAAAAGGAAATTAAAAACATAATAACATGCATGGGCCATGCCAGAAGCTGAGGGAGCAAGTGTGGTAGACGAGAGAGGGACATTTGCATGACGTAGCTATGTCGTGAGCTTGGTGTCTGTTGGCCGTAGGAGGCAGTGGTGTATCTGGTGTCATCTGTGGGCTTTTTTCTGCGTGTTGGGGGATACTGGAGCGGTGTCTGTATACACGGGTGTGGAGTACAGTGGTGAGGACTGTGGTATGTCAGGGATGCGGATGGATGCGTGTATGACGAGGAGTGTGAGTTTGGGAATACCGGTGGTGCATTCCTTGTGGAATGGGGCGGTGGTGCAGGAGGAGAGTACTGTGGATCACGTGCTTGGGGTTCTTGTGTGCACTGAGAAGGGCTGTGCCTGGAGGGCGCATGTGTGTGTGAGCTGTGTGGACCTGAGCTGGATGGTGCTGCTCTCAGGCTGGAGGTTTGTGATGCAGAACTATGTCTTTCTCTGGAAGCAAAGGCAAAGAGAAACCCTACATTTTCCTCTGAAGATGCTTAATCTGGTCCCTCTTCCCTGAACCTCAAGTCCAGACCTTTCCGGCCCCTGCTCCTTGACTTCCCCACCATGGTAGTACCAGGATTCACACCCGCCCCCCACCCCTGACTCAGCTGGGATCCACACCCTCGTAACAGCTCAGCCATCCGGCCCAGGCTCCTCCACAGAGCCCTCATCACCTCTGATGACCCTGGGTTTCCTCTCAGCCTCCCTGGGATCTGTGTGCCTCCTGCCTCACAGCCAAGCACCCCCTCACCTGAGGAGCCCCGCGCCCTTACCGGCGTAGATGAGCTTGCGTGGAGAAGAAGCACAGGAGAAGTGTTTAGGGGCAGAGGAGACCTCCCCTGCCCCTGGGCTGCAGCCTTGGGCCACCACAGTGGATCCAAGGTGAGGGGGATCCTCTTGTGACTTCGAGATTCCTGAGGGAGGAATGAAAGGCTCAGGGTGGGTTCATCAGTCCTCTGTCCACAAATATTTACTGAGAGTGACACGTCTCAGGTGCAGTGAATACACACAGTTGAGAGTGTGGTTCATCCTGCTCATCTCTGCACTACGACACACACACACACAGAGACACAGTCACACACACACACACACAGGAACATAGAGAAAAATATTCTGAATGGTTAGGGGCAGTCCTTGCCTTCCCCAGCCTGTCCCAGCCACTGCCTGAAAATCTGCCTGCTGTCTAGACCTCCATTGCCAGGGCCAACCCTACAGTCTCCAGTGTCCTGGGCCTGGAAGGAGCTACTGGGCTCTAATCTGGGGCAGAGACGTCTCGCTGGAACTCTGGGGTGACCACACCCGCCCAGGGCAAGCTACTCGCCTACATTTAATGCACGCCGGCACCCCGTGGCCCGTGGCTCTCAGAGCTCCCCGCAGGACCCTGAGGACATTTCTCACCCCCGCCCACGTGGTCTCAGTCTCTGGAAATCCCTTCCTTTCCCTTGATCTCCTTTGGGCAATTCTTCCTGTTGAAGGAATAAAACCTCCTTGCTTTCAATATGACACCAACCCTAGACAAACAATCTTCTTTCGAACTGCATTCCACTTGTCAAGATACTTTTCAACAGGGCCTTCAACTCATGGGGCTTCTCTTTCCACTTTGGTAAAAGAGGCCAAGCAACCCATGGGTCTCTCTCAGCATCCTTGCATCCTTCACATCCCCCACCTCATGTCCACAGGGAAAGATCCAAGAGCATAAGAGAGAAATCGGGGACTGAGAAAAGCTGCACCTCTAGGTCTGTGCAAGCAGGATGCAGCCTGCTGTGAGTCCGACAAAGCTCCAGGCCCGGCAGCCCCAGGAGAGAGTCCCCAGACCAGCGGAGCTGACCTCCCATCTCCCAGGGGGCATCTGGCCGTGCTGTGCCATCTCACAACACAGGGACCCTCCGGATGGAAACGGCAGCATCAGTGAGACGAGGTCTCTCGCTCCCTGCTTCACAGGTGACACGTTCTCAGTCCCCCGCTTCCTAGAGAAGCTTCAGTTTGGCAGAAACCCATGTGCCCCAGCAAGTTGCCCCCCACATACCTCCTCCGTTCTCGGCAGTTTCCTGGGACTCTTCATTTTCCAGATGTTTCCTCTTTTGTCGCCGTTTCATGGTACTAACTAGAAGTCTCCCTTAGAAGATGCCTCAAGAGATGTCCAACTCCTCCTCTTCCCTACAGGTTGGCCCTTCTTGGCTCTTGGGCAATCCGTTGAAATGATTCAATACAAACAAAAATAGTCAAGTCTCGTAAATTGCTGAAAAACTTGTACCACTTAGTGAACCAGGAGTACTGCCTAGTGCTCACCAGGGCTGTTCAGTTTCCAAGGTTGCCAGGCGCACAGCAGGATTCTGTGACCTCAATGATGACATCAGAGCATTCTGTGGACCTAGGTTCAGCACAGTCACTGCAATAGCACAGGCCCCGTTTTCAAGAACAATTCCTGTTTCCCAGCCGAAGTTTTCCCTTGAAAGGGAAAGGTTCATACCATATCTATTATAAGTTGTATCATACCATATCTATTATAAAATGAACATTTTGATTGGAGATCTTTTAATATCTTTTCTAGAGAGATTTAATATGAATATTTTAAATGGTCTCCAGTTTCCCTGTGGATTATTGACATTTTAAACTCTGCACTTCAATTTTCCCTCAATACGTGTAATTTTGTCACAGCTATTTCTGTACTTAAAGATGAGTAACTATATAATTGAGTTCTTCATTTTTTTCCCATCTCTTTCCAAGGTACTGAATTTGATTGTGTCTTACGAATGAGTGAAAAATGCGAGTCCGTGAGTCAGGACATTGGGCCCTTTACCAAGTAACTCAACCTGTCTGGGCTTCAGCTTCTGTCTGTGCGATCGAGAGGCTTGGCCTAGTTGACTTTTCAAATGCTGTGTTTCTTTGATTCACTCTCACGTACTGATCTGCTACTTAGAAAGAGGGCGTGTTCTCATAAAGTAAGAACAGTCGTTTTTTAATCCTTTGTTTGGGCGGAGTTTAAGTGGTCGTACTCAGTTTGTCAGTTTTATTTACTTTTACATATGCTTAGTTTAAGTAATTTATATGGCTCTTGTGACAATTTTCAGATCTTATTTTTTTCTTATTTTTTTTTTACAGTTTCTAATTTGCTATCGCCTGTATAGAGGAGCGTGATTGACTTTTAAAATTTATTGATCTTGTATGTGTGTGCCTTGTTGAACCGTCTTATTAGTTCCTGCTAGTTTATCTGTGGGTTCTTTTGGGTTTCCTAGATAAATGAACATATTAAATGTAAATAATGTGTTCATTGGATAAAGTTTATCTTCTTGCATCTCTCTATATAGAAGCAATATGTTGAATTGATTTAAATATTTAAATACTTACATACCTGTTATCACATTCTAACATTCTTTATCTTATTTTCTTTCAATCAGTATTATGTTTTCAAGATTTATCCACGTGAAATCATATAGATCTAGGTCTTTGATTTTTGACTGTTTGATATTATTTCATCACATGCATATAGCATCATTTATTTTCCATTCAAGCATTATTGGACAATTGGATTGTTTCCCTCCATTCTCTAGAACAAACAACATTTCCTAGAATATCCCTGAAGATGTCTGACAGTCGAGAAGGGCCAGGCTGCCCGAAGGATTGCTACTTGCTTTTAGCCACCTTCCAACAGGCCGTCTCCAGCCAGCAATTTGAAGCACAGCTGAAATGAGAACTGCCCCAAATGTGAAGATCTTAGGAGCTTCCTAGAAGGTGGGAGGTTAATGATAGGCATCCTGCTGGGATCCCAGGGGAGTCTGAGCTGGCCTGAAGCTCATCTTCCTCCTCCACCTCTCAAGAGAAATGTGGAGGAAAGAAGACTTCAAAAACTGTGAGCAGGCAGAGGGAGAGATATTGGGGGCCGAAGCTGTAACTGAGGTCTTGGAGAGGGCTGTGAGCACGCAGAGCCTCTAGAGAGCCAGGCTCTGCCTTCTGAGAACTTCTCCCCTAAGGCTGCTCATAATTCACGTGATACCAGCCATATAGAGCCGACTTGGCCCACACTGTCACAGAAAGCCTTATCAGAATCTCTTCTTCTTCATACACTCTTGTGTCTGTTACTTGGTTATTGCCTTTGGTACTCCAGTGATGTGAACCACAGTCGCCAGGGGATGGAGGACACTAGTGACCCATCTTGCTCTGTGGCCTCAGTCCACAGCTGGAGGGTAAGGGAAGAGGCCAAATGAAGGTCAAGAAGGAAAGATGGAGTTTGAAGAGAAGACCTGAGTTAAGGGTGTCTTCTCAAGTCTTGATGACTGAAATGTAGCTCCAGTACCTGAAGTCCTGCTTGTTCTCAAGGCTGACCGCGGGGCTGGGTGCACTCAGTGAAGGAACCGTATACACTTAGTATTTCCTTGCTTGCTTTCTCACACTTGCCCTCCTCTGATACACCCTCTGCAAGACTGATCTTCCCCTGAAACAACTTTCCACCTGCCACTGTCATCTCATGAACGTTTGCTTCCCCTTCCTAGTGTCCCCCTAGAATGCCATTGCAGCCAATTCATAATTTGATAATCATGCTGCTTACCATATTCTCAGCAACTTCTGAGAAATTTTATTCACTTTATTCCATAGTCTTCACCCATCAATAATCTTCCTTAACTTCCTAGCTGCAGGTTAACCCATTCGGAATCATTTCTTTTGCTTTCTCTTCTTTGGCAAATCCTTTCTATCTTTTAAGGTCTTTTTCTTGTCTCTCTACCATCTTGCCTTCCTGAACTTCTTTTTTTTCCATTTAAGTAACCTTTCAATCTCCTTCCCCAATTTCCTCATACACATTGAGAGTTTATTCCTCACACGTTAGACAGCGGTTTATGAATGGCCAGGCATAATGGACTCAGAATGAGTTGGCACCCCCGAGGTACCTGTCTTGCTGGGGAGCCACAGGTGAAGGGCTGTCTGCTGGACACATGTTTGCATGGAGTCAGGCTGAGTGGCCTCAGGGTGTTTGCTCTGCACTTGTGTGTGTTTCTCCCTAGTTGGTTTCCTTGTCCAGCCACCTGTGACCTCCCTCCATCCAGCCCAGGGAATCCTTCTCATCACAGGGTTAGGATGTTTGTCTCATTTTCCATCACATCCTTTCCCCAAAGTTTGGTTGTGAGTTGTTCCCATTCCAAAGACCTTTCCTCTTTGAAGAGAAAAGAGAAAATCTTGTCTCTCCTTTTCTCTCACTTCACTTCTGCTCTATTATCTCCTCCGTCCAGAATGGCCCACTGACTCACATGGGTGTAGATTCAAAGATGGCAGGAAATGCCAGCAATTCTGAGATAATAATACGGATGGATCAGGAAAACTTGAAAACCTTTATCCCGCCACATTAAAAAAAATTGCACTTCCAGTGTATTCAGAGTCTCAGTGTAGAAACACAAATGATAGAGAAATTGAATTACACTCAAGTTTTTCTTTCCTCCTTTCCTGATTTATTCTAATCCTCCAAGTTAACATGATGAACTCTTTGTTGTGTAAAGTTTCAGACATTTTCTACCCATGCACACTTTTCTTCTTTTCACATAAGAGTGTGAACTAGGTCACTTTCAACATGCTGTGATTCTATGATTCACTGTCTCCCACCGAGTCATCCACGGATAAAGTCATCTGTTTCATGGAGAAATATTTCCAATAGCTAATAGCCAATGTCTGTGGAGTGCTTACTCAGTGTCGGTTTCTTGTAACTACTTTACAGATCATTTGTACAACGTACTCATGGACCAGGTACAATTATGACCCCCAAGTGACAGATAAGTGCAGATAAGTACAAATAAATACAGAGGCCAAGTGACTTGCCCAAGACACTGGAGCAAATCAAAATCCATGCCTCTGTAATCATTTTGCTCTATTGCCTCTGTCTGGGAGGCTTGATGATTTGGCAACTAAAACCTTAAATATCATGTTCCATTTTTATATCTGTGACACAAGCGTGGGGCTGTGATATGGGGTAACTAATCTGACTACTTTTGAAAACCCTTATGCACCTGGATGAAAGTAAGCCAGGGACTGCAAGCCATAGATTTAAGGTTTCCTACCAACTTTTAAAAATAGCTTCTTGAATGCAATTTATGTAATGTCAAGTCTAGGATGTAGTCCAAATAGTAACAGAAAAATGGAGATATGTAGGAAAATACTTAAAGTTGACAAGTATTGGGAGTGTAGTATTTTTGGGGCCAGCGTGTAGACCACAGGAAAACTTGCTGTTTCCATCCCAAAGGGAAGAGCCCTACGTTGCAACTGCCAAGGTCCCTGGGGCAGCAAGTGTGCTCACTGCTTAGTAAAGAAGCATCCTCAGTTTGATAGAATCATATGGGAGCTTTACATTTGGTTAGCAGTTCTACAGTCTTGATGTAATAATATTTTCAGGGTGTGGGAGGGTATCAAGCTCTGAAAATACCCTTGGAGAGATCTGCTTATTAAGTTTGGCTTTTTCAATCTCCCTACTACTTCTTTACTAAACACCAGGCGGTTTCCTTCACTTTTCAGAACCATGTTGTTTTTCCCTTGTCTAATGAACTTTGAAATACTTTTGGATGAGCTATTAAGTTTGGGGAAAAATAAACATCTCTTTAAAATAAGGAAGATAATATCAATGACAAGTAGAAAAAGCTCTAAAACAGAGAATATCCTCCATTCTAGCCAATGACTGGGAGTGGAAGGTTCGTGCTCGCTGTCTAGGACGTAGAAATAAAAGCTGAGGAGGCGCTGAGGTGTCTCCTGGATCTCTATGAGCCTCTATCATTTCTGCTGAGTAGGGTTGACAGATAAAATATAGGCTGTTTAGTTAAATATGAATGTTTGAAAAACAACGAGTACATTTTGAAGATAAGTATGCCCCAAATAGTTCATAGGATCTACTTATACTAAAAATAAAGACTTATTTTTCATGTGAAGTTCAACTTTAACTGGGTATCCTGTATTTTTATTTACTAAATCTGACAGCCCTACTGATGACCACAACGGAGGCAGTTGAGGAGGGGTACATGCTGGCTCTCGGACAGTCAGAAATGGCTTCAGCAGATCCAGGTACAGTATGAAATTCTTTTTGGATGTAGCTCAGAAGCCATGGCCAGCCCTTGACTGCAGGTACTGCCTCGGGTTTCCCTGAGGTGGGGTAAACCGTCCTCTTAATGGCCTTTTGGTAAGTCTGGAAGACCATATCCAAAGGGAGCCCCAAAGTCAGTTTCATCCTCACAACCATGTTTCCAATTCCTGGAATTGGCTGCATGTGACTCACAAGAGCTGAGGAGGTTTGTGGAAGTTGGGAGTGTCATAGCTTGAACCCTTTGTAGGTAAAGTTTTGCTGTTGTGAGAGTTTTAACAGGAGCAATGTGAAAGACTCCAGGTCCCCAGGTAGATAGAAATAACCCTGTTCTACCTGTGTGTATGTGACAAGTCTCTAATAGTTCAGAGAGCAAGTATCTGGTCTTAGAAAGACTGATCCAAGCTTGGATGTTTCTGGTGTCAAGGCAAGGCCCTGAGTATCAAGTTCACCTTTTATGGTTGAGGAGACAATAAGGTGGTCAGAAGGGAAATCATGGAGGAGACCTTGGCTTCATCCATCGTGCAGGCTTGTATATGTGGTTCTATGTAGATTGTGTTTCAAAGGTGGAGCTTGTTTACAACTATGAACATTCTCCGATGTGCTTTTTGGACCTTCATTCCCAGAGCGAGAGCAGTGCCGAGGCTCTAGAAATGCCGTGGATATTCTGAGCTGTCAGTGGCATTTCCCCGGGACTGTTCCCTTGGTGCCGCTCCTTGAAATGTCCAAAGGGATTATCATGTGTCTTGTGGCGGGTCCTAGCATTGTGAAAGGAAGCTGCTGCACCCGGCTCAGAGGATTTCGCATGTGGTGGGAGGAGGAGGAGTACTACGACTATAAATTGTATCACATAATATCTATTCCATCTTGAGAGTGGGGTTGGGGGGTTATGAAGGGGGGCTTTTATTGTACTTTTATACATTGTACCCTTGAAACTAATTCAATTTTTAAAAATTAATTAATTTATTTGGGGCTGCATTGGGTCTTTGTTGCTGCTAGCGGGCGTTCTCTAGTTGCAGTGAGCGGGGGCTCCTCTTGGCTCTGGTGCACGGGCTTCTCATTGCAGTGGCTTCTCTTGTTGCGGAGCATGGGCTCTAGGCACGCAGGCTTCCGTAGTTGTGGCACGTGGGCTCGGTCGATGTGGCACACGGGCTCTACAGCGCAGGCTCCGTAGTTGTGGCGTGCGGGCTTAGTTACTCCGTGGCACGTGGGATCTTCCCAGACCAGGGCTGGAACCCATGTCCCCTGCATTCGCAGGCATATTCATAACCACTGCTCCACCAGGGAAGCCCAATAATTCAGTTTTTTATAAAGAGAAGATTCCTAATATTATTCCAAAATTTTAAAAATATGTAGTTGGATAACACTATGAAAAATTAACTGATATATTCTTTTATTATTTCTCTTTGCTCCCTGGATCTTTTTCCCCATCCAGTCAGCCAGGCACTGTGAGTTCACTGCATTAGGAAGGTAAAGACTCAGCAGAAATGAGGGAGAAAAACAGAAAAGTCTCAGCTTTGGAATGTTCACAACGGAGGCCACAGTAGAACAGGTGAGAATTCTGTGAACCAAAAATAAATGTCGTCTCAAATGCAAAAAAGTATTCTCTGCACTGGGAGGCAGGAGAGGGAGGGAGGGAAGGACTGAAGGAGAGAGATCAGTGTGGCCAGGGACATGGAGACTGTGCTTGAGGACGATATGCCCAGGAAGAGAATCAGAATCTGGAGAAGATTCAGCCTGCACGTGATCATTGCCTCCAGCCAGCACCCTCATCTCAGACGTTGGGAAATTCAGAGAGAGAGTGGGAGTACGTCAGGAGGGCCACGCGCATAGTCTGTGTGGCAGGGGTTGTGGCCGTTCCCTATTTGTGAGGAGTCCCCAGCAATTTGCAGGCCTCTTCTGGAAAATGCTGGCGGACGTCTCTAGTGCTTATGTGAAAGCTTGTTCACAAACCTTGAAAGATACAGATGTAGATGACAGATAGATGCATAGATAGAAAAATGTCCTTAAATAAAAGCTCCAGGAAAGGTTTGGAAAATGCCCTTTATTGCATAGGACGCTTCTATTGTCATATGATGTTAGACTGAGTGCCGGTCCCTTCATCCTCCTTCAGACCACGGCATTCTGTCTGCTACTCTCCCGAGGGTCCTTTCTTCTCCCTGGAAGGGATAAAACAAATGAGGTAGGCCAGGAAGAGACAAGAAGCACTCCAAGCTCTGCTGGTCAGGGTTACCCTCCAGCATTGCCTTAATGCTCAGAGCCACACACACCACAGTGAGCTTGGCTCCAGATCAACTACCACGCAACGAAGGTTCTGGAACATTTCCATATCTCGGGGGACCTCATTTCCACGTGACTCTCTTTCATATTCCCCTTTGTCACAGAAGGCTAGGTCCAGTGGTCCGGGTGAGATCTCAGCTCAGGCCCAAGGCTCTCAGACCTCAAAGTTCTGGTCCTGCAAGGGCCCCTGTCCTCTCTTGAGACCACTCCTGGCTCTCTCTGCCGAGAAGGAGCTGCTGGCAGTACGTCCTCTAAGAGTTGAGGTCCATCGTGCAGACCCTGAGAAAACTCCTAGGAAAAGGCTCCACATTCTTATTGAAGTCAACAGAGCTCAATTCCTTTGGAAGTGCTGGGTGTGTCCCAAGTTGATGCAACTTCAGAGCCATTAGGTCAACCAGCACATGTGTGCGGCTCCTTCCCTTAGACTCCTCTGGGCCCTCATGACATAGGCTCAGAAGACTGCCAGCCTCAAGCCTTACCTCTTCCAAGACCACACCGTCTCCAGGATCTTCTGTCCCATGAATCTCAGTTGCTGTGTGGAAATCAAAAGAGAGGAAAGAGCCTGCCTACGGGGTCTCTTTGGGCTGGGGCCTTCTTGCTTCTCTTCCTCCTCCTCCTCGTCCTCCTCGTCCTCCTTGTCCTCCTCCTCGGGGTGATTTCGGATTCCACATTGCCCATCCACTGGGCCATGTTGAGATGAAAGATACGGCAGCTGAAGCCCTCCAGGACGCCGCCCTTCACGTGCTGCTGGAGGACCTCCAAGGTGGGGAAGACCCGGCAGCAGGCCATGCACCTGAAGCCAGTCTCCATGGTCACCATCCAGTCCGGTGTCTTGGCACTGGGTGTCTCCTCGATGGCAGGTGACCCTGATGGGCTGCCTGGCTCTGCCCTTTCCTCATACTCTTTCTCCTCCCCAGTGGGCTCACTGTCAGACAGGAGGTTTTCGGTGGACACATCAGAGGGGTAAGTGTCTACTGTGCATGCATCCTCAGGAAGGGTCACTTCTTCTATCCTCAGCTGCTTTTCAGGCAACTCCAAGGGTTTCTTTGTCTTCCAGGAGACAGCGACACCCTTGTTCACTTGTACCTGCATGTAGTATATTTTCATGCCCCTTTCCTCTTTGTCTGTGTGCAGATTGTTCTTACAGGGTGAAGAGGGTGAGGAGGAGACACAGTGTGATGGGGGAGCGGTCTCCCCTTTTTCCTGAACCTGGGCTAGGGGTGCGGTAGGCTGGTCAGTGTCTCGATGTGATCGCCGGATTCCTGAAAAAGGAAATTAAAAACATAATAACATGCATGGGCCATGCCAGAAGCTGAGGGAGCAAGTGTGGTAGACGAGAGAGGGACATTTGCATGACGTAGCTATGTCGTGAGCTTGGTGTCTGTTGGCCGTAGGAGGCAGTGGTGTATCTGGTGTCATCTGTGGGCTTTTTTCTGCGTGTTGGGGGATACTGGAGCGGTGTCTGTATACACGGGTGTGGAGTACAGTGGTGAGGACTGTGGTATGTCAGGGATGCGGATGGATGCGTGTATGACGAGGAGTGTGAGTTTGGGAATACCGGTGGTGCATTCCTTGTGGAATGGGGCGGTGGTGCAGGAGGAGAGTACTGTGGATCACGTGCTTGGGGTTCTTGTGTGCACTGAGAAGGGCTGTGCCTGGAGGGCGCATGTGTGTGTGAGCTGTGTGGACCTGAGCTGGATGGTGCTGCTCTCAGGCTGGAGGTTTGTGATGCAGAACTATGTCTTTCTCTGGAAGCAAAGGCAAAGAGAAACCCTACATTTTCCTCTGAAGATGCTTAATCTGGTCCCTCTTCCCTGAACCTCAAGTCCAGACCTTTCCGGCCCCTGCTCCTTGACTTCCCCACCATGGTAGTACCAGGATTCACACCCGCCCCCCACCCCTGACTCAGCTGGGATCCACACCCTCGTAACAGCTCAGCCATCCGGCCCAGGCTCCTCCACAGAGCCCTCATCACCTCTGATGACCCTGGGTTTCCTCTCAGCCTCCCTGGGATCTGTGTGCCTCCTGCCTCACAGCCAAGCACCCCCTCACCTGAGGAGCCCCGCGCCCTTACCGGCGTAGATGAGCTTGCGTGGAGAAGAAGCACAGGAGAAGTGTTTAGGGGCAGAGGAGACCTCCCCTGCCCCTGGGCTGCAGCCTTGGGCCACCACAGTGGATCCAAGGTGAGGGGGATCCTCTTGTGACTTCGAGATTCCTGAGGGAGGAATGAAAGGCTCAGGGTGGGTTCATCAGTCCTCTGTCCACAAATATTTACTGAGAGTGACACGTCTCAGGTGCAGTGAATACACACAGTTGAGAGTGTGGTTCATCCTGCTCATCTCTGCACTACGACACACACACACACAGAGACACAGTCACACACACACACACACAGGAACATAGAGAAAAATATTCTGAATGGTTAGGGGCAGTCCTTGCCTTCCCCAGCCTGTCCCAGCCACTGCCTGAAAATCTGCCTGCTGTCTAGACCTCCATTGCCAGGGCCAACCCTACAGTCTCCAGTGTCCTGGGCCTGGAAGGAGCTACTGGGCTCTAATCTGGGGCAGAGACGTCTCGCTGGAACTCTGGGGTGACCACACCCGCCCAGGGCAAGCTACTCGCCTACATTTAATGCACGCCAGCACCCCGTGGCCCGTGGCTCTCAGAGCTCCCCGCAGGACCCTGAGGACATTTCTCACCCCCGCCCACGTGGTCTCAGTCTCTGGAAATCCCTTCCTTTCCCTTGATCTCCTTTGGGCAATTCTTCCTGTTGAAGGAATAAAACCTCCTTGCTTTCAATATGACACCAACCCTAGACAAACAATCTTCTTTCGAACTGCATTCCACTTGTCAAGATACTTTTCAACAGGGCCTTCAACTCATGGGGATTCTCTTTCCACTTTGGTAAAAGAGGCCAAGCAACCCATGGGTCTCTCTCAGCATCCTTGCATCCTTCACATCCCCCACCTCATGTCCACAGGGAAAGATCCAAGAGCATAAGAGAGAAATCGGGGACTGAGAAAAGCTGCACCTCTAGGTCTGTGCAAGCAGGATGCAGCCTGCTGTGAGTCCGACAAAGCTCCAGGCCCGGCAGCCCCAGGAGAGAGTCCCCAGACCAGCGGAGCTGACCTCCCATCTCCCAGGGGGCATCTGGCCGTGCTGTGCCATCTCACAACACAGGGACCCTCCGGATGGAAACGGCAGCATCAGTGAGACGAGGTCTCTCGCTCCCTGCTTCACAGGTGACACGTTCTCAGTCCCCCGCTTCCTAGAGAAGCTTCAGTTTGGCAGAAACCCATGTGCCCCAGCAAGTTGCCCCCCACATACCTCCTCCGTTCTCGGCAGTTTCCTGGGACTCTTCATTTTCCAGATGTTTCCTCTTTTGTCGCCGTTTCATGGTACTAACTAGAAGTCTCCCTTAGAAGATGCCTCAAGAGATGTCCAACTCCTCCTCTTCCCTACAGGTTGGCCCTTCTTGGCTCTTGGGCAATCCGTTGAAATGATTCAATACAAACAAAAATAGTCAAGTCTCGTAAATTGCTGAAAAACTTGTACCACTTAGTGAACCAGGAGTACTGCCTAGTGCTCACCAGGGCTGTTCAGTTTCCAAGGTTGCCAGGCGCACAGCAGGATTCTGTGACCTCAATGATGACATCAGAGCATTCTGTGGACCTAGGTTCAGCACAGTCACTGCAATAGCACAGGCCCCGTTTTCAAGAACAATTCCTGTTTCCCAGCCGAAGCTTTCCCTTGAAAGGGAAAGGTTCATACCATATCTATTATAAGTTGTATCATACCATATCTATTATAAAATGAACATTTTGATTGGAGATCTTTTAATATCTTTTCTAGAGAGATTTAATATGAATATTTTAAATGGTCTCCAGTTTCCCTGTGGATTATTGACATTTTAAACTCTGCACTTCAATTTTCCCTCAATACGTGTAATTTTGTCACAGCTATTTCTGTACTTAAAGATGAGTAACTATATAATTGAGTTCTTCATTTTTTTCCCATCTCTTTCCAAGGTACTGAATTTGATTGTGTCTTACGAATGAGTGAAAAATGCGAGTCCGTGAGTCAGGACATTGGGCCCTTTACCAAGTAACTCAACCTGTCTGGGCTTCAGCTTCTGTCTGTGCGATCGAGAGGCTTGGCCTAGTTGACTTTTCAAATGCTGTGTTTCTTTGATTCACTCTCACGTACTGATCTGCTACTTAGAAAGAGGGCGTGTTCTCATAAAGTAAGAACAGTCGTTTTTTAATCCTTTGTTTGGGCGGAGTTTAAGTGGTCGTACTCAGTTTGTCAGTTTTATTTACTTTTACATATGCTTAGTTTAAGTAATTTATATGGCTCTTGTGACAATTTTCAGATCTTATTTTTTTCTTATTTTTTTTTTACAGTTTCTAATTTGCTATCGCCTGTATAGAGGAGCGTGATTGACTTTTAAAATTTATTGATCTTGTATGTGTGTGCCTTGTTGAACCGTCTTATTAGTTCCTGCTAGTTTATCTGTGGGTTCTTTTGGGTTTCCTAGATAAATGAACATATTAAATGTAAATAATGTGTTCATTGGATAAAGTTTATCTTCTTGCATCTCTCTATATAGAAGCAATATGTTGAATTGATTTAAATATTTAAATACTTACATACCTGTTATCACATTCTAACATTCTTTATCTTATTTTCTTTCAATCAGTATTATGTTTTCAAGATTTATCCACGTGAAATCATATAGATCTAGGTCTTTGATTTTTGACTGTTTGATATTATTTCATCACATGCATATAGCATCATTTATTTTCCATTCAAGCATTATTGGACAATTGGATTGTTTCCCTCCATTCTCTAGAACAAACAACATTTCCTAGAATATCCCTGAAGATGTCTGACAGTCGAGAAGGGCCAGGCTGCCCGAAGGATTGCTACTTGCTTTTAGCCACCTTCCAACAGGCCGTCTCCAGCCAGCAATTTGAAGCACAGCTGAAATGAGAACTGCCCCAAATGTGAAGATCTTAGGAGCTTCCTAGAAGGTGGGAGGTTAATGATAGGCATCCTGCTGGGATCCCAGGGGAGTCTGAGCTGGCCTGAAGCTCATCTTCCTCCTCCACCTCTCAAGAGAAATGTGGAGGAAAGAAGACTTCAAAAACTGTGAGCAGGCAGAGGGAGAGATATTGGGGGCCGAAGCTGTAACTGAGGTCTTGGAGAGGGCTGTGAGCACGCAGAGCCTCTAGAGAGCCAGGCTCTGCCTTCTGAGAACTTCTCCCCTAAGGCTGCTCATAATTCACGTGATACCAGCCATATAGAGCCGACTTGGCCCACACTGTCACAGAAAGCCTTATCAGAATCTCTTCTTCTTCATACACTCTTGTGTCTGTTACTTGGTTATTGCCTTTGGTACTCCAGTGATGTGAACCACAGTCGCCAGGGGATGGAGGACACTAGTGACCCATCTTGCTCTGTGGCCTCAGTCCACAGCTGGAGGGTAAGGGAAGAGGCCAAATGAAGGTCAAGAAGGAAAGATGGAGTTTGAAGAGAAGACCTGAGTTAAGGGTGTCTTCTCAAGTCTTGATGACTGAAATGTAGCTCCAGTACCTGAAGTCCTGCTTCTTCTCAAGGCTGACCGCGGGGCTGGGTGCACTCAGTGAAGGAACCGTATACACTTAGTATTTCCTTGCTTGCTTTCTCACACTTGCCCTCCTCTGATACACCCTCTGCAAGACTGATCTTCCCCTGAAACAACTTTCCACCTGCCACTGTCATCTCATGAACGTTTGCTTCCCCTTCCTAGTGTCCCCCTAGAATGCCATTGCAGCCAATTCATAATTTGATAATCATGCTGCTTACCATATTCTCAGCAACTTCTGAGAAATTTTATTCACTTTATTCCATAGTCTTCACCCATCAATAATCTTCCTTAACTTCCTAGCTGCAGGTTAACCCATTCGGAATCATTACTTTTGCTTTCTCTTCTTTGGCAAATCCTTTCTATCTTTTAAGGTCTTTTTCTTGTCTCTCTACCATCTTGCCTTCCTGAACTTCTTTTTTTTCCATTTAAGTAACCTTTCAATCTCCTTCCCCAATTTCCTCATACACATTGAGAGTTTATTCCTCACACGTTAGACAGCGGTTTATGAATGGCCAGGCATAATGGACTCAGAATGAGTTGGCACCCCCGAGGTACCTGTCTTGCTGGGGAGCCACAGGTGAAGGGCTGTCTGCTGGACACATGTTTGCATGGAGTCAGGCTGAGTGGCCTCAGGGTGTTTGCTCTGCACTTGTGTGTGTTTCTCCCTAGTTGGTTTCCTTGTCCAGCCACCTGTGACCTCCCTCCATCCAGCCCAGGGAATCCTTCTCATCACTGGGGTAGGATGTTTGTCTCATTTTCCATCACATCCTTTCCCCAAAGTTTGGTTGTGAGTTGTTCCCATTCCAAAGACCTTTCCTCTTTGAAGAGAAAAGAGAAAATCTTGTCTCTCCTTTTCTCTCACTTCACTTCTGCTCTATTATCTCCTCCGTCCAGAATGGCCCACTGACTCACATGGGTGTAGATTCAAAGATGGCAGGAAATGCCAGCAATTCTGAGATAATAATACGGATGGATCAGGAAAACTTGAAAACCTTTATCCCGCCACATTAAAAAAAATTGCACTTCCAGTGTATTCAGAGTCTCAGTGTAGAAACACAAATGATAGAGAAATTGAATTACACTCAAGTTTTTCTTTCCTCCTTTCCTGATTTATTCTAATCCTCCAAGTTAACATGATGAACTCTTTGTTGTGTAAAGTTTCAGACAGTTTCTACCCATGCACACTTTTCTTCTTTTCACATAAGAGTGTGAACTAGGTCACTTTCAACATGCTGTGATTCTATGATTCACTGTCTCCCACCGAGTCATCCACGGATAAAGTCATCTGTTTCATGGAGAAATATTTCCAATAGCTAATAGCCAATGTCTGTGGAGTGCTTACTCAGTGTCGGTTTCTTGTAACTACTTTACAGATCATTTGTACAACGTACTCATGGACCAGGTACAATTATGACCCCCAAGTGACAGATAAGTGCAGATAAGTACAAATAAATACAGAGGCCAAGTGACTTGCCCAAGACACTGGAGCAAATCAAAATCCATGCCTCTGTAATCATTTTGCTCTATTGCCTCTGTCTGGGAGGCTTGATGATTTGGCAACTAAAACCTTAAATATCATGTTCCATTTTTATATCTGTGACACAAGCGTGGGGCTGTGATACGGGGTAACTAACCTGACTACTTTTGAAAACCCTTATGCACCTGGATGAAAGTAAGCCAGGGACTGCAAACCATAGATTTAAGGTTTCCTACCAACTTTTAAAAATAGCTTCTTGAATGCAATTTATGTAATGTCAAGTCTAGGATGTAGTCCAAATAGTAACAGAAAAATGGAGATATGTAGGAAAATACTTAAAGTTGACAAGTATTGGGAGTGTAGTATTTTTGGGGCCAGCGTGTAGACCACAGGAAAACTTGCTGTTTCCATCCCAAAGGGAAGAGCCCTACGTTGCAACTGCCAAGGTCCCTGGGGCAGCAAGTGTGCTCACTGCTTAGTAAAGAAGCATCCTCAGTTTGATAGAATCATATGGGAGCTTTACATTTGGTTAGCAGTTCTACAGTCTTGATGTAATAATATTTTCAGGGTGTGGGAGGGTATCAAGCTCTGAAAATACCCTTGGAGAGATCTGCTTATTAAGTTTGGCTTTTTCAATCTCCCTACTACTTCTTTACTAAACACCAGGCGGTTTCCTTCACTTTTCAGAACCATGTTGTTTTTCCCTTGTCTAATGAACTTTGAAATACTTTTGGATGAGCTATTAAGTTTGGGGAAAAATAAACATCTCTTTAAAATAAGGAAGATAATATCAATGACAAGTAGAAAAAGCTCTAAAACAGAGAATATCCTCCATTCTAGCCAATGACTGGGAGTGGAAGGTTCGTGCTCGCTGTCTAGGACGTAGAAATAAAAGCTGAGGAGGCGCTGAGGTGTCTCCTGGATCTCTATGAGCCTCTATCATTTCTGCTGAGTAGGGTTGACAGATAAAATATAGGCTGTTTAGTTAAATATGAATGTTTGAAAAACAACGAGTACATTTTGAAGATAAGTATGCCCCAAATAGTTCATAGGATCTACTTATACTAAAAATAAAGACTTATTTTTCATGTGAAGTTCAACTTTAACTGGGTATCCTGTATTTTTATTTACTAAATCTGACAGCCCTACTGATGACCCACAACGGAGGCAGTTGAGGAGGGGTACATGCTGGCTCTCGGACAGTCAGAAATGGCTTCAACAGATCCAGGTACAGTATGAAATTCTTTTTGGATGTAGCTCAGAAGCCATGGCCAGCCCTTGACTGCAGGTACTGCCTCGGGTTTCCCTGAGGTGGGGTAAACCGTCCTCTTAATGGCCTTTTGGTAAGTCTGGAAGACCATATCCAAAGGGAGCCCCAAAGTCAGTTTCATCCTCACAACCATGTTTCCAATTCCTGGAATTGGCTGCATGTGACTCACAAGAGCTGAGGAGGTTTGTGGAAGTTGGGAGTGTCATAGCTTGAACCCTTTGTAGGTAAAGTTTTGCTGTTGTGAGAGTTTTAACAGGAGCAATGTGAAAGACTCCAGGTCCCCAGGTAGATAGAAATAACCCTGTTCTACCTGTGTGTATGTGACAAGTCTCTAATAGTTCAGAGAGCAAGTATCTGGTCTTAGAAAGACTGATCCAAGCTTGGATGTTTCTGGTGTCAAGGCAAGGCCCTGAGTATCAAGTTCACCTTTTATGGTTGAGGAGACAATAAGGTGGTCAGAAGGGAAATCATGGAGGAGACCTTGGCTTCATCCATCGTGCAGGCTTGTATATGTGGTTCTATGTAGATTGTGTTTCAAAGGTGGAGCTTGTTTACAACTATGAACATTCTCCGATGTGCTTTTTGGACCTTCATTCCCAGAGCGAGAGCAGTGCCGAGGCTCTAGAAATGCCGTGGATATTCTGAGCTGTCAGTGGCATTTCCCCGGGACTGTTCCCTTGGTGCCGCTCCTTGAAATGTCCAAAGGGATTATCATGTGTCTTGTGGCGGGTCCTAGCATTGTGAAAGGAAGCTGCTGCACCCGGCTCAGAGGATTTCGCATGTGGTGGGAGGAGGAGGAGTACTACGACTATAAATTGTATCACATAATATCTATTCCATCTTGAGAGTGGGGTTGGGGGGTTATGAAGGGGGGCTTTTATTGTACTTTTATACATTGTACCCTTGAAACTAATTCAATTTTTAAAAATTAATTAATTTATTTGGGGCTGCATTGGGTCTTTGTTGCTGCTAGCGGGCGTTCTCTAGTTGCAGTGAGCGGGGGCTCCTCTTGGCTCTGGTGCACGGGCTTCTCATTGCAGTGGCTTCTCTTGTTGCGGAGCATGGGCTCTAGGCACGCAGGCTTCCGTAGTTGTGGCACGTGGGCTCGGTCGATGTGGCACACGGGCTCTACAGCGCAGGCTCCGTAGTTGTGGCGTGCGGGCTTAGTTACTCCGTGGCACGTGGGATCTTCCCAGACCAGGGCTGGAACCCATGTCCCCTGCATTTGCAGGCATATTCATAACCACTGCTCCACCAGGGAAGCCCAATAATTCAGTTTTTTTTTTTTTTTTTTTTTTTTTTTTTTTTTTTTTTCCTTTTTGCGGTATGCGGGCCTCTCACTGTTGTGGCCTCTCCCGTTGCGGAGCACAGGCTCCGGATGCGCAGGCCCAGCGGCCATGGCTCACGGGCCCAGCCGCTCCGCGGCATATGGGATCCTCCCAGACCGGGGCACGAACCCGTATCCCCTGCATCGGCAGGTGGACTCTCAACCACTGCGCCACCAGGGAGGCCCTAATTCAGTTTTTTATAAAGAGAAGATTCCTAATATTATTCCAAAATTTTAAAAATATGTAGTTGGATAACACTATGAAAAATTAACTGATATATTCTTTTATTATTTCTCTTTGCTCCCTGGATCTTTTTCCCCATCCAGTCAGCCAGGCACTGTGAGTTCACTGCATTAGGAAGGTAAAGACTCAGCAGAAATGAGGGAGAAAAACAGAAAAGTCTCAGCTTTGGAATGTTCACAACGGAGGCCACAGTAGAACAGGTGAGAATTCTGTGAACCAAAAATAAATGTCGTCTCAAATGCAAAAAAGTATTCTCTGCACTGGGAGGCAGGAGAGGGAGGGAGGGAAGGACTGAAGGAGAGAGATCAGTGTGGCCAGGGACATGGAGACTGTGCTTGAGGACGATATGCCCAGGAAGAGAATCAGAATCTGGAGAAGATTCAGCCTGCACGTGATCATTGCCTCCAGCCAGCACCCTCATCTCAGACGTTGGGAAATTCAGAGAGAGAGTGGGAGTACGTCAGGAGGGCCACGCGCATAGTCTGTGTGGCAGGGGTTGTGGCCGTTCCCTATTTGTGAGGAGTCCCCAGCAATTTGCAGGCCTCTTCTGGAAAATGCTGGCGGACGTCTCTAGTGCTTATGTGAAAGCTTGTTCACAAACCTTGAAAGATACAGATGTAGATGACAGATAGATGCATAGATAGAAAAATGTCCTTAAATAAAAGCTCCAGGAAAGGTTTGGAAAATGCCCTTTATTGCATAGGACGCTTCTATTGTCATATGATGTTAGACTGAGTGCCGGTCCCTTCATCCTCCTTCAGACCACGGCATTCTGTCTGCTACTCTCCCGAGGGTCCTTTCTTCTCCCTGGAAGGGATAAAACAAATGAGGTAGGCCAGGAAGAGACAAGAAGCACTCCAAGCTCTGCTGGTCAGGGTTACCCTCCAGCATTGCCTTAATGCTCAGAGCCACACACACCACAGTGAGCTTGGCTCCAGATCAACTACCACGCAACGAAGGTTCTGGAACATTTCCATATCTCGGGGGACCTCATTTCCACGTGACTCTCTTTCATATTCCCCTTTGTCACAGAAGGCTAGGTACAGTGGTCAGGGTGAGATCTCGGCTCAGGCCCAAGGCTCTCAGACCTCAAAATTCTGGTCCTGCAAGGGCCCCTGTCCTCTCTTGAGACCACTCCTGGCTCTCTCTGCCGAGAAGCAGCTGTTGGCAGTACGTCCTCTAAGAGTTGAGGTCCATCGTGCAGACCCTGAGAAAACTCCTAGGAAAAGGCTCCACCTTCTTGTTTACGTCAACAGAGGTCAATGCCTTTGTTAGTGCTGGGTGTGTCCCATTTGATGCAACTGCAGAGCCATTAGGTAAACCAGCACATGTGTGCGGCCCCTTCCCTTAGACTCCTCTGGGCCCTCGTGACATAGGCTCAGAAGACTGCCAGCCTCAAGCCTTACCTCTTCCAAGGGACGGCCACACCGTCTTCCAGGATCTTCTGTCCCATGAATCTCAGTTGCTGTTTGGAACTCAAAGGAGAGAAAAGACCCTGCCTGCGGGGTCTCTTTGGGCTGGGGCCTTCCCCCGTGGGCTGCTCTCCCTCATTCTCCTTTTCTTCTTGCTTCTCTTCCTCCTCCTCCTCCTCCTCCTCGTCCTCTTCCTCAGGGGTGCTCTCGGATTCCACATTGCCCATCCACTGGGCCATGTTGAGATGAAAGACACGGCAGCCGAAGCCCTGCAGGATGCTGCCCTTCACGTGCTGCTGGAGGATCTCCAAGGTGGGGAAGTCCCGGCAGCAGGCCATGCACCTGAAGCCGGTCTCCATGGTCACCATCCAGTCCGGTGTCTTGGCCCTGGGTCTCTCCTCGACGGCAGGTGACCCTGATGGGCTGCCTGGCTCTGCCCTTTCCTCATACTCTTTCTCCTCCCCAGTGGGCTCACTGTCAGACAGGAGGCTTTCGGTGAACACATCAGAGGGGCAAGTGCCTACTGTGCACGCATCCTCAGGAAGGGTCACTTCTTCTATCGTCAGCTGCTTTTCAGGCAACTCCAAGGGTTTCTTTGTCTTCCAGGAGACAGCGACACCCTTGTTCACTTGTACCTGCATGTAGTATATTTTCATGCCCCTTTCCTCTTTGTCTGGGTGCAGATAGTCCTTACAGTGTGAAGAGAGTGAGGAGGAGACACAGTGTGATGGGGGAGCGGTCTCCCCTTCTTCCTGAACCTGGGCTAGGGGTGCTGTAGGCCAGGCAGTGTCTCGAAATCTCCGCATTGCTGAAAAAGGAAATTAAAACCATAATAACATGCATGGGCCGTGCCGGAAGCTGAGGGAGCAGGTGTGGTAGACGAGAGAGGGACATTTGCATGACGTAGCTATGTCGTGAGCTTGGTGTCTGTTGGCCGTAGGATGGAGCGGTGTATCTGGTGTCATCTGTGGGCTTTTCATGTGCGTGGAGGGGATACTGGAGCGGTGTCTGTATACAGGGGTGTGGAGTATGGTGGTGAGGGCTGTGGTATGTGAGGGATGCGGCTGGATGCGTGTATGACAAGGAGTGTGATTTTGGTAATATTGGTGGTGCATTACTTGTGGAATGGGGCTGTGGTGCTTGGGGTTTATGTGTGCTGTGAGAAGGGCTGTGCCTGGAGGGCAGATGTATGTGTGAGCTGTGTGGACCTGAGCTGGATGGTCCTGCTCTCAGGCTGGAGGTGTATGATGCAGAACTCTGTCCTTCTCTGGAAGCAAAGGCAAAGACAAAGCCTACATTTTCCTCTGAAGATGCTTAATCTGGTCCCTCTTCCCTCCACCTCAGGCCCAGACCTTTCCGGCCCCTGCTCCTTGACTTCCCCACCATGGTACTACCAGTATTCACACCGCCCCCCCAGACTCAGCTGGCATCCACGCCCTCGGAACAGCTCAGCCATCCTGCCCAGGCTCCTCCACAGAGCCCTCATCACCTCTGATGACCCTGGATTTCCTCTCAGCCTCCCTGGGATCTGTGTGCCTCCTGCCTCACAGCCAAGCACCCCCTCACCTGAGGAGCCCTGCGCCCTTACCAGCGTAGCTGAGCTTGCGCGGAGTAGAAGTACAGAAGAAGTATTTAGGGGCAGAGGACACCTCCACTGCCCCTGGGCTGCAGCCTTGGGCCACCACAGTGGATCCAAGCCGAGGGGGATCCTCTTGTGACTTCGAGATTCCTGAGGGAGGAATGAAAGGCTCAGGGTGGGTTCATCAGTCCTCTGTCCACAAATATTTACTGAGTGTGTGACACGTGTCAGGTGCAGTGAATACACACAGTTGAGAGTGTGGTTCCCAGTGGATCCTCCAGGATTTAATTCCAATCAATACTTATTCTCTCACTGTCTAGTTGGTAATGTAGGCCTCGGTGGTGACTGTGAGTGTGTGGGAAGAGTGAGTGATGTGTATCAGTTAAGTCTGTGGTAAGTGTGGGGTTGGCATGGGGAGCACAGTGCAGACGTGTCTATCTGTGTCTGTGGCCTTTGTGTGCATGGTTTCTGTTCACAAGTCAGGAATTCTGGGACATGTAACGTTTCCTCATTACATGGTGTGGCTTGTATTTATGGTGTGTGTTCATTCATTCATTCACCAAGATTCAGTAAGCAGCTACTCCTGTGTATCCGGCACTCTTCCATTGTTGTAGTCTTTGGTAACGCTGCACATTCTAGTAGGGGAAGACACACACTAAACAAAACTACAATAAATATATAATACATCAGCTGGTGGTAAGTATATAAGGGTTGCCAGACTTAGCGAACAAGAATACAAGGCACCCAGTTAAATTTCAGTTTCAGATAAACCCAGAATAATTTTTTAGTGTAAGTATTCCCATGCAGTATTTGTTCTTACTTAGTTTTAGTGTAAGTATGGCCCATACAATATTTGGGACATACTGATACTGAAAAATTACTTGTTGTTTATCTGGAATTCAAATTGAACTGGATAGCCCATATTTTCTCTGGCAATCCTGACATGGGTTACTGAGACTGTGGTTTACTGTGGTTTGTACAAAGCGGGTCTGGCTTTACTCAAGAATGTGTTACAAGTGTGGTGTGTATGACATGTGACTGGTTCTTACAGAGGTATTTAGCGATGGCTGAAGTTAGCTGTGTTTGTGCGAGAGTTGTGGAGATACATATATATATATATATATATATATATATATATATATATATATATATATATATATATATATATATATATATATATATATATATATATATATATATATATATATATATATATATATATATATATATAGTGTGTGTGTGTGTCTTATATATATAGTGTGTGTGTCTATATACATATCTCAACTCCAGCGTTTGGTGTTGGAGGAGAGGATTGTGATACAGGTGGGTTGTATGAGAATGTAGTACAGGAGTGATCCATGTATATACCTCCATGTGCTCTGTGTGGTTTACTAAGGAAGTTATATGTGGGGTGTGTGATATTTTTGCTGCATCAGAGTGTACATGGGTGTATGAGTTACTGTCTCATAAAACACCCCTAACAAGAATTCTGTATACACTCTTACGTACACCGAGTGTCAGCCAGGTCCAGGCAGGGTGACAAGAACTTTACCACGCAGTCTTTATATCTGGTAAGCACTCTACCCCCATTCATCTCGCTCTTCTCTGCACTACCACACACACACACACACACACACACACACACACACACACACTCACAGACCCACACACACACAGGAACATAGAGCAAAATATTCTGAATTGTCAGGGGCAGTCATTGCCTTCCCCAGCCTGTCCCAGCCACTGCCTGGAAATCTGCCTGCTGTCTAGAGCTCCATTCCCAGGGCCCATCCTACAGTCTCCAGGGCCCTGGGCCTGGTAGGAGCTACTGGGCTCTAATCTGGGGCAGAGGCCTCTAGCTGGAGCTCTGGGGTGACCACCCCTCTCCCAGGGCAAGCTACTCGCCTACATTTAATGCACGCAGGCACCACGTGGCCCGTGGCTCTCAGAGCTCCCCGCAGGACCCTGAGGCCACTTCTCACCCCCGCTCACGTGGTCTCAGTCTCTGGAAAACCCTTCCCTTCCCTTGATCTCCTTTGGGAAATTCTTCCTGTTGAAGGAATAAATCCTCCTTGCTTTCAATATGACACCATCCCTAGACAAACAATCTTCTTTCAAAGTGCATTCCACTTGTCAAGATATTTTTCAACAGGGCCTTCAACTCATGGGGCTTCTCTTTCCACTTTGGTAAAAGAGGCCAAGCAACTCATGGGTCTCTCTCAGCATCCTTGCATCCTTCACATCCCCCACCTCATGACCCCAGGGAAAGATCCAAGAGAATAAGAGAGAAATCGGGGACTGAGAAAAGCTGCACCTCTAGGTCTGTGCAAGCAGGATGCAGCCTGCTGTGAGTCCGACAAAGCTCCAGGCCCGGCTGCCCCAGGAGAGAGTCCTCAGACCAGCGGAGTTGACCTGCCATCTCCCAGGGGGCATCTGGCCGTTCTGTGCCATCTCACAACACAGGGGCCCTCCAGATAGACACGGCAGCATCAGTGAGACAAGGTCTCTCGCTCCCTGCTTCACAGGTCACACGTTCTCAGTCCCCCGCTTCCTAGAGAAGCTTCAGTTTGGCAGAAACCCATGTGCCCCAGACAAGTTGCCCCCCACATACCTCCTCTGTTCTCGGCAGTTTCCTGGGACTCTTCATTTTCCAGATGTTTCCTCTTTTGTCGCCGTTCCATCGTACCAACTAGAAGTCTCCCTTAGAAGATGCCTCAAGAGATGTCCAACTCCTCCTCTTCCCTACAGGTTGGCCCTTCTTGGCTCTTGGGCAATCCGTTGAAATGATTCAATACAAACAAAAATAGTCAAGTCTCCTAAATGGCTGAAAAACTTGTACCACTTAGTGAACCAGCAGTACTGCCTAGTGCTCACCAGGGCTGTTATGTTTGCAAGGTTGCCAGGCGCACAGCGGAATTCTGTGACCTCAGTGCTGACATCACTGCATTCGGTGGACCTAGGGTGAGCACAGTGTCTGCAGTAGCACAGGCCCCATTTTCAAGAACAATTCCTTTTTCCCAGCCGATGCTTTCCCGTGAAAGGGAAAGGTTCCTACCATATCTATTATAAATTGTATCATACCATGTCTATTATAAAATTCACATTTTGATTGGACATCTTTTAATGTCTTTTCTAGAGAGATTTAATATGAATATTTTAAATGGTCTCCAGTTTCCCTGTGGATTATTGACATTTTAAACTCTGCACTTCAATTTTCCCTCAATACGTGTAATTTTGTCACAGCTATTTCTGTACTTAAAGATGAGGAACTATATAATTGATTTCTTCATTTTTTCCCCATCTCTTTCCAAGGTACTGCATTTGATTGTGTCTTGCGACTGAGTGAAAAATGCTAGTCCTTGAGTCAGGACATTGGGCCCTTTAGCAAGTAACTCAACCTATCTGGGCTTCAGCTTCTGTATGTGCGATCAAGAGGCTTGGACTAGCTGACTTTTCAAATGCTGTGTTTCTTTGATTCACTCTCACTTACTGATCTGCTCCTTAAGAAGAGGGTCTGTTCTCATAAAGTAACAACAGTCTTTTCCTAACCTTGGGTTGGGCGGAGTTTAGCTGTTCATACTCAGTTTGTTAGTTATATTGCCTTCTACGTATGCTTAGCTCTAAATAATTTATATGGCTCTTGTGACAATTTTTAGATCTTCTTTTTTTCTTATTTTCTTTTACAGTTTCTAATTTGTTATCGCCAGTGTAGAGGAGCCTGATTGATTTTTAAAATTTATTGATCTTGTATGTGTGTGCCTTGTTGAACCGTCTTATTAGTTCCTGCTAGTTTATCTGTGGGTTCTTTTGGGTCTCCTAGATAAATGAGCATATTAAATGTAAATAATGTGTTCTTTGGATAAAGTTTATTTTCTTGCATCTCTATATATAGAAGCAATATGTTGAATTGATTTAAATATTTAAATACTTACATACCTGTTATCACAATCTAACGTTCTTTATCTTATTTTCTTTCAATCAATATTATGTTTTCAAGATTTATCCACGTGAATCCATATAGATCTAGGTCTTTGATTTTTGACTGTTTGATATTATTTGATCACATGCATATAGCATCATTTATTTTCCATTCAAGCATTATTGGACAATTGGATTGTTTCCCTCCCTTCTCTAGAACAAACAACATTTCCTAGAATATCCCTGAAGATGTCTGACAGTCGAGAAGGGCCAGGCTGCCCGAAGGATTGCTACTTGCTTTTAGCCACCTTCCAACAGGCCGTCTCCAGCCAGCAATTTGAAGCACAGCTGAAATGAGAACTGCCCCAAATGTGAAGATCTTAGGAGTTTCCTAGAAGGTGGGAGGTTAATGATAGGCATCCTGCTGGGATCCCAGGGGAGTCTGAGCTGGCCTGAAGCTCATCTTCCTCCTCCACCTCTCAAGAGAAATGTGGAGGAAAGAAGACTTCAAAAACTGTGAGCAGGCAGAGGGAGAGATATTGGGGGCCGAAGCTGTAACTGAGGTCTTGGAGTGGGCTGTGAGCACGCAGAGCCTCTCGAGAGCCAGGCTCTGCCTTCTGAGAACTTCTCCCCTAAGGCTGCTCATAATTCACGTGATACCAGCCATATAGAGCCGACTTGGCCCACACTGTCACAGAAAGCCTTATCAGAATCTCTTCTTCTTCATACACTCTTGTGTCTGTTACTTGGTTATTGCCTTTGGTACTCCAGTGATGTGAACCACAGTCGCCAGGGGATGGAGGACACTAGTGACCCATCTTGCTCTGTGGCCTCAGTCCACAGCTGGAGGGTAAGGGAAGAGGCCAAATGAAGGTCAAGAAGGAAAGATGGAGTTTGAAGAGAAGACCTGAGTTAAGGGTGTCTTCTCAAGTCTTGATGACTGAAATGTAGCTCCAGTACCTGAAGTCCTGCTTTTTCTCAAGGCTGACCGCGGGGCTGGGTGCACTCAGTGAAGGAACCGTATACACTTAGTATTTCCTTGCTTGCTCACACTTGCCCTCCTCTGATACACCCTCTGCAAGACTGATCTTCCCCTGAAACAACTTTCCCCCTGCTACTGTCATCTCAGGAACATTTGCTTCCCCTTCCTAGTGTCCCCCTAGAATGCCATTGCAGCCAATTCATAATTTGATAATCATGCTGCTTACCATATTCTCAGCAATTTCGGATAAATTTTATTCACTTTATTCCATAGTCTTCACCCATCAATAATCTTTCTTAACTTCCTAGCTGCAGGTTAACCCAATCGGAATCATTTCTTTTTCTTTCTCTTCTTTGGCAAATCCTTTCTATCTTTTAAGGTCTTTTTCTTGTGTCTCTACCATCTTGCCTTGCTGAACTTCTTTTTTTTCCGTTTAAGTAACCTTTCAATCTCCTTCCCCAGTTTGCTCATAAATATTGAGAGTTTATTCCTCACACGTTAGACAGCGGTTTATGAATGGCCAGGCATAATGGACTCAGAATGAGTTGGCACCCCCGAGGTACCTGTCTTGCTGGGGAGCCACAGGTGAAGGGCTGGCTGCTGGAAACATGTTTGCATGGAGTCAGGCTGAGTGGCCTCAGGGTGTTTGCCCTGCACTTGTGTGTGTTTCTCCCTAGTTGGTTTCCTTGTCCAGCCACCTGTGACCTCCCTCCATCCAGCCCAGGGAATCCTTCTCATCACAGGGGTAGGATGTTTGTCTCATTTTCCATCACATCCTTTCCCCAAAGTTTGGCTGCGAGTTGTTCCCATTCCAAAGACCTTTCCTCTTTGAAGAGAAAAGAGAAAATCTTTTCTCTCCTTTCCTCTCACTTCACTTCTGCTCTATTATCTCCTCCGTCCAGAATGGCCCACTGACTCACATGGGTGTAGATCCGAAGATGGCAAGAACTGCCAGCAATTCTGAGATAATAATATGGATGGATCAGGAAAACTTGAAAACCTTTATCCCGCCACATTAAAAAAAATTGCACTTCCAGTGTATTCAGAGTCTCTGTGTAGAAACACAAATGATAGAGAAGTTGAATTACACTCAAGTTTTTCTTTCCTCCTTTCCTGATTTATTCTAATCCTCAATGCTAACATGATGAACTATTTGTTAGGTAAAGTTTCAGACATTTTCTACCCATGCACACTTTTCTTTTTTTCACATTAGAGTGTGAACTAGGTCACCTTCAACATGCTGTGGTTCTGTGATTCACTGTCTCCCACCGAGTCATCCACGGATAAAGTCATCTGTTTCACGGAGAAATATTTCCAATAGCTAATAACCAATGTCTGTGGAGTGCTTACTCTGTGTCGGTTTCTTGTAACTACTTTACAGATCATTTGTACAGCGTACCCATGGACCAGGTACAATTATGACCCCCAAGTGACAGATAAGTGCAGATAAGTACAAATAAATACAGAGGCCAAGTGACTTGCCCAAGACACTGGAGCAAATCAAAATCCATGCCTCTGTAATCATTTTGCTCTATTGCCTCTGTCTGGGAGGCTTGATGATTTGGCAACTAAAACCTTAAATATCATGTTCCATTTTTATATCTGTGACACAAGCGTGGGGCTGTGATACGGGGTAACTAACCTGACTACTTTTGAAAACCCTTATGCACCTGGATGAAAGTAAGCCAGGGACTGCAAGCCATAGATTTAAGGTTTCCTACCAACTTTTAAAAATAGCTTCTTGAATGCAATTTATGTAGTGTCAAGTCTAGGATGTAGTCCAAATAGTAACAGAAAAATGGAGATATGTAGGAAAATACTTAAAGTTGACAAGTATTGGGAGTGTAGTATTTTGGGGGCCAGCGTGTAGACCACAGGAAAACTTGCTGTTTCCATCCCAAAGGGAAGAGCCCTACGTTGCAACTGCCAAGGTCCCTGGGGCAGCAAGTGTGCTCACTGCTTAGTAAAGAAGCATCCTCAGTTTGATAGAATCATATGGGAGCCTTACATTTGGTTAGCAGTTCTACATTCTTGATGTAATAATATTTTCAGGGTGTGGGAGGGTATCAAGCTCTGAAAATACCCTTGGAGAGATCTGCTTATTAAGTTTGGCTTTTTCAATCTCCCTACTACTTCTTTACTAAACACCAGGCGGTTTCCTTCACTTTTCAGAACCATGTTGTTTTTCCCTTGTCTAATGAACTTTGAAATACTTTTGGATGAGCTATTAAGTTTGGGGGAAAATAAACATCTCTTTAAAATAAGGAAGATAATAACAATGACAAGTAGAAAAATCTCTAAAACAGAGAATATCCTCCATTCTAGCCAATGACGGAGTGGAAGGTTCGTGCTCGCTGTCCAGGACGTAGAAATAAAAGCTGAGGAGGCACTGAGGCGTCTCCTGGATCTCTATGAGCCTCCATCATTTCTGCTGAGTAGGGTTGACAGATGAAATATAGGCTGTTTAGTTAAATATGAATGTTTGAAAAACAACGAGTACATTTTGAAGATAAGTATGCCCCAAATAGTTCATAGGATCTACTTATACTAAAAATAATGACTTATTATTCATGTGAAGTTCAAGGTTAACTGGGTATCCTGTATTTTTATTTACTAAATCTGACAGCCCTACTGATGATCCACAATGGAGGCAGTTGAGGAGCGGCCACAATGGAGGCAGTTGAGGAGCGGTACATGCTGGCTCTCGGACAGTCAGAAATGGCTTCAGCAGATCCAGGTACAGTATGAAATTCTTTTTGGATGTAGCTCAGAAGCCATGGCCAGCCCTTGACTGCAAGTACTGCCTCGGGTTTCTCTGAGGTGGGGTAAACCTTCCTCTTAATGGCCTTTTGGTAAGTCTGGAAGACCATATCCAAGGGGAGCCCCAAAGTCAGTTTCATCCTCACAACCATGTTTCCAATTCCTGGAATTGGCTGCATGTGACTCACAAGAGCTGAGGAGGTTTGTGGAAATTGGGAGTGTCATAGCTTGAACCCTTTGTAGGTAAAGTTTTGCTGTTGTGAGAGTTTTAACAGGAGCAATGTGAAAGACTCCATGTCCCCAGGTAGATAGAAATAATCCTGTTCTACCTGTGTGTATGTGACAAGTCTCTAATAGTTCAGAGAGCAAGTATCTGGTCTTAGAAAGACTGATCCAAGCTTGGATGTTTCTGGTGACAAGGCAAGGTCCTGAGTTTCAAGTTCACCTTTTATGGTTGAGGAGACAATAAGGTGGTCAGAAGGGAAATCATGGAGGAGACCTTGGCTTCATCCATCGTGCAGGCTTGTATATGTGGTTCTATGTAGATTGTGTTTCAAAGGTGGAGCTTGTTTACAACTATGAACATTCTCCGATGTGCTTTTTGGACCTTCATTCCCAGAGCGAGAGCAGTGCCGAGGCTCTAGAAATGCCATGGATATTCTGAGCTGTCAGTGGCATTTCCCCGGTACTGTTCCCTTGGTGCCGTTCCTTGAAATGTCCAAAGGGATTATCATGTGTCTTGTGGCGGGTCCTAGCATTGTGAAAGGAAGCTGCTGCACCTGGCTCAGAGGATTTCGAATGTGGTGGGAGGAGGAGTAGTACTACGACTATAAATTGTATCACAGCATATCTATTCCATCTTGAGAGTGGGGTTGGGGGGTTTGAAGGGGGGCTTTTATTGTACTTTTATACATTGTACCCTTGAAACTAATTCAATTTTTTAAAATTAATTAATTTATTTGGGGCTGCATTGGGTCTTTGTTGCTGCTAGCGGGCATTCTCTAGTTGCAGTGAGCGGGGGCTCCTCTTGGCTGTGGTGCATGGGCTTCTCATTGCAGTGGCTTCTCTTGTTGCGGAGCATGGGCTCTAGGCACGCAGGCTTCCGTAGTTGTGGCACGTGGGCTCGGTAGATGTGGCACGGGCTCTAGAGCGCAGGCTCAGTAGTTGTGGCGCGCAGGCTTAGTTACTCCGTGGCACGTGGGATCTTCCCAGAACAGGGCTCGAACCCATGTCCCCTGCATTCGCAGGCATATTCTTAACCACTGCTCCACCAGGGAAGCCCGATAATTCAGTTTTTTTATAAAGAGAAGATTCCTAATATTATTCCAAAATTTTAAAAATGTGTAGTTGGATAACACTATGAAAAATTAACTGATATATTCTTTTATTATTTCTCTTTGCCCCCTGGATCTTTTTCCCCATCCAGTCAGCTAGGCACTCTGAGTTCACTGCATTAGGAAGGTAAAGACTCAGCAGAAATGAGGGAGAAAAACAGAAAAGTCTCAGCTTTGGAATGTTCACAACGGAGGCCACAGTAGAACAGGTGAGAATTCTGTGAACCAAAAATAAATGTCGTCTCAAATGCAAAAATGTATTCTCTGCACTGGGAGGCAGGGGAGGGAGGGAGGGAAGGACTGAAGGAGAGAGATCAGTGTGGCCAGGGGCATGGAGACTGTGCTTGAGGACGATATGCCCAGGAAGAGAATCAGAATCTGGAGAAGATTCAGCCTGCACGTGATCATTGCCTCCAGCCAGCACCCTCATCTCAGACGTTGGGAAATTCAGAGAGAGAGTGGGAGTACGTCAGGAGGGCCACGCGCATAGTCTGTGTGGCAGGGGTTGTGGCCGTTCCCTATTTGTGAGGAGTCCCCAGCAATTTGCAGGCCTCTTCTGGAAAATGCTGGCGGACGTCTCTAGTGCTTATGTGAAAGCTTGTTCACAAACCTTGAAAGATACAGATGTAGATGACAGATAGATGCATAGATAGAAAAATGTCCTTAAATAAAAGCTCCAGGAAAGGTTTGGAAAATGCCCTTTATTGCATAGGACGCTTCTATTGTCATATGATGTTAGACTGAGTGCCGGTCCCTTCATCCTCCTTCAGACCACGGCATTCTGTCTGCTACTCTCCCGAGGGTCCTTTCTTCTCCCTGGAAGGGATAAAACAAATGAGGTAGGACAGGAAGAGACAAGAAGCACTCCAAGCTCTGCTGGTCAGGGTTACCCTCCAGCATTGCCTTAATGCTCAGAGCCACACACACCACAGTGAGCTTGGCTCCAGATCAACTACCACGCAACGAAGGTTCTGGAACATTTCCATATCTCGGGGGACCTCATTTCCACGTGACTCTCTTTCATATTCCCCTTTGTCACAGAAGGCTCGGTCCAGTGGTCAGGGTGAGATCTCGGCTCAGGCCCAAGGCTCTCAGACCTCAAAGTTCTGGTCCTGCAAGGGCCCCTGTCCTCTCTTGAGACCACTCCTGGCTCTCTCTGCCGAGAAGGAGCTGCTGGCAGTACGTCCTCTAAGAGTTGAGGTCCATCGTGCAGACCCTGAGAAAACTCCTAGGAAAAGGCTCCACCTTCTTGTTTACGTCAACAGAGGTCAATGCCTTTGTTAGTGCTGGGTGTGTCCCATTTGATGCAACTGCAGAGCCATTAGGTCAACCAGCACATGTGTGCGGCCCCTTCCCTTAGACTCCTCTGGGCCCTCGTGACATAGGCTCAGAAGACTGCCAGCCTCAAGCCTTACCTCTTCCAAGGGACGGCCACACCGTCTTCCAGGATCTTCTGTCCCATGAATCTCAGTTGCTGTTTGGAACTCAAAGGAGAGAAAAGACCCTGCCTGCGGGGTCTCTTTGGGCTGGGGCCTTCCCCCGTGGGCTGCTCTCCCTCATTCTCCTTTTCTTCTTGCTTCTCTTCCTCCTCCTCCTCCTCCTCCTCAGGGGTGCTCTCGGATTCCACATTGCCCATCCACTGGGCCATGTTGAGATGAAAGACACGGCAGCTGAAGCCCTGCAGGACACCGCCCTACACGTGCTGCTGGAGGATCTCCAAGGTGGGGAAGACCGGGCAGCAGGCCATGCACCTGAAGCCGGTCTCCATGGTCACCATCCAGTCCAGTGTCTTGGCCCTGGGTCTCTCCTCGACGGCAGGTGACCCTGATGGGCTGCCTGGCTCTGCCCTTTCCTCATACTCTTTCTCCTCCCCAGTGGGCTCACTGTCAGACAGGAGGCTTTCGGTGAACACATCAGAGGGGCAAGTGCCTACTGTGCACGCATCATCAGGAAGGGTCACTTCTTCTATCGTCAGCTGCTTTTCAGGCAACTCCAAGGGTTTCTTTGTCTTCCAGGAGACAGCGACACCCTTGTTCACTTGTACCTGCATGTAGTATATTTTCATGCCCCTTTCCTCTTTGTCTGGGTGCAGATAGTCCTTACAGGGTGAAGAGAGTGAGGAGGAGACACAGTGTGATGGGGGAGCGGTCTCCCCTTCTTCCTGAACCTGGGCTAGGGGTGCTGTAGGCCAGGCAGTGTCTCGAAATCTCCGCATTGCTGAAAAAGGAAATTAAAACCATAATAACATGCATGGGCCGTGCCGGAAGCTGAGGGAGCAGGTGTGGTAGACGAGAGAGGGACATTTGCATGACGTAGCTATGTCGTGAGCTTGGTGTCTGTTGGCCGTAGGATGGAGCGGTGTATCTGGTGTCATCTGTGGGCTTTTCATGTGCGTGGGGGGGATACTGGAGCGGTGTTTGTATACAGGGGTGTGGAGTATGGTGGTGAGGGCTGTGGTATGTGAGGGATGCGGCTGGATGCGTGTATGACAAGGAGTGTGATTTTGGTAATATCTGTGGTGCGTTACTTGTGGAATGGGGCTGTGGTGCTTGGGGTTTATGTGTGCTGTGAGAAGGGCTGTGCCTGGAGGGCAGATGTATGTGTGAGCTGTGTGGACCTGAGCTGGATGGTCCTGCTCTCAGGCTGGAGGTGTATGATGCAGAACTCTGTCCTTCTCTGGAAGCAAAGGCAAAGACAAAGCCTACATTTTCCTCTGAAGATGCTTAATCTGGTCCCTCTTCCCTCCACCTCAAGCCCAGACCTTTCCGGCCCCTGCTCCTTGACTTCCCCACCATGGTACTACCAGTATTCACACCGCCCCCCCAGACTCAGCTGGCATCCACGCCCTCGGAACAGCTCAGCCATCCTGCCCAGGCTCCTCCACAGAGCCCTCATCACCTCTGATGACCCTGGATTTCCTCTCAGCCTCCCTGGGATCTGTGTGCCTCCTGCCTCACAGCCAAGCACCCCCTCACCTGAGGAGCCCCGCGCCCTTACCAGCGTAGCTGAGCTTGCGCGGAGTAGAAGTACAGAAGAAGTATTTAGGGGCGGAGGAGACCTCCACTGCCCCTGGGCTGCAGCCTTGGGCCACCACAGTGGATCCAAGCCGAGGGGGATCCTCTTGTGACTTCGAGATTCCTGAGGGAGGAATGAGAGGGTCAGGGTGGGTTCATCAGTCCTCTGTCCACAAATATTTACTGAGAGTGTGACACGTGTCAGGTGCAGTGAATACACACAGTTGAGAGTGTGGTTCCCAGTGGATCCTCCAGGATTTAATTCCAATCAATACTTATTCTCTCACTGTCTAGTTGGTAATGTAGGCCTCGGTGGTGACTGTGAGTGTGTGGGAAGAGTGAGTGATGTGTATCAGTTAAGTCTGTGGTAAGTGTGGGGTTGGCATGGGGAGCACAGTGCAGATGTGTCTATCTGTGTCTGTGGCCTTTGTGTGCATTTTTTCTGTTCACAAGTCAGGAATTCTGGGACATGTAACGTTTCCTCATTACATGGTGTGGCTTGTATTTATGGTGCGTGTTCATTCATTCATTCACCAAGATTCAGTAAGCAGCTACTCCTGTGTATCCGGCACTCTTCCATTGTTGTAGTCTTTGGTAACGCTGCACATTCTAGTAGGGGAAGACACACACTAAACAAAACTACAATAAATATATAATACATCAGCTGGTGGTAAGTATATAAGGGTTGCCAGACTTAGCGAACAAGAATACAAGGCACCCAGTTAAATTTCAGTTTCAGATAAACCCAGAATAATTTTTTAGTGTAAGTATTCCCATGCAGTATTTGTTCTTACTTAGTTTTAGTGTAAGTATGGCCCATACAATATTTGGGACATACTGATACTGAAAAATTACTTGTTCTTTATCTGGAATTCAAATTGAACTGGATAGCCCATATTTTCTCTGGCAATCCTGACATGGGTTACTGAGACTGTGGTTTACTGTGGTTTGTACAAAGCGGGTCTGGCATTACTCAAGAATGTGTTACAAGTGTGGTGTGTATGACACGTGACTGGTTCTTACAGAGGTATTTAGTGATGGCTGAAGTTAGCTGTGTTTGTGCGAGAGTTGTGGAGATACATATATATATATATATATATATATATATATAGTGTGTGTGTGTGTGTGTGTGTCCTATATATATAGTGTGAGTGTCTATATACATATCTCATCTCCAGCGTTTGGTGTTGGAGGAGAGGATTGTGATACAGGTGGGTTGTATGAGAACGTAGTACAGGAGGGATCCGTGTATATACCTCCATGTGCTGTGTGTGGTTTAATAAGGAAGTTATATGTGGGGTGTGTGATATTTTTGCTGCATCAGAGTGTACATGGGTGTATGAGTTACTGTCTCATAAAACACCCCTAACAAGAATTCTGTATACACTCTTACGTACACCGAGTGTCAGCCAGGTCCAGGCAGGGTGACAAGAACTTTACCACGCAGACTTTATATCTGGTAAGCACTCTAACCCCATTCATCTTGCTCTTCTCTGCACTACCACACACACACACACACACACACACACACACACACACACTCACACACCCACACACACACAGGAACATAGAGCAAAATATTCTGAATGGTCAGGGGCAGTCATTGCCTTCCCCAGCCTGTCCCAGCCACTGCCTGGAAATCTGCCTGCTGTCTAGAGCTCCATTCCCAGGGCCCATCCTACAGTCTCCAGGGCCCTGGGCCTGGTAGGAGCTACTGGGCTCTAATCTGGGGCAGAGGCCTCTAGCTGGAGCTCTGGGGTGACCACCCCTCTCCCAGGGCAAGCTACTCGCCTACATTTAATGCACGCAGGCACCACGTGGCCCGTGGCTCTCAGAGCTCCCCACAGGACCATGAGGCCATTTCTCACCCCCGCTCACGTGGTCTCAGTCTCTGGAAAACCCTTCCCTTCCCTTGATCTCCTTTGGGAAATTCTTCCTGTTGAAGGAATAAAACCTCCTTGCTTTCAATATGACACCATCCCTAGACAAACAATCTTCTTTCAAAGTGCATTCCACTTGTCAAGATATTTTTCAACAGGGCCTTCAACTCATGGGGCTTCTCTTTCCACTTTGGTAAAAGAGGCCAAGCAACTCATGGGTCTCTCTCAGCATCCTTGCATCCTTCACATCCCCCACCTCATGACCCCAGGGAAAGATCCAAGAGAATAAGAGAGAAATCGGGGACTGAGAAAAGCTGCACCTCTAGGTCTGTGCAAGCAGGATGCAGCCTGCTGTGAGTCCGACAAAGCTCCAGGCCCGGCTGCCCCAGGAGAGAGTCCTCAGACCAGCGGAGCTGACCTCCCATCTCCCAGGGGGCATCTGGCCGTTCTGTGCCGTCTCACACCACAGGGGCCCTCCAGATAGATACGGCAGCATCAGTGAGACAAGGTCTCTCGCTCCCTGCTTCACAGGTGACACGTTCTCAGTCCCCCGCTTCCTAGAGAAGCTTCAGTTTGGCAGAAACCCATGTGCCCCAGACAAGTTTCCCCCCACATACCTCCTCCGTTCTCGGCAGTTTCCTGGGACTCTTCATTTTCCAGATGTTTCCTCTTTTGTCGCCGTTCCATCGTACCAACTAGAAGTCTCCCTTAGAAGATGCCTCAAGAGATGTCCAACTCCTCCTCTTCCCTACAGGTTGGCCCTTCTTGGCTCTTGGGCAATCCGTTGAAATGATTCAATACAAACAAAAATAGTCAAGTCTCCTAAATGGCTGAAAAACTTGTACCACTTAGTGAACCAGCAGTACTGCCTAGTGCTCACCAGGGCTGTTATGTTTGCAAGGTTGCCAGGCGCACAGCGGAATTCTGTGACCTCAGTGCTGACATCAGTGCATTCGGTGGACCTAGGGTGAGCACAGTGTCTGCAGTAGCACAGGCCCCATTTTCAAGAACAATTCCTTTTTCCCAGCCGATGCTTTCCCGTGAAAGGGAAAGGTTCCTACCATATCTATTATAAATTGTATCATACCATGTCTATTATAAAATTCACATTTTGATTGGACATCTTTTAATGTCTTCTCTAGAGAGATTTAATATGAATATTTTAAATGGTCTCCAGTTTCCCTGTGGATTATTGACATTTTAAACTCTGCACTTCAATTTTCCCTCAATACGTGTAATTTTGTCACAGCTATTTCTGTACTTAAAGATGAGGAACTATATAATTGATTTCTTCATTTTTTCCCCATCTCTTTCCAAGGTACTGCATTTGATTGTGTCTTGCGACTGAGTGAAAAATGCTAGTCCTTGAGTCAGGACATTGGGCCCTTTAGCAAGTAACTCAACCTATCTGGGCTTCAGCTTCTGTATGTGCGATCAAGAGGCTTGGACTAGCTGACTTTTCAAATGCTGTGTTTCTTTGATTCACTCTCACTTACTGATCTGCTCCTTAAGAAGAGGGTCTGTTCTCATAAAGTAACAACAGTCTTTTCCTAACCTTGGGTTGGGCAGAGTTTAACTGTTCGTACTCAGTTTGTTAGTTATATTGCCTTCTACGTATGCTTAGCTCTAAATAATTTATATGGCTCTTGTGACAATTTTTAGATCTTCTTTTTTTCTTATTTTCTTTTACAGTTTCTAATTTGTTATCGCCAGTGTAGAGGAGCCTGATTGATTTTTAAAATTTATTGATCTTGTATGTGTGTGCCTTGTTGAACCGTCTTATTAGTTCCTGCTAGTTTATCTGTGGGTTCTTTTGGGTCTCCTAGATAAATGAGCATATTAAATGTAAATAATGTGTTCTTTGGATAAAGTTTATTTTCTTGCATCTCTATATATAGAAGCAATATGTTGAATTGATTTAAATATTTAAATACTTACATACCTGTTATCACAATCTAACGTTCTTTATCTTATTTTCTTTCAATCAATATTATGTTTTCAAGATTTATCCACGTGAATCCATAGAGATCTAGGTCTTTGATTTTTGACTGTTTGATATTATTTGATCACATGCATATAGCATCATTTATTTTCCATTCAAGCATTATTGGACAATTGGATTGTTTCCCTCCCTTCTCTAGAAGAAACAACATTTCCTAGAATATCCCTGAAGATGTCTGACAGTCGAGAAGGGCCAGGCTGCCCGAAGGATTGCTACTTGCTTTTAGCCACCTTCCAACAGGCCGTCTCCAGCCAGCAATTTGAAGCACAGCTGAAATGAGAACTGCCCCAAATGTGAAGATCTTAGGAGTTTCCTAGAAGGTGGGAGGTTAATGATAGGCATCCTGCTGGGATCCCAGGGGAGTCTGAGCTGGCCTGAAGCTCATCTTCCTCCTCCACCTCTCAAGAGAAATGTGGAGGAAAGAAGACTTCAAAAACTGTGAGCAGGCAGAGGGAGAGATATTGGGGGCCGAAGCTGTAACTGAGGTCTTGGAGTGGGCTGTGAGCACACAGAGCCTCTCGAGAGCCAGGCTCTGCCTTCTGAGAACTTCTCCCCTAAGGCTGCTCATAATTCACGTGATACCAGCCATATAGAGCCGACTTGGCCCACACTGTCACAGAAAGCCTTATCAGAATCTCTTCTTCTTCATACACTCTTGTGTCTGTTACTTGGTTATTGCCTTTGGTACTCCAGTGATGTGAACCACAGTCGCCAGGGGATGGAGGACACTAGTGACCCATCTTGCTCTGTGGCCTCAGTCCACAGCTGGAGGGTAAGGGAAGAGGCCAAATGAAGGTTAAGAAGGAAAGATGGAGTTTGAAGAGAAGACCTGAGTTAAGGGTGTCTTCTCAAGTCTTGATGACTGAAATGTAGCTCCAGTACCTGAAGTCCTGCTTGTTCTCAAGGCTGACCGCGGGGCTGGGTGCACTCAGTGAAGGAACCGTATACACTTAGTATTTCCTTGCTTGCTCACACTTGCCCTCCTCTGATACACCCTCTGCAAGACTGATCTTCCCCTGAAACAACTTTCCCCCTGCTACTGTCATCTCAGGAACATTTGCTTCCCCTTCCTAGTGTCCCCCTAGAATGCCATTGCAGCCAATTCATAATTTGATAATCATGCTGCTTACCATATTCTCAGCAATTTCGGATAAATTTTATTCACTTTATTCCATAGTCTTCACCCATCAATAATCTTTCTTAACTTCCTAGCTGCAGGTTAACCCGATCGGAATCATTTCTTTTTCTTTCTCTTCTTTGGCAAATCCTTTCTATCTTTTAAGGTCTTTTTCTTGTCTCTCTACCATCCTGCCTTGCTGAACTTCTTTTTTTTCCGTTTAAGTAACCTTTCAATCTCCTTCCCCAGTTTGCTCATAAACATTGAGAGTTTATTCCTCACACGTTAGACAGCGGTTTATGAATGGCCAGGCATAATGGACTCAGAATGAGTTGGCACCCCCGAGGTACCTGTCTTGCTGGGGAGCCACAGGTGAAGGGCTGGCTGCTGGAAACATGTTTGCATGGAGTCAGGCTGAGTGGCCTCAGGGTGTTTGCCCTGCACTTGTGTGTGTTTCTCCCTAGTTGGTTTCCTTGTCCAGCCACCTGTGACCTCCCTCCATCCAGCCCAGGGAATCCTTCTCATCACAGGGGTAGGATGTTTGTCTCATTTTCCATCACATCCTTTCCCCAAAGTTTGGCTGCGAGTTGTTCCCATTCCAAAGACCTTTCCTCTTTGAAGAGAAAAGAGAAAATCTTTTCTCTCCTTTCCTCTCACTTCACTTCTGCTCTATTATCTCCTCCGTCCAGAATGGCCCACTGACTCACATGGGTGTAGATCCGAAGATGGCAAGAACTGCCAGCAATTCTGAGATAATAATATGGATGGATCAGGAAAACTTGAAAACCTTTATCCCGCCACATTAAAAAAAATTGCACTTCCAGTGTATTCAGAGTCTCTGTGTAGAAACACAAATGATAGAGAAGTTGAATTACACTCAAGTTTTTCTTTCCTCCTTTCCTGATTTATTATAATCCTCAATGCTAACATGATGAACTATTTGTTAGGTAAAGTTTCAGACATTTTCTACCCATGCACACTTTTCTTTTTTTCACATAAGAGTGTGAACTAGGTCACTTTCAACATGCTGTGATTCTGTGATTCACTGTCTCCCACCGAGTCATCCACGGATAAAGTCATCTGTTTCACGGAGAACTATTTCCAATAGCTAATAACCAATGTCTGTGGAGTGCTTACTCTGTGTCGGTTTCTTGTAACTACTTTACAGATCATTTGTACAGCGTACCCATGGACCAGGTACAATTATGACCCCCAAGTGACAGATAAGTGCAGATAAGTACAAATAAATACAGAGGCCAAGTGACTTGCCCAAGACACTGGAGCAAATCAAAATCCATGCCTCTGTAATCATTTTGCTCTATTGCCTCTGTCTGGGAGGCTTGATGATTTGGCAACTAAAACCTTAAATATCATGTTCCATTTTTATATCTGTGACACAAGCGTGGGGCTGTGATACGGGGTAACTAACCTGACTACTTTTGAAAACCCTTATGCACCTGGATGAAAGTAAGCCAGGGACTGCAAGCCATAGATTTAAGGTTTCCTACCAACTTTTAAAAATAGCTTCTTGAATGCAATTTATGTAGTGTCAAGTCTAGGATGTAGTCCAAATAGTAACAGAAAAATGGAGATATGTAGGAAAGTACTTAAAGTTGACAAGTATTGGGAGTGTAGTATTTTTGGGGCCAGCGTGTAGACCACAGGAAAACTTGCTGTTTCCATCCCAAAGGGAAGAGCCCTACGTTGCAACTGCCAAGGTCCCTGGGGCAGCAAGTGTGCTCACTGCTTAGTAAAGAAGCATCCTCAGTTTGATAGAATCATATGGGAGCCTTACATTTGGTTAGCAGTTCTACATTCTTGATGTAATAATATTTTCAGGGTGTGGGAGGGTATCAAGCTCTGAAAATACCCTTGGAGAGATCTGCTTATTAAGTTTGGCTTTTTCAATCTCCCTACTACTTCTTTACTAAACACCAGGCGGTTTCCTTCACTTTTCAGAACCATGTTGTTTTTCCCTTGTCTAATGAACTTTGAAATACTTTTGGATGAGCTATTAAGTTTGGGAAAAAATAAACATCTCTTTAAAATAAGGAAGATAATAACAATGACAAGTAGAAAAAGCTCTAAAACAGAGAATATCCTCCATTCTAGCCAATGACGGAGTGGAAGGTTCGTGCTCGCTGTCCAGGACGTAGAAATAAAAGCTGAGGAGGCGCTGAGGCGTCTCCTGGATCTCTATGAGCCTCCATCATTTCTGCTGAGTAGGGTTGACAGATGAAATATAGGCTGTTTAGTTAAATATGAATGTTTGAAAAACAACGAGTACATTTTGAAGATAAGTATGCCCCAAATAGTTCATAGGATCTACTTATACTAAAAATAATGACTTATTATTCATGTGAAGTTCAAGGTTAACTGGGTATCCTGTATTTTTATTTACTAAATCTGACAGCCCTACTGATGATCCACAATGGAGGCAGTTGAGGAGCGGCCACAATGGAGGCAGTTGAGGAGCGGTACATGCTGGCTCTCGGACAGTCAGAAATGGCTTCAGCAGATCCAGGTACAGTATGAAATTCTTTTTGGATGTAGCTCAGAAGCCATGGCCAGCCCTTGACTGCAAGTACTGCCTCGGGTTTCCCTGAGGTGGGGTAAACCTTCCTCTTAATGGCCTTTTGGTAAGTCTGGAAGACCATATCCAAGGGGAGCCCCAAAGTCAGTTTCATCCTCACAACCATGTTTCCAATTCCTGGAATTGGCTGCATGTGACTCACAAGAGCTGAGGAGGTTTGTGGAAATTGGGAGTGTCATAGCTTGAACCCTTTGTAGGTAAAGTTTTGCTGTTGTGAGAGTTTTAACAGGAGCAATGTGAAAGACTCCATGTCCCCAGGTAGATAGAAATAATCCTGTTCTACCTGTGTGTATGTGACAAGTCTCTAATAGTTCAGAGAGCAAGTATCTGGTCTTAGAAAGACTGATCCAAGCTTGGATGTTTCTGGTGACAAGGCAAGGTCCTGAGTTTCAAGTTCACCTTTTATGGTTGAGGAGACAATAAGGTGGTCAGAAGGGAAATCATGGAGGAGACCTTGGCTTCATCCATCGTGCAGGCTTGTATATGTGGTTCTATGTAGATCGTGTTTCAAAGGTGGAGCTTGTTTACAAGTATGAACATTCTCCGATGTGCTTTTTGGACCTTCATTCCCAGAGCGAGAGCAGTGCCGAGGCTCTAGAAATGCCATGGATATTCTGAGCTGTCAGTGGCATTTCCCCGGTACTGTTCCCTTGGTGCCGCTCCTTGAAATGTCCAAAGGGATTATCATGTGTCTTGTGGCGGGTCCTAGCATTGTGAAAGGAAGCTGCTGCACCGGGCTCAGAGGATTTCGGATGTGGTGGGAGGAGGAGTAGTACTACGACTATAAATTGTATCACAGCATATCTATTCCATCTTGAGAGTGGGGTTGGGGGGTTTGAAGGGGGGCTTTTATTGTACTTTTATACATTGTACCCTTGAAACTAATTCAATTTTTTAAAATTAATTAATTTATTTGGGGCTGCATTGGGTCTTTGTTGCTGCTAGCGGGCATTCTCTAGTTGCAGTGAGCGGGGGCTCCTCTTGGCTGTGGTGCATGGGCTTCTCATTGCAGTGGCTTCTCTTGTTGCGGAGCATGGGCTCTAGGCACGCAGGCTTCCGTAGTTGTGGCACGTGGGCTCGGTAGATGTGGCACGGGCTCTAGAGCGCAGGCTCCGTAGTTGTGGCGCGCGGGCTTAGTTACTCCGTGGCACGTGGGATGTTCCCAGACCAGGGCTCGAACCCATGTCCCCTGCATTCGCAGGCATATTCTTAACCACTGCTCCACCAGGGAAGCCCGATAATTCAGTTTTTTTATAAAGAGAAGATTCCTAATATTATTCCAAAATTTTAAAAATATGTAGTTGGATAACACTATGAAAAATTAACTGATATATTCTTTTATTATTTCTCTTTGCCCCCTGGATCTTTTTCCCCATCCAGTCAGCTAGGCACTCTGAGTTCACTGCATTAGGAAGGTAAAGACTCAGCAGAAATGAGGGAGAAAAACAGAAAAGTCTCAGCTTTGGAATGTTCACAACGGAGGCCACAGTAGAACAGGTGAGAATTCTGTGAACCAAAAATAAATGTCGTCTCAAATGCAAAAATGTATTCTCTGCACTGGGAGGCAGGGGAGGGAGGGAGGGAAGGACTGAAGGAGAGAGATCAGTGTGGCCAGGGGCATGGAGACTGTGCTTGAGGACGATATGCCCAGGAAGAGAATCAGAATCTGGAGAAGATTCAGCCTGCACGTGATCATTGCCTCCAGCCAGCACCCTCATCTCAGACGTTGGGAAATTCAGAGAGAGAGTGGGAGTACGTCAGGAGGGCCACGCGCATAGTCTGTGTGGCAGGGGTTGTGGCCGTTCCCTATTTGTGAGGAGTCCCCAGCAATTTGCAGGCCTCTTCTGGAAAATGCTGGCGGACGTCTCTAGTGCTTATGTGAAAGCTTGTTCACAAACCTTGAAAGATACAGATGTAGATGACAGATAGATGCATAGATAGAAAAATGTCCTTAAATAAAAGCTCCAGGAAAGGTTTGGAAAATGCCCTTTATTGCATAGGACGCTTCTATTGTCATATGATGTTAGACTGAGTGCCGGTCCCTTCATCCTCCTTCAGACCACGGCATTCTGTCTGCTACTCTCCCGAGGGTCCTTTCTTCTCCCTGGAAGGGATAAAACAAATGAGGTAGGACAGGAAGAGACAAGAAGCACTCCAAGCTCTGCTGGTCAGGGTTACCCTCCAGCATTGCCTTAATGCTCAGAGCCACACACACCACAGTGAGCTTGGCTCCAGATCAACTACCACGCAACGAAGGTTCTGGAACATTTCCATATCTCGGGGGACCTCATTTCCACGTGACTCTCTTTCATATTCCCCTTTGTCACAGAAGGCTCGGTCCAGTGGTCAGGGTGAGATCTCGGCTCAGGCCCAAGGCTCTCAGACCTCAAAGTTCTGGTCCTGCAAGGGCCCCTGTCCTCTCTTGAGACCACTCCTGGCTCTCTCTGCCGAGAAGGAGCTGCTGGCAGTACGTCCTCTAAGAGTTGAGGTCCATCGTGCAGACCCTGAGAAAACTCCTAGGAAAAGGCTCCACCTTCTTGTTTACGTCAACAGAGGTCAATGCCTTTGTTAGTGCTGGGTGTGTCCCATTTGATGCAACTGCAGAGCCATTAGGTCAACCAGCACATGTGTGCGGCCCCTTCCCTTAGACTCCTCTGGGCCCTCGTGACATAGGCTCAGAAGACTGCCAGCCTCAAGCCTTACCTCTTCCAAGGGACGGCCACACCGTCTTCCAGGATCTTCTGTCCCATGAATCTCAGTTGCTGTTTGGAACTCAAAGGAGAGAAAAGACCCTGCCTGCGGGGTCTCTTTGGGCTGGGGCCTTCCCCCGTGGGCTGCTCTCCCTCATTCTCCTTTTCTTCTTGCTTCTCTTCCTCCTCCTCCTCCTCCTCCTCAGGGGTGCTCTCGGATTCCACATTGCCCATCCACTGGGCCATGTTGAGATGAAAGACACGGCAGCTGAAGCCCTGCAGGACACCGCCCTACACGTGCTGCTGGAGGATCTCCAAGGTGGGGAAGACCGGGCAGCAGGCCATGCACCTGAAGCCGGTCTCCATGGTCACCATCCAGTCCAGTGTCTTGGCCCTGGGTCTCTCCTCGACGGCAGGTGACCCTGATGGGCTGCCTGGCTCTGCCCTTTCCTCATACTCTTTCTCCTCCCCAGTGGGCTCACTGTCAGACAGGAGGCTTTCGGTGAACACATCAGAGGGGCAAGTGCCTACTGTGCACGCATCATCAGGAAGGGTCACTTCTTCTATCGTCAGCTGCTTTTCAGGCAACTCCAAGGGTTTCTTTGTCTTCCAGGAGACAGCGACACCCTTGTTCACTTGTACCTGCATGTAGTATATTTTCATGCCCCTTTCCTCTTTGTCTGGGTGCAGATAGTCCTTACAGGGTGAAGAGAGTGAGGAGGAGACACAGTGTGATGGGGGAGCGGTCTCCCCTTCTTCCTGAACCTGGGCTAGGGGTGCTGTAGGCCAGGCAGTGTCTCGAAATCTCCGCATTGCTGAAAAAGGAAATTAAAACCATAATAACATGCATGGGCCGTGCCGGAAGCTGAGGGAGCAGGTGTGGTAGACGAGAGAGGGACATTTGCATGACGTAGCTATGTCGTGAGCTTGGTGTCTGTTGGCCGTAGGATGGAGCGGTGTATCTGGTGTCATCTGTGGGCTTTTCATGTGCGTGGGGGGGATACTGGAGCGGTGTTTGTATACAGGGGTGTGGAGTATGGTGGTGAGGGCTGTGGTATGTGAGGGATGCGGCTGGATGCGTGTATGACAAGGAGTGTGATTTTGGTAATATCTGTGGTGCGTTACTTGTGGAATGGGGCTGTGGTGCTTGGGGTTTATGTGTGCTGTGAGAAGGGCTGTGCCTGGAGGGCAGATGTATGTGTGAGCTGTGTGGACCTGAGCTGGATGGTCCTGCTCTCAGGCTGGAGGTGTATGATGCAGAACTCTGTCCTTCTCTGGAAGCAAAGGCAAAGACAAAGCCTACATTTTCCTCTGAAGATGCTTAATCTGGTCCCTCTTCCCTCCACCTCAAGCCCAGACCTTTCCGGCCCCTGCTCCTTGACTTCCCCACCATGGTACTACCAGTATTCACACCGCCCCCCCAGACTCAGCTGGCATCCACGCCCTCGGAACAGCTCAGCCATCCTGCCCAGGCTCCTCCACAGAGCCCTCATCACCTCTGATGACCCTGGATTTCCTCTCAGCCTCCCTGGGATCTGTGTGCCTCCTGCCTCACAGCCAAGCACCCCCTCACCTGAGGAGCCCCGCGCCCTTACCAGCGTAGCTGAGCTTGCGCGGAGTAGAAGTACAGAAGAAGTATTTAGGGGCGGAGGAGACCTCCACTGCCCCTGGGCTGCAGCCTTGGGCCACCACAGTGGATCCAAGCCGAGGGGGATCCTCTTGTGACTTCGAGATTCCTGAGGGAGGAATGAGAGGGTCAGGGTGGGTTCATCAGTCCTCTGTCCACAAATATTTACTGAGAGTGTGACACGTGTCAGGTGCAGTGAATACACACAGTTGAGAGTGTGGTTCCCAGTGGATCCTCCAGGATTTAATTCCAATCAATACTTATTCTCTCACTGTCTAGTTGGTAATGTAGGCCTCGGTGGTGACTGTGAGTGTGTGGGAAGAGTGAGTGATGTGTATCAGTTAAGTCTGTGGTAAGTGTGGGGTTGGCATGGGGAGCACAGTGCAGATGTGTCTATCTGTGTCTGTGGCCTTTGTGTGCATTTTTTCTGTTCACAAGTCAGGAATTCTGGGACATGTAACGTTTCCTCATTACATGGTGTGGCTTGTATTTATGGTGCGTGTTCATTCATTCATTCACCAAGATTCAGTAAGCAGCTACTCCTGTGTATCCGGCACTCTTCCATTGTTGTAGTCTTTGGTAACGCTGCACATTCTAGTAGGGGAAGACACACACTAAACAAAACTACAATAAATATATAATACATCAGCTGGTGGTAAGTATATAAGGGTTGCCAGACTTAGCGAACAAGAATACAAGGCACCCAGTTAAATTTCAGTTTCAGATAAACCCAGAATAATTTTTTAGTGTAAGTATTCCCATGCAGTATTTGTTCTTACTTAGTTTTAGTGTAAGTATGGCCCATACAATATTTGGGACATACTGATACTGAAAAATTACTTGTTCTTTATCTGGAATTCAAATTGAACTGGATAGCCCATATTTTCTCTGGCAATCCTGACATGGGTTACTGAGACTGTGGTTTACTGTGGTTTGTACAAAGCGGGTCTGGCATTACTCAAGAATGTGTTACAAGTGTGGTGTGTATGACACGTGACTGGTTCTTACAGAGGTATTTAGTGATGGCTGAAGTTAGCTGTGTTTGTGCGAGAGTTGTGGAGATACATATATATATATATATATATATATATATATATATATATATATATATATATATATATATATATATATATAGTGTGTGTGTGTGTGTGTGTGTCCTATATATATAGTGTGAGTGTCTATATACATATCTCATCTCCAGCGTTTGGTGTTGGAGGAGAGGATTGTGATACAGGTGGGTTGTATGAGAACGTAGTACAGGAGGGATCCGTGTATATACCTCCATGTGCTGTGTGTGGTTTAATAAGGAAGTTATATGTGGGGTGTGTGATATTTTTGCTGCATCAGAGTGTACATGGGTGTATGAGTTACTGTCTCATAAAACACCCCTAACAAGAATTCTGTATACACTCTTACGTACACCGAGTGTCAGCCAGGTCCAGGCAGGGTGACAAGAACTTTACCACGCAGACTTTATATCTGGTAAGCACTCTAACCCCATTCATCTTGCTCTTCTCTGCACTACCACACACACACACACACACACACACACACACACACACACACTCACACACCCACACACACACAGGAACATAGAGCAAAATATTCTGAATGGTCAGGGGCAGTCATTGCCTTCCCCAGCCTGTCCCAGCCACTGCCTGGAAATCTGCCTGCTGTCTAGAGCTCCATTCCCAGGGCCCATCCTACAGTCTCCAGGGCCCTGGGCCTGGTAGGAGCTACTGGGCTCTAATCTGGGGCAGAGGCCTCTAGCTGGAGCTCTGGGGTGACCACCCCTCTCCCAGGGCAAGCTACTCGCCTACATTTAATGCACGCAGGCACCACGTGGCCCGTGGCTCTCAGAGCTCCCCACAGGACCATGAGGCCATTTCTCACCCCCGCTCACGTGGTCTCAGTCTCTGGAAAACCCTTCCCTTCCCTTGATCTCCTTTGGGAAATTCTTCCTGTTGAAGGAATAAAACCTCCTTGCTTTCAATATGACACCATCCCTAGACAAACAATCTTCTTTCAAAGTGCATTCCACTTGTCAAGATATTTTTCAACAGGGCCTTCAACTCATGGGGCTTCTCTTTCCACTTTGGTAAAAGAGGCCAAGCAACTCATGGGTCTCTCTCAGCATCCTTGCATCCTTCACATCCCCCACCTCATGACCCCAGGGAAAGATCCAAGAGAATAAGAGAGAAATCGGGGACTGAGAAAAGCTGCACCTCTAGGTCTGTGCAAGCAGGATGCAGCCTGCTGTGAGTCCGACAAAGCTCCAGGCCCGGCTGCCCCAGGAGAGAGTCCTCAGACCAGCGGAGCTGACCTCCCATCTCCCAGGGGGCATCTGGCCGTTCTGTGCCGTCTCACACCACAGGGGCCCTCCAGATAGATACGGCAGCATCAGTGAGACAAGGTCTCTCGCTCCCTGCTTCACAGGTGACACGTTCTCAGTCCCCCGCTTCCTAGAGAAGCTTCAGTTTGGCAGAAACCCATGTGCCCCAGACAAGTTTCCCCCCACATACCTCCTCCGTTCTCGGCAGTTTCCTGGGACTCTTCATTTTCCAGATGTTTCCTCTTTTGTCGCCGTTCCATCGTACCAACTAGAAGTCTCCCTTAGAAGATGCCTCAAGAGATGTCCAACTCCTCCTCTTCCCTACAGGTTGGCCCTTCTTGGCTCTTGGGCAATCCGTTGAAATGATTCAATACAAACAAAAATAGTCAAGTCTCCTAAATGGCTGAAAAACTTGTACCACTTAGTGAACCAGCAGTACTGCCTAGTGCTCACCAGGGCTGTTATGTTTGCAAGGTTGCCAGGCGCACAGCGGAATTCTGTGACCTCAGTGCTGACATCAGTGCATTCGGTGGACCTAGGGTGAGCACAGTGTCTGCAGTAGCACAGGCCCCATTTTCAAGAACAATTCCTTTTTCCCAGCCGATGCTTTCCCGTGAAAGGGAAAGGTTCCTACCATATCTATTATAAATTGTATCATACCATGTCTATTATAAAATTCACATTTTGATTGGACATCTTTTAATGTCTTTTCTAGAGAGATTTAATATGAATATTTTAAATGGTCTCCAGTTTCCCTGTGGATTATTGACATTTTAAACTCTGCACTTCAATTTTCCCTCAATACGTGTAATTTTGTCACAGCTATTTCTGTACTTAAAGATGAGGAACTATATAATTGATTTCTTCATTTTTTCCCCATCTCTTTCCAAGGTACTGCATTTGATTGTGTCTTGCGACTGAGTGAAAAATGCTAGTCCTTGAGTCAGGACATTGGGCCCTTTAGCAAGTAACTCAACCTATCTGGGCTTCAGCTTCTGTATGTGCGATCAAGAGGCTTGGACTAGCTGACTTTTCAAATGCTGTGTTTCTTTGATTCACTCTCACTTACTGATCTGCTCCTTAAGAAGAGGGTCTGTTCTCATAAAGTAACAACAGTCTTTTCCTAACCTTGGGTTGGGCAGAGTTTAACTGTTCGTACTCAGTTTGTTAGTTATATTGCCTTCTACGTATGCTTAGCTCTAAATAATTTATATGGCTCTTGTGACAATTTTTAGATCTTCTTTTTTTCTTATTTTCTTTTACAGTTTCTAATTTGTTATCGCCAGTGTAGAGGAGCCTGATTGATTTTTAAAATTTATTGATCTTGTATGTGTGTGCCTTGTTGAACCGTCTTATTAGTTCCTGCTAGTTTATCTGTGGGTTCTTTTGGGTCTCCTAGATAAATGAGCATATTAAATGTAAATAATGTGTTCTTTGGATAAAGTTTATTTTCTTGCATCTCTATATATAGAAGCAATATGTTGAATTGATTTAAATATTTAAATACTTACATACCTGTTATCACAATCTAACGTTCTTTATCTTATTTTCTTTCAATCAATATTATGTTTTCAAGATTTATCCACGTGAATCCATAGAGATCTAGGTCTTTGATTTTTGACTGTTTGATATTATTTGATCACATGCATATAGCATCATTTATTTTCCATTCAAGCATTATTGGACAATTGGATTGTTTCCCTCCCTTCTCTAGAAGAAACAACATTTCCTAGAATATCCCTGAAGATGTCTGACAGTCGAGAAGGGCCAGGCTGCCCGAAGGATTGCTACTTGCTTTTAGCCACCTTCCAACAGGCCGTCTCCAGCCAGCAATTTGAAGCACAGCTGAAATGAGAACTGCCCCAAATGTGAAGATCTTAGGAGTTTCCTAGAAGGTGGGAGGTTAATGATAGGCATCCTGCTGGGATCCCAGGGGAGTCTGAGCTGGCCTGAAGCTCATCTTCCTCCTCCACCTCTCAAGAGAAATGTGGAGGAAAGAAGACTTCAAAAACTGTGAGCAGGCAGAGGGAGAGATATTGGGGGCCGAAGCTGTAACTGAGGTCTTGGAGTGGGCTGTGAGCACACAGAGCCTCTCGAGAGCCAGGCTCTGCCTTCTGAGAACTTCTCCCCTAAGGCTGCTCATAATTCACGTGATACCAGCCATATAGAGCCGACTTGGCCCACACTGTCACAGAAAGCCTTATCAGAATCTCTTCTTCTTCATACACTCTTGTGTCTGTTACTTGGTTATTGCCTTTGGTACTCCAGTGATGTGAACCACAGTCGCCAGGGGATGGAGGACACTAGTGACCCATCTTGCTCTGTGGCCTCAGTCCACAGCTGGAGGGTAAGGGAAGAGGCCAAATGAAGGTTAAGAAGGAAAGATGGAGTTTGAAGAGAAGACCTGAGTTAAGGGTGTCTTCTCAAGTCTTGATGACTGAAATGTAGCTCCAGTACCTGAAGTCCTGCTTGTTCTCAAGGCTGACCGCGGGGCTGGGTGCACTCAGTGAAGGAACCGTATACACTTAGTATTTCCTTGCTTGCTCACACTTGCCCTCCTCTGATACACCCTCTGCAAGACTGATCTTCCCCTGAAACAACTTTCCCCCTGCTACTGTCATCTCAGGAACATTTGCTTCCCCTTCCTAGTGTCCCCCTAGAATGCCATTGCAGCCAATTCATAATTTGATAATCATGCTGCTTACCATATTCTCAGCAATTTCGGATAAATTTTATTCACTTTATTCCATAGTCTTCACCCATCAATAATCTTTCTTAACTTCCTAGCTGCAGGTTAACCCGATCGGAATCATTTCTTTTTCTTTCTCTTCTTTGGCAAATCCTTTCTATCTTTTAAGGTCTTTTTCTTGTCTCTCTACCATCCTGCCTTGCTGAACTTCTTTTTTTTCCGTTTAAGTAACCTTTCAATCTCCTTCCCCAGTTTGCTCATAAACATTGAGAGTTTATTCCTCACACGTTAGACAGCGGTTTATGAATGGCCAGGCATAATGGACTCAGAATGAGTTGGCACCCCCGAGGTACCTGTCTTGCTGGGGAGCCACAGGTGAAGGGCTGGCTGCTGGAAACATGTTTGCATGGAGTCAGGCTGAGTGGCCTCAGGGTGTTTGCCCTGCACTTGTGTGTGTTTCTCCCTAGTTGGTTTCCTTGTCCAGCCACCTGTGACCTCCCTCCATCCAGCCCAGGGAATCCTTCTCATCACAGGGGTAGGATGTTTGTCTCATTTTCCATCACATCCTTTCCCCAAAGTTTGGCTGCGAGTTGTTCCCATTCCAAAGACCTTTCCTCTTTGAAGAGAAAAGAGAAAATCTTTTCTCTCCTTTCCTCTCACTTCACTTCTGCTCTATTATCTCCTCCGTCCAGAATGGCCCACTGACTCACATGGGTGTAGATCCGAAGATGGCAAGAACTGCCAGCAATTCTGAGATAATAATATGGATGGATCAGGAAAACTTGAAAACCTTTATCCCGCCACATTAAAAAAAATTGCACTTCCAGTGTATTCAGAGTCTCTGTGTAGAAACACAAATGATAGAGAAGTTGAATTACACTCAAGTTTTTCTTTCCTCCTTTCCTGATTTATTATAATCCTCAATGCTAACATGATGAACTATTTGTTAGGTAAAGTTTCAGACATTTTCTACCCATGCACACTTTTCTTTTTTTCACATAAGAGTGTGAACTAGGTCACTTTCAACATGCTGTGATTCTGTGATTCACTGTCTCCCACCGAGTCATCCACGGATAAAGTCATCTGTTTCACGGAGAACTATTTCCAATAGCTAATAACCAATGTCTGTGGAGTGCTTACTCTGTGTCGGTTTCTTGTAACTACTTTACAGATCATTTGTACAGCGTACCCATGGACCAGGTACAATTATGACCCCCAAGTGACAGATAAGTGCAGATAAGTACAAATAAATACAGAGGCCAAGTGACTTGCCCAAGACACTGGAGCAAATCAAAATCCATGCCTCTGTAATCATTTTGCTCTATTGCCTCTGTCTGGGAGGCTTGATGATTTGGCAACTAAAACCTTAAATATCATGTTCCATTTTTATATCTGTGACACAAGCGTGGGGCTGTGATACGGGGTAACTAACCTGACTACTTTTGAAAACCCTTATGCACCTGGATGAAAGTAAGCCAGGGACTGCAAGCCATAGATTTAAGGTTTCCTACCAACTTTTAAAAATAGCTTCTTGAATGCAATTTATGTAGTGTCAAGTCTAGGATGTAGTCCAAATAGTAACAGAAAAATGGAGATATGTAGGAAAGTACTTAAAGTTGACAAGTATTGGGAGTGTAGTATTTTTGGGGCCAGCGTGTAGACCACAGGAAAACTTGCTGTTTCCATCCCAAAGGGAAGAGCCCTACGTTGCAACTGCCAAGGTCCCTGGGGCAGCAAGTGTGCTCACTGCTTAGTAAAGAAGCATCCTCAGTTTGATAGAATCATATGGGAGCCTTACATTTGGTTAGCAGTTCTACATTCTTGATGTAATAATATTTTCAGGGTGTGGGAGGGTATCAAGCTCTGAAAATACCCTTGGAGAGATCTGCTTATTAAGTTTGGCTTTTTCAATCTCCCTACTACTTCTTTACTAAACACCAGGCGGTTTCCTTCACTTTTCAGAACCATGTTGTTTTTCCCTTGTCTAATGAACTTTGAAATACTTTTGGATGAGCTATTAAGTTTGGGAAAAAATAAACATCTCTTTAAAATAAGGAAGATAATAACAATGACAAGTAGAAAAAGCTCTAAAACAGAGAATATCCTCCATTCTAGCCAATGACGGAGTGGAAGGTTCGTGCTCGCTGTCCAGGACGTAGAAATAAAAGCTGAGGAGGCACTGAGGCGTCTCCTGGATCTCTATGAGCCTCCATCATTTCTGCTGAGTAGGGTTGACAGATGAAATATAGGCTGTTTAGTTAAATATGAATGTTTGAAAAACAACGAGTACATTTTGAAGATAAGTATGCCCCAAATAGTTCATAGGATCTACTTATACTAAAAATAATGACTTATTATTCATGTGAAGTTCAAGGTTAACTGGGTATCCTGTATTTTTATTTACTAAATCTGACAGCCCTACTGATGATCCACAATGGAGGCAGTTGAGGAGCGGCCACAATGGAGGCAGTTGAGGAGCGGTACATGCTGGCTCTCGGACAGTCAGAAATGGCTTCAGCAGATCCAGGTACAGTATGAAATTCTTTTTGGATGTAGCTCAGAAGCCATGGCCAGCCCTTGACTGCAAGTACTGCCTCGGGTTTCCCTGAGGTGGGGTAAACCTTCCTCTTAATGGCCTTTTGGTAAGTCTGGAAGACCATATCCAAGGGGAGCCCCAAAGTCAGTTTCATCCTCACAACCATGTTTCCAATTCCTGGAATTGGCTGCATGTGACTCACAAGAGCTGAGGAGGTTTGTGGAAATTGGGAGTGTCATAGCTTGAACCCTTTGTAGGTAAAGTTTTGCTGTTGTGAGAGTTTTAACAGGAGCAATGTGAAAGACTCCATGTCCCCAGGTAGATAGAAATAATCCTGTTCTACCTGTGTGTATGTGACAAGTCTCTAATAGTTCAGAGAGCAAGTATCTGGTCTTAGAAAGACTGATCCAAGCTTGGATGTTTCTGGTGACAAGGCAAGGTCCTGAGTTTCAAGTTCACCTTTTATGGTTGAGGAGACAATAAGGTGGTCAGAAGGGAAATCATGGAGGAGACCTTGGCTTCATCCATCGTGCAGGCTTGTATATGTGGTTCTATGTAGATCGTGTTTCAAAGGTGGAGCTTGTTTACAACTATGAACATTCTCCGATGTGCTTTTTGGACCTTCATTCCCAGAGCGAGAGCAGTGCCGAGGCTCTAGAAATGCCATGGATATTCTGAGCTGTCAGTGGCATTTCCCCGGTACTGTTCCCTTGGTGCCGCTCCTTGAAATGTCCAAAGGGATTATCATGTGTCTTGTGGCGGGTCCTAGCATTGTGAAAGGAAGCTGCTGCACCGGGCTCAGAGGATTTCGGATGTGGTGGGAGGAGGAGTAGTACTACGACTATAAATTGTATCACAGCATATCTATTCCATCTTGAGAGTGGGGTTGGGGGGTTTGAAGGGGGGCTTTTATTGTACTTTTATACATTGTACCCTTGAAACTAATTCAATTTTTTAAAATTAATTAATTTATTTGGGGCTGCATTGGGTCTTTGTTGCTGCTAGCGGGCATTCTCTAGTTGCAGTGAGCGGGGGCTCCTCTTGGCTGTGGTGCATGGGCTTCTCATTGCAGTGGCTTCTCTTGTTGCGGAGCATGGGCTCTAGGCACGCAGGCTTCCGTAGTTGTGGCACGTGGGCTCGGTAGATGTGGCACGGGCTCTAGAGCGCAGGCTCAGTAGTTGTGGCGCGCGGGCTTAGTTACTCCGTGGCACGTGGGATGTTCCCAGACCAGGGCTCGAACCCATGTCCCCTGCATTCGCAGGCATATTCTTAACCACTGCTCCACCAGGGAAGCCCGATAATTCAGTTTTTTTATAAAGAGAAGATTCCTAATATTATTCCAAAATTTTAAAAATATGTAGTTGGATAACACTATGAAAAATTAACTGATATATTCTTTTATTATTTCTCTTTGCCCCCTGGATCTTTTTCCCCATCCAGTCAGCTAGGCACTCTGAGTTCACTGCATTAGGAAGGTAAAGACTCAGCAGAAATGAGGGAGAAAAACAGAAAAGTCTCAGCTTTGGAATGTTCACAACGGAGGCCACAGTAGAACAGGTGAGAATTCTGTGAACCAAAAATAAATGTCGTCTCAAATGCAAAAATGTATTCTCTGCACTGGGAGGCAGGGGAGGGAGGGAGGGAAGGACTGAAGGAGAGAGATCAGTGTGGCCAGGGGCATGGAGACTGTGCTTGAGGACGATATGCCCAGGAAGAGAATCAGAATCTGGAGAAGATTCAGCCTGCACGTGATCATTGCCTCCAGCCAGCACCCTCATCTCAGACGTTGGGAAATTCAGAGAGAGAGTGGGAGTACGTCAGGAGGGCCACGCGCATAGTCTGTGTGGCAGGGGTTGTGGCCGTTCCCTATTTGTGAGGAGTCCCCAGCAATTTGCAGGCCTCTTCTGGAAAATGCTGGCGGACGTCTCTAGTGCTTATGTGAAAGCTTGTTCACAAACCTTGAAAGATACAGATGTAGATGACAGATAGATGCATAGATAGAAAAATGTCCTTAAATAAAAGCTCCAGGAAAGGTTTGGAAAATGCCCTTTATTGCATAGGACGCTTCTATTGTCATATGATGTTAGACTGAGTGCCGGTCCCTTCATCCTCCTTCAGACCACGGCATTCTGTCTGCTACTCTCCCGAGGGTCCTTTCTTCTCCCTGGAAGGGATAAAACAAATGAGGTAGGACAGGAAGAGACAAGAAGCACTCCAAGCTCTGCTGGTCAGGGTTACCCTCCAGCATTGCCTTAATGCTCAGAGCCACACACACCACAGTGAGCTTGGCTCCAGATCAACTACCACGCAACGAAGGTTCTGGAACATTTCCATATCTCGGGGGACCTCATTTCCACGTGACTCTCTTTCATATTCCCCTTTGTCACAGAAGGCTCGGTCCAGTGGTCAGGGTGAGATCTCGGCTCAGGCCCAAGGCTCTCAGACCTCAAAGTTCTGGTCCTGCAAGGGCCCCTGTCCTCTCTTGAGACCACTCCTGGCTCTCTCTGCCGAGAAGGAGCTGCTGGCAGTACGTCCTCTAAGAGTTGAGGTCCATCGTGCAGACCCTGAGAAAACTCCTAGGAAAAGGCTCCACCTTCTTGTTTACGTCAACAGAGGTCAATGCCTTTGTTAGTGCTGGGTGTGTCCCATTTGATGCAACTGCAGAGCCATTAGGTCAACCAGCACATGTGTGCGGCCCCTTCCCTTAGACTCCTCTGGGCCCTCGTGACATAGGCTCAGAAGACTGCCAGCCTCAAGCCTTACCTCTTCCAAGGGACGGCCACACCGTCTTCCAGGATCTTCTGTCCCATGAATCTCAGTTGCTGTTTGGAACTCAAAGGAGAGAAAAGACCCTGCCTGCGGGGTCTCTTTGGGCTGGGGCCTTCCCCCGTGGGCTGCTCTCCCTCATTCTCCTTTTCTTCTTGCTTCTCTTCCTCCTCCTCCTCCTCCTCCTCAGGGGTGCTCTCGGATTCCACATTGCCCATCCACTGGGCCATGTTGAGATGAAAGACACGGCAGCTGAAGCCCTGCAGGACACCGCCCTACACGTGCTGCTGGAGGATCTCCAAGGTGGGGAAGACCCGGCAGCAGGCCATGCACCTGAAGCCGGTCTCCATGGTCACCATCCAGTCCAGTGTCTTGGCCCTGGGTCTCTCCTCGACGGCAGGTGACCCTGATGTGCTGCCTGGCTCTGCCCTTTCCTCATACTCTTTCTCCTCCCCAGTGGGCTCACTGTCAGACAGGAGGCTTTCGGTGAACACATCAGAGGGGCAAGTGCCTACTGTGCACGCATCCTCAGGAAGGGTCACTTCTTCTATCGTCAGCTGCTTTTCAGGCAACTCCAAGGGTTTCTTTGTCTTCCAGGAGACAGCGACACCCTTGTTCACTTGTACCTGCATGTAGTATATTTTCATGCCCCTTTCCTCTTTGTCTGGGTGCAGATAGTCCTTACAGGGTGAAGAGAGTGAGGAGGAGACACAGTGTGATGGGGGAGCGGTCTCCCCTTCTTCCTGAACCTGGGCTAGGGGTGCTGTAGGCCAGGCAGTGTCTCGAAATCTCCGCATTGCTGAAAAAGGAAATTAAAACCATAATAACATGCATGGGCCGTGCCGGAAGCTGAGGGAGCAGGTGTGGTAGACGAGAGAGGGACATTTGCATGACGTAGCTATGTCGTGAGCTTGGTGTCTGTTGGCCGTAGGATGGAGCGGTGTATCTGGTGTCATCTGTGGGCTTTTCATGTGCGTGGGGGTGATACTGGAGCGGTGTTTGTATACAGGGGTGTGGAGTATGGTGGTGAGGGCTGTGGTATGTGAGGGATGCGGCTGGATGCGTGTATGACAAGGAGTGTGATTTTGGTAATATCTGTGGTGCGTTACTTGTGGAATGGGGCTGTGGTGCTTGGGGTTTATGTGTGCTGTGAGAAGGGCTGTGCCTGGAGGGCAGATGTATGTGTGAGCTGTGTGGACCTGAGCTGGATGGTCCTGCTCTCAGGCTGGAGGTGTATGATGCAGAACTCTGTCCTTCTCTGGAAGCAAAGGCAAAGACAAAGCCTACATTTTCCTCTGAAGATGCTTAATCTGGTCCCTCTTCCCTCCACCTCAAGCCCAGACCTTTCCGGCCCCTGCTCCTTGACTTCCCCACCATGGTACTACCAGTATTCACACCGCCCCCCCAGACTCAGCTGGCATCCACGCCCTCGGAACAGCTCAGCCATCCTGCCCAGGCTCCTCCACAGAGCCCTCATCACCTCTGATGACCCTGGATTTCCTCTCAGCCTCCCTGGGATCTGTGTGCCTCCTGCCTCACAGCCAAGCACCCCCTCACCTGAGGAGCCCCGCGCCCTTACCAGCGTAGCTGAGCTTGCGCGGAGTAGAAGTACAGAAGAAGTATTTAGGGGCGGAGGAGACCTCCACTGCCCCTGGGCTGCAGCCTTGGGCCACCACAGTGGATCCAAGCCGAGGGGGATCCTCTTGTGACTTCGAGATTCCTGAGGGAGGAATGAAAGGCTCAGGGTGGGTTCATCAGTCCTCTGTCCACAAATATTTACTGAGAGTGTGACACGTGTCAGGTGCAGTGAATACACACAGTTGAGAGTGTGGTTCCCAGTGGATCCTCCAGGATTTAATTCCAATCAATACTTATTCTCTCACTGTCTAGTTGGTAATGTAGGCCTCGGTGGTGACTGTGAGTGTGTGGGAAGAGTGAGTGATGTGTATCAGTTAAGTCTGTGGTAAGTGTGGGGTTGGCATGGGGAGCACAGTGCAGATGTGTCTATCTGTGTCTGTGGCCTTTGTGTGCATTTTTTCTGTTCACAAGTCAGGAATTCTGGGACATGTAACGTTTCCTCATTACATGGTGTGGCTTGTATTTATGGTGCGTGTTCATTCATTCATTCACCAAGATTCAGTAAGCAGCTACTCCTGTGTATCCGGCACTCTTCCATTGTTGTAGTCTTTGGTAACGCTGCACATTCTAGTAGGGGAAGACACACACTAAACAAAACTACAATAAATATATAATACATCAGCTGGTGGTAAGTATATAAGGGTTGCCAGACTTAGCGAACAAGAATACAAGGCACCCAGTTAAATTTCAGTTTCAGATAAACCCAGAATAATTTTTTAGTGTAAGTATTCCCATGCAGTATTTGTTCTTACTTAGTTTTAGTGTAAGTATGGCCCATACAATATTTGGGACATACTGATACTGAAAAATTACTTGTTCTTTATCTGGAATTCAAATTGAACTGGATAGCCCATATTTTCTCTGGCAATCCTGACATGGGTTACTGAGACTGTGGTTTACTGTGGTTTGTACAAAGCGGGTCTGGCATTACTCAAGAATGTGTTACAAGTGTGGTGTGTATGACACGTGACTGGTTCTTACAGAGGTATTTAGTGATGGCTGAAGTTAGCTGTGTTTGTGCGAGAGTTGTGGAGATACATATATATATATATATATAGATATATATATATATAGTGTGTGTGTGTGTGTGTGTGTCCTATATATATAGTGTGAGTGTCTATATACATATCTCATCTCCAGCGTTTGGTGTTGGAGGAGAGGATTGTGATACAGGTGGGTTGTATGAGAATGTAGTACAGGAGGGATGCGTGTATATACCTCCATGTGCTCTGTGTGGTTTACTAAAGAAGTTATATGTGGGGTGTGTGATATTTTTGCTGTATCAGAGTGTACATGGGTGTATGAGTTACTGTCTCATAAAACACCCCTAACAAGAATTCTGTATACACTCTTACGTACACCGAGTGTCAGCCAGGTCCAGGCAGGGTGACAAGAACTTTACCACGCAGACTTTATATCTGGTAAGCACTCTACCCCCATTCATCTCGCTCTTCTCTGCACTACCACACACACACACACACACACACACACACACACACACACTCACACACACACACACACAGGAACATAGGGCAAAATATTCTGAATGGTCAGGGGCAGTCATTGCCTTCCCCAGCCTGTCCCAGCCACTGCCTGGAAATCTGCCTGCTGTCTAGAGCTCCATTCCCAGGGCCCATCCTACAGTCTCCAGGGCCCTGGGCCTGGTAGGAGCTACTGGGCTCTAATCTGGGGCAGAGGCCTCTAGCTGGAGCTCTGGGGTGACCAGCCCTCTCCCAGGGCAAGCTACTCGCCTACATTTAATGCACGCAGGCACAACGTGGCCCGTGGCTCTCAGAGCTCCCCGCAGGACCCTGAGGCCATTTCTCACCCCCGCTCACGCGGTCTCAGTCTCTGGAAAACCCTTCCCTTCCCTTGATCTCCTTTGGGAAATTCTTCCTGTTGAAGGAATAAAACCTCCTTGCTTTCAATATGACACCATCCCTAGACAAACAATCTTCTTTCAAAGTGCATTCCACTTGTCAAGATATTTTTCAACAGGGCCTTCAACTCATGGGGCTTCTCTTTCCACTTTGGTAAAAGAGGCCAAGCAACTCATGGGTCTCTCTCAGCATCCTTGCATCCTTCACATCCCCCACCTCATGACCCCTAGGAAAGATCCAAGAGCATAAGAGAGAAATCGGGGACTGAGAAAAGCTGCACCTCTAGGTCTGTGCAAGCAGGATGCAGCCTGCTGTGAGTCCGACAAAGCTCCAGGCCCGGCTGCCCCAGGAGAGAGTCCTCAGACCAGCGGAGCTGACCTCCCATCTCCCAGGGGGCATCTGGCCGTTCTGTGCCGTCTCACACCACAGGGACCCTCCGGATAGATACGGCAGCATCAGTGAGACAAGGTCTCTCGCTCCCTGCTTCACAGGTGACACGTTCTCAGTCCCCCGCTTCCTAGAGAAGCTTCAGTTTGGCAGAAACCCATGTGCCCCAGACAAGTTGCCCCCCACATACCTCCTCCGTTCTTGGCAGTTTCCTGGGACTCTTCATTTTCCAGATGTTTCCTCTTTTGTCGCCGTTCCATCGTACCAACTAGAAGTCTCCCTTAGAAGATGCCTCAAGAGATGTCCAACTCCTCCTCTTCCCTACAGGTTGGCCCTTGTTGCCTCTTGGGCAATCTGTTCAAGTGATTCAATACAAACAAAAATAGTCAAGTCTCCTAAATGGCTGAAAAACTTGTACCACTTAGTGAACCAGCAGTACTGCCTAGTTCTCACCAGGGCTGTTCAGTTTACAAGGTTGCCAGGCGCACAGCAGGATTCTGTGACCTCAATGATGACATCGGAGCATTCTGTGGACCTAAGTTCAGCACAGTGTCTGCAATAGCACAGGCCCCATTTTCAAGAACAATTCCTGTTTCCCAGCCGAAGCTTTCCCGTGAAAGGGAAAGGTTCATAACATATCTATTATAAGTTGTATCATACCATATCTATTATAAAATGAACATTTTGATTGGAGATCTTTTAATGCCTTTTCTAGAGAGATTTAATATGAATATTTTAAATGGTCTCCAGTTTCCCTGTGGATTATTGTCATTTTAATCTCTGCACTTCAATTTTCCCTCAATACGTGTAATTTTGTCACGGCTATTTCTGTACTTAAAGATGAGTAACTATATAATTGATTTCTTCATTTTTTTCCCATCTCTTTCCAAGGTACTGAATTTGATTGTGTCTTACGAATGAGTGAAAAATGCGAGTCCTTGAGTCAGGACATTGGGCCCTTTACCAAGTAACTCAACCTGTCTGGGCTTCAGCTTCTGTCTGTGCGATCGAGAGGCTTGGCCTAGTTGACTTTTCAAATGCTGTGTTTCTTTGATTCACTCTCACGTACTGATCTGCTACTTAGGAAGAGGGCGTGTTCTCATAAAGTAAGAACAGTCGTTTTCTAATCCTTGGGTTGGGCGCAGTTTAAGTGGTCGTACTCAGTTTGTCAGTTTTATTTACTTTTATGTATGCTTAGTTCTAAGTAATTTATATGGCTCTTGTGACAATTTTTAGATCTTCTTTTTTTTTCTTATTTTCTTTTACAGTTTCTAATTTGCTATCACCAGTATAGAGGAGCGTGATTGACTTTTAAAATTTATTGATCTTGTATGTGTGTGCTTTGTTGAACCGTCTTATTAGTTCCTGCTAGTTTATCTGTGGGTTCTTTTGAGTTTCCTAGATAAATGAACATATTAAATGTAAATAATGTGTTCATTGGATAAAATTTATTTTCTTGCATCTATATATATAGAAGCAACATGTTGAATTGATTTAAATATTTAAATACTTACATACCTGTTATCATAATGTAAGATTCTTTATCTTATTTTCTTTCAAACAATATTATGTTTTCAAGATTTAGTGACATCCGTCCATATAGATCTAGGTCTTTGATTTTTGACTGTTTGGTATTATTTCGTCACATTCGTATAGCATCATTTATTTTCCATTCAAGCATTATTGGACATTTGGATTGTTTCCCTCCCTTCTCTAAAACAAGCAATGTTTCCCAAAATATCCCTGAAGATGTCTGACAGTCGAGAAGGGCCAGGCTGCCCAAAGGTTCCTACTTGCTTTTAGCCACCTTTCAACAGGCCATCTCCAGCCAGCAATTTGAAGCACTGATGAAATGAAAACTCCCCCAAGTGTGGAGATCTTAGGAGCTTCCTAGAATGTGGGAGGTTAATGATAGGCATCCTGCTGGGATCCCAGGGGAGTCTGAGCTGGCCTGAAGCTCATCTTCCTCCTCCACCTCTCAAGAGAAATGTGGAGGAAAGAAGACTTCAAAAACTGTGAGTAGGCAGAAGGAGAGAGATTGGGGGCCGAAGCTGCAACTGAGGTCTTGGAGTGGGCTGTGAGCACGCAGAGCCTCTCGAGAGCCAGGCTCTGCCTTCTGAGCACTTCTCCCCTAAGGTTGCTCATCATTCAGGTGATAGCAGGCATATACAGCCAACTCGTCCCACACTGTCACAGAAAGCCTTATCAGAATCTCTTCTTCTTCATACACTCTTGTGTCTGTTACGTGGTTATTGCCTTTGGTACTCCACTGATGTGAAGCACAGTCACCAGGGGATGGAGGACACTAGTGACCCATCTTGCTCTGTGGCCTCAGTCCACAGCTTGAGGGTAAGGGAAGAGGCCAATTGAAGGTCAAGAAGGAAAGATGGAGTTTGAAGAGAAGACCTGAGTTAAGGGTGTCTTCTCAAGTCTTGATGACTGAAATGTTGCTCCAGTACCTGAAGTCCTGCTTGTTCTCAAGGCTGACCACGGGGCTGGGTGCACTCAGTGAAGGAATCGTATACACTTAGTATTTCCTTGCTTGCTCACACTTGCCCTCCTCTGATACACACTCTGCACATCTGATCTTCCCCTGAAACAACTTTCCACCTGCCACTGTCATCTCATGAACATTTGCTTCCCCTTCCTAGTGTCCCCCTAGAATGCTACTGCAGACAATTCATAATTTGATAATCATGCGTCTTACCATAGTCTCAGCAACTTCTGAGAAATTTTATTCACTTTATTCCATAGTCTTCACCCATCAATAATCTTCCTTAACTTCCTAGCTGCAGGTTAACCCATTCGGAATCATTTCTTTTGCTTTCTCTTCTTTGGCAAATCCTTTCTATCTTTTAAGGTCTTTTTCTTGTCTCTCTACCATCCTGCCTTCCTGAACTTCTTTTTTTTCCGTTTAAGTAACCTTTCAATCTCCTTCCCCAACTTCCTCATAAACATTTAGAATTTATTCCTCACAAGTTAGACAGCGGTTTATGAATGGCCAGGCATAATGGACTCAGAATGAGTTGGCACCCCCGAGGTACCTGTCTTGCTGGGGAGCCACAGGTGAAGGGCTGTCTGCTGGACACATGTTTGCATGGAGTCAGGCTGAGTGACCTCGGGGTGTTTGCTCTGCACTTGTGTGTGTTTCTCCCTAGTTGGTTTCCTTGTCCATCCACCTGTGACCTCCCTCCATCCAGCCCAGGGAATCCTTCTCATCACAGGGGTCGGATGTTTGTCTCATTTTCCATCACATCCTTTCCCCAAAGTTTGGTTGTGAGTTGTTCCCATTCCAAAGACCTTTCCTCTTTGAAGAGAAAAGAGAAAACCTTGTCTGTCCTTTTCTCTCACTTCACTTCTGCTCTATTATCTCCTCCATCCAGAAGGGCCCACTGACTCAAATGGGTGTAGATCTGAAGATGGCAAGAAATGCCAGCAATTCTGAAATAATAATACGGATGGATCAGGAAAACTTGAAAACCTTTATCCCGCCACATTAAAAAAAATTGCACTTCCAGTGTATTCAGAGTCTCTGTGTAGAAACACAAATGATAGAGAAATTGAATTACACTCAAGTTTTGCTTTCCTCCTTTCCTCATTTATTCTAATCCTCAAAGTTAACATGATGTACTATTTGTTATGTAAAGTTTCAGACATTTTCTACCCATGCACACTTTTCTTTTTTTCACATAAGAGTGTGAACTAGGTCACCTTCAACATGCTGTGATTCTGTGATTCACTGTCTCCCACCGGGTCATCCACTGATAAAGTCATCTGTTTCATGGAGAAATATTTCCAATAGCTAATAGCCAATGTCTGTGGAGTGCTTACTCTGTGTCGGTTTCTTCTAACTACGTTACAGTTAATTTGTACAACATACCCATGGACTAGGTACAATGATAACCCCCAAGTGACAGATAAGTGCAGATAAGTACAAATAAATACAGAGGCCAAGTGACTTTCCAAATACACTGGAGCAAATCAAAATCCATGCCTCTGTACTCATTTTGCTTTATTGCCTCTGTCTGGGAAGCTTGATGATTTGGCAACTAAAACCTTAAATATCATGTTCCATTTTCATATCTGTGACACAAGCGTGGGACTGTGATACGGGGTAACTAACCTGAGTACTTTTGAAAACCCTTATGCACCAGGATGAAAGTAAGCCAGGGACTGCAAGCCATAGATTTAAGATTTCCTACCAACTTTTAAAAATAGCTTCTTGAATGCAATGTATGTAATGTCAAGGCTAGGATGTAGTCCAAATAGTAACAGAAAAATGAAGATATGCAGAAAAATACTTAAAGTTGACAAGAATTGGGAGTGTAGTATTTTTGGGGCCAGTGTGAAGACCACAGGAAAACTTGCTGTTTCCATCCCAAAGGGAAGAACTCTGTGTTGCAACTGCCAAGGTACCTGGGGCAGCACGTGTGCTCACTGCTTAGTAAAGAAGCATCCTCAGTTTGATAGAATCATATGGGAGCCTTACATTTGGTTAGCAGGTTCTACATTCTTGATGTAATAATATTTTCAGGGTGTGGGAGGGTATCAAGCTCTGAAAATACCCTTGGAGAGATTTGCTTATTAAGTTTGGCTTTTTCAATCTCCCTAATACTTCTTTACTAAGCACCTGGCGGCTTCCTTCGCTTGTCAGAATCATGTTGTTTTTCCCTTGTCGAATGAACTTCCAAATACTTTTGGATGAGCTATTAAGTTTGGAAAAAAACATACATCTCTTTAAAATAAGGAAGATAATTACAATGACAAGTAGAAAAGACTCTAAAATGGAGAATATATGCCATTACAGGCAATTAATGGGAGTGGGAAGCTCGTCCTCACTGTCCAGGACATAGAAATAAAAGCTGAGGATACTCTGAGGCATCTCTTGGATCTCTATAAGCCTCCATCATTTCTGATGAGTAGGGTTGACAGGTAAAATATAAGCTGTTCAGTTAAATATGAATGTCAGAAAAACAACGAGTACATTTTTAAGATAAGTATGCCCCAAATACTACATAGGATCTACTTATACTAAAAGTGATGACTTACTATTCATGTGAAGTTCAAGTTTAACTGGGTATCCTGTATTTTTATTTAGTAAATCTGACAGCCCTACTGATGATCCACAATGGAGGCAGTTCAGGAACGGTACATGCTGGCTCTCGGACAGTCAGAAATGGCTCCAGCAGATCCAGGTACAGTATGAATTTCTTTTTGGATGTAGCTCAGAAACCATGGCCAGCCCTTGACTGCAAGTACTGCCTCGGGTTTCCCTGAGGTGGGGTAAACCTTCCTCTTAATGGCCTTTTGGTAAGTCTGGAAGACCATATCCAAGGGGAGCCCCAAAGTCAGTTTCATCCTCACAACCATGTTTCCAATTCCTGGAATTGGCTGCATGTGACTCACAAGAGCTGAGGAGGTTTGTGGAAATTGGGAGTGTCATAGCTTGAACCCTTTGTAGGTAAAGTTTTGCTGTTGTGAGAGTTTTAACAGGAGCAATGTGAAAGTCTCCAGGTCCCCAAGTAGATAGAAATAATCCTCTTATACTTCTGTGTATGTGACAAGTCTCTAGTAGCTCACAGAACAAATATCTGGTCTTGGAAAGACTGATCCAAGCTTAGATGTTTCTGGTGACAAGGCAAGGTCGTGAGTTTGAAGTTCACCTTTTATGGTTGAGGAGACTATAAGGTTGTCAGAAGGGCAATCATGGAGGAGACGTTGGCTTCATCCATTGTGCAGGCTTGTATATTTGGTTCTATCTAGATTGTGTTTCAAAGGTGGAGCTTGTTTACAATTATGAACATTCTCTGAGATGCTTTTTGGACCTTCATTCCTAGAGCGAGAGCAGTGCCGAGGTTCTAGAAATGCCCTGGATATTCTGAGCTGTCAATGGCCTTTCCCAGGTACTGTTCCCTTGGTGCTGCTCCTTGAAATGTGCAAAGGGATTATCATCTGTTTTGTGGTGGGTCCTAGCATTGTGAAAGGAAGCTGCTGCACCTGGCTCAGAGGATTTGGGATGTGGTTGGAGTAGATGGGCCAAATTTAGGTAACTGGTGTTACTATTGATAAGGACAACAAATTATTGGAAGTGGCGTTGTCTGGGATGGGAATGATGTTGTTGCAAGTTCACAAATGTTCCAGGACCAAGGAAGACAACCAGAAGTACTGGGATTGTTTTAGGTTGCAGGTAAGAGACAGAGGGATGGACTAGAGATTGAGCTCATACAGCTGGTTAGTGTGTTGTTCATTCGTTCATTCATTCATTTATTCATCCAACACGTATTTACTGAGTTCCTATCATGTGTCAGTTAGTCTGTTAGGTTTTGTGATACGATAGTGAAGGAAACAACTTCTCGGTCTTTAAGGAGTGTATAGTTCAGTCAGAGAGACTGATAAAGAAATAGGTAATTACAACATCGGAAATAAGTCATTTGATAGAGGAAGTAGGTGTTTGTGGGTGTAAACAGGAGGGTAAATTTAACTAAGTCCAGTTGTGGTGGTAGGGAATGGGAGACCCAGAGGGACTTCTTGAACGAAGTGATAGTGGAGATGAGCAGGGTGAGTAGCAATTTTCCAGGACCTTCCCAGGCAAAGATGGAAGGAAGGAAGGAAGTTTCAGGCAGAGGGACCACTCTGTACAAAATCCTTAAGATAAAGAGAATATTGTATGTTCTTCAGCATGGCTGGGGCATGAACTCTGAGAAAGGGGGTTGATAGGAGATATGGCTGGAACGAGAGCCATGGCTCTGTCATTTAGACTTTGTTCTGTAAGCAATGGGGATTCATTGAAGGTGAAGGCAGAGGAGTGCCTCCATCAGACTGTGTCCTAGAAAAGCCACTTAGGTGACTGTGTATAGGGTGGGTTTAACTGAGCACCAGCGTGGACAGTAAGCTCAAATTTTTCTGTGTGGGACCAGTGTCACACATGGGACTATGTAGGGCACCAGATTCAATGGGGCAATGAATGTTTTTTGGTTTTTTCCTCCTTTTTTATATGAGGCTAGGCAGATGATGCCATGCCTTCGTTCCATTAAGAGCAATGTGAAATCAGTGAAATCTCCTAAGATTCTGCAAGGCAGATTTTTCTTTGTATGATTTTAAATTCCCTCAAGACCTGAAAGGGCCATTGCTGTAGAAAAGGGGTCTGGTACATGTAACACCTGGATGGAAATAACAGCTTATGGGAAAACATGGAATTTGAGGAATTCTGGGGCAGGATGCTGGAAGTAGATGACTGCAAAAGGCCTTTCCAAGTCACAGCCTTATAGCTCCTGGTCCTCTTTACCTTCTCCTCTTCCTGACCCCAACCTCATGAGGATGAAAGTGTACTCTAGAGACCTTTGATCAAATCCTGCCCACAACAGTCTGTGGTTTGAAAGTTACAAAATTCCCTGAGAATTGGTAAGCTCTCTATCTTCCTCATTAGTCATTTAGTACCATTTATAATTTCCAAAGAGCTACTGTTTATAGAGCCCTTGCTTTCCATGTCTGAGTGTGTTTTATCATTATTCTTTTTGATCTTGGAAATGTAATCTTTAACAAACCACCAATTAACCATGAAATGTCACTGCAGCAAAACATCAGTATTCTCCATGGGGTTTGTTGTACTTGGATTTGACCTTCATTGTTCATTCTTGGACTGTCTTCCTAGTTTGTGGCTTATTTGGATTCGCATTTCTTCTTTTTGTTGATTACTTGAAAGCTTTTGTGTAGAAATTAAGCTGGTAAAATAACATAGAAGGCTTTTCCCCTATGATAGTCCCTTTCTTTTGATACCAGTAATTAAAAGTGTGCTGTGATAGCATTAGAGGACTTAAAGTTTGAAGGTTTTAAGAATGACTTGGAGACTCAGGAGTGAAAAGGGACTAATACAAGTGAGCATGAATTATTATTTTGCTCAAAATACTATTTAAAAGAGATTAGAATTTAGGTTTATTGAAGAAAATGGTTATATTTGAGCTATTTGAAGTTCTAACAGTCAGATATTCTTTGAAAATCTATTTTAAAGTTCTAACTGGTGATCGTAGAATAAAATTGCCACTTGATGGAATGTGGAATGTGAAGAGGTGAAAGAAAAGTCAGACTGGAATGATGCTACAAAAAAAGAAACTTCCCATCATGACCAGGCAGAGCAAATGGAAATCAGGTGGGAAAGGACATAGAAGCAGAGATGGTTTTGTGATTCCTGGAGCCTGCAGCTCTTTGAAAGTGCTAACCACCATGGGGCAGGTGCAGAGCACCAAATGAGAGCCTCTCGTAAAAGTCCACGCGGCAGAGATGACAGGGGCACCAGGTGGGAAGTCTCTCCATGTTTGGTACACAGGCTGGAATTTCCAAGATATGAAGACACAGGTCTTTCTCTGAAAGGGGCGGACTGTGACGTTTTTTAGATAGAATTTCCAGAGCTAATGACATACTCAAGCTAAAGAAAATATATCTGTCCATCTAGGGACGCTGAAAACAGTGGGAGGCAGAAAGAGAAAATATTTTGGCAACTGAGAGACCTGGGCTGGTGTCTGTTACTTCAGTAAATTACTTAATGCCTCTGAGTCCAGCTTCCTCCTCTATAAACTGGTGATGTACTAATAAGATTGTTGTGGGCATTAAATGAGATCATGGACGTTGGGCCATTGGTACAGTACCTGGCACATAAGAACTGTTTAATAAATGGAAACCAGCACTCATTATTCAAATGATAAGAATAGTGCATCTCAGGCTCTTGTTGAGAGAGGTTTCTTATTATCTATTCTAATTGCTAAGATGACTTGTGAAGCCCTCTGAATTTGCATTTGCCGGTTGCCTGCTATTGGCAATTTGTTCAATGTCCCTCCTATATTTCTTAGACCCTACCATTTTGTGCATGTGGCAAACTTTCAATTGCCATTATTTGGCATTTTCCAGCCCAGGAACTTCTGAAGCTGTTGAAGTCTGCTCTGTCTGTGTAGATGGCAGGAAGGAAGTGAGGGGAATTAATAGCTTCCCAGCAGCAGTCCTCAACCAAGGACTGATGGGAGTGGGTATCTAAATGCCCCAGCTCCCTGGCCCTTCAAGTTGGAAGCTTGTGTTTCCCAGAGTTTCTCTGTGGATTACCTCCACTTTTCCACACTCTTACCTGGCTATAACACAGTATTTAATGCTTGCCTTCTCTTCCCTATCTCACTTTCCTATTGGCGTTTCTTCCATTTCTCATATTAACTATTTGAACTGGAATGTTTATGACTGGGTTTGATTCTGGGAGAACCCCTAGGAAGTCATTTTCTTGAGAGAAAACAGTTGTCAAGTTGCCTTCTATGAAAAGATATTAAATAATAGAAAAACTTAAGCTTTCTTTATGGTCGATTGATTTTTCCCTATGCACATTAATTGGCTACAGTATTGTTTAAATAATGATATAATATAGAAGTGATACAAAAAGCAAAAGGACACTGCTGATTTTAGAATATTTGTTTTCATGTTAAGCATCTAAGACACATCAGTTATGTGAAATGAAAACATGATGACCCAAAACCTATGGGATGCAGCAACTGCAGTTCTAAGAGGGAAGTTTATAGCAATACAATCCTACCTCAAGAAACAGGAAAAATCTCAAATAAACAACCTAACCTCACACCTAAAGCAATTAGAGAAAGAAAAACAAAAAAGACCCAAAGTTAGCAAAAGGAAAGAAATCATTAAGATCACATCAGAAATAAACAAAAAAGAAATGAAGGAAACAGTAGCAAAGATCAATAAAACTAAAAGCCGGTTCTTTGAGAAGAGAAGCCAAATTGATAAACCATTAGTCAGACTCATCAGGAAAAAAAGGGAGAAGATGCAAATCAACAGTTAGAAATGAAGAAGAAGTAACAACTGACACTGCAGAAATACAAAGGATCGTGAGAGATGACTACAAGCAACTCTATGCCAATAAAATGGACAACCTGGAAGAAATGGACAAATTATTAGAAAAGCATAACCTTCCGAGACCGAACCAGGAAGGAATAGAAAATATAAACAGACCAATCACAAGTGCTGAAATTGAGACTGTGATTAAAAATCTTCCAAGAAACAAAAGCCCAGGACCAGATGGCTTCACAGGCAAATTCTATCAAACATTTAGAGAAGAGCTAACACGTCTCCTTGTCAAGCTCTCCCAAAATGTAGCAGATGGAGCAACACTTCCAAACTCATTCTACAAGGCCACCATCACCCTGATACCAAAACCAGACAAATATGTCACATTGATAGAAAACTACAGGCCAATATCATTGATGAACAGAGATGAAAAAATCCTCAACAAAATACTAGCAAACAGAATCCAGCAGCACATTAAAAGGATCATACACCACGATCAAGTGGGGTTTATCCCAGGATGCAAGGATTCTTTAATATACGCAAATCAATCATTGTGATAAACCATATTAACAAATTGAAGGAGTAAAACAATATGATCATCTCAAGAGATGCAGAAAAAGCTTTTGACAAAATTCAACACCCATTTATGATAAAAAGCATCCAGAAACTAGGCATAGAGGGAACTTACCTCAGTATAATAAAGGCCATGTATGACAAACCCATAGCTAACATCGTTCTCAATGGTGAGAAACTGAAACCCTTTCCTCTAAGATCAGGAACAAGACAAGGTTGTCCACTCTCACCACTATTATTCAACATAGTTTTGGAAGTTTTAGCCACAGCAATCAGAGGAGAAAAAGAAATAAAAGGAATCCAAATTGGAAAAGAAGTAAAGCTGTCACTGTTTGCAGATGACATGCTACTTTACATAGAGAATCCTAAAGATGCTACCAGAAAACTACTAGAGCTAATCAATGAATTTGGTAAAGTAGCAGGATACAAAATGGGCAGAAACCTCTTGCATTCCTGTACACTAATGATGAAAAATCTGAAAGAGAAATGAAGGAAACACTCCCATTTACCATGGCAACAAAAAGAATAAAATACCTAGGAATAAACCTACCTAAGGAGACAAAAGACCTGTATGCAGAAAAGTGTAAGACACTGATGAAAGAAATGAAAGATGATTCAAATAGATGGAGAGGAATACCATGTTCTTGGATTGGAAGAATCAACATTGTGAAAATGACTATACAACCCAAAGCAATCTACAGATTCAGTGCAATTCCCATCAAACTAGCAATGGCATTTTTCACAGAACTAGAACAAAAATTTTCACAATTTGTATGGAAACACAAAAGACCCTGAATAGCCAAAGCAATGTTGAGAAAGAAAAACGAGCTGGAGGAATCAGGCTCCCAGACTTCATACTATACTACAAAGCTACAGTAATCAAGACAGTATGGTACTGGCACAAAAACAGAAATATAGATCAGTGGAACAGGACAGAAAGCCCGGAGATAAAGCCACGCACATTTGGTCACCTTATTTTTGAGAAAAGAGGCAAGAATACACAATGGAAAGAAGAGAGCCTCTTCTATAAGTGGTGCTGAGAAAACTGGACAGCTACATGTTAAAGAATGAAATTAGAACACTCCCTAACACCATACGAAAAAGAAAGTCAAAATGGATTAATGACCTAAATATACAGCCAGACACTAAACTCTTCAAGGAAAACATAGGCAGAACAGTCTATGACATAAATCACAGCAAGATCCTTTTTGACCCACCTCCTAGAGAAATGGAAATAAAAATAAACAAATGGGACCTAATGAAACGTAAAAGCTTTTGGACATCAAAAGAAACCCTAAACAAGATGAAAAGACCACCCTCAGAATGGGAGGAAATATTTGCAAACGAAGCAACTGACAAAGGATCAATCTCCAAAATTCACAAACATCTCATGCAACTCAATATCAAAAAAACAAAGAACCCAATCCAAAAATGGGCAGAAGGCCTAAATAGACATTTCTCCAAAGAAGATATAGAGATTGCCCACAAACACATGAAAGAATGCTCAACATCACTAATCATTAGAGAAATGCAAATCAAAGCTACAATGAGGTATCACCTCACACCAGTCAGAATGGCCATCATCAAAAAATCTACAAACCGTAAATGCTGCAGAGGCTGTGGAGAAAAGGGAAGCCTCTTGCACTGTTGTTGGGAATGTAACTTGATACAGCCACTATGGAGGTCAGTATGGAGGTTCCTTAAAAAACTAAAAATAGAGCTACCATACGACTCAGCAATCCCACTACTGGGCATATACCCTGAGAAAACCATAATTCAAAAAGAGTCATGTGCCACAATGTTCATTGCAGCTCTATTTACAACAGCCAGGGTATGGAAGCAACCTATGTGTCCATCGATAGATGAATGGATAAAGAAGATGTGGCACATATATACAATGGAATACTACTCAGCCATAAAAAGAAACAAAATTGAGTTATTTGTAGTGAGGTGAATGGAGCTAGAGACTGCTATACAGAGTGAAGTAAGTCTGAAAGAGAAAAATAAATACCCTATGCTAACACGTATATATGGTATCTAAAAAAAAAAAAGGTTCTGAAGAACCTAGGGGCAGGATAGGAATAAAGACACAGATGTAGAGAATGGACTTGAGGACACGGGGAGTGGGAAGGGTAAGCTGGGATGAAGTGAGAGAGTGGCATGGACATATATACACTACCAAATGTGAAATAGATAGCTAGTGGGAAGCGGCCGCATAGCACAGGGAGATCAGCTCGGTGCTTTGTTACCACCTAGAGGGGTGGGATAGGGAGAGTGGGAGGGAGACACAAGAGGGAGGAGATATGGTGATATATGTATATATATATAGCTGATTCACTTTTTAATAAAGCATGAACTAACACACCATTTTAAAGTAAGTATAACCCAATAAAGATGTTAAAAAAGAAAAGAAAAGAAAAGATTGAATCGGACCAGAACCCATGTGTAATCACAGCTCGGCATTTAACAACTGGTTTAATTCCTTATCATAAATATACAACCAGGCCAGAGGCATCCAATATTTATAATAAATATCAGTGACATGATAGTATCATCATGAGACCTCTGTGTATTCTTTCTGATTCAGATGAAACCCAAATTTTCTGTCTCCCCACAAAACTTACTTTTCTATTTTCATGCATTGACTGCATAATTGATTTTGGAGAGCTGTTCCATCTGTGTTTTGAGTTGGGCTGAAGTAAGCAGTCTCCCTCTCAGGGGGTATGCCTACTCATAACTCAGACAAAATACAGCATGGAATACACGTTGGATGTTTTGGTTTTATCTATCAGGTTGATTTACAAATGATGCCAGCGGTTGTGTCGTCAAAATATCAGCTTTCAAACTTTTTTTCCCCCAGTGATTGATTCCTTTTACAAATATAATTTTCTCTAGAACTCCAAAGTATAAACTATATTATGAAAATACTGATTTGACAGGCAGGTAGCTGAAAATGGTAATGGACTGCTGTGTGCTCTCAGGACACTCTGCAGTTATTATTTACCCAGAAACCCATGGGAGGTATAGTAAGAAATCCCATTTCAAAATTGCATCACCAACAATGCCTAACTACTGCTTGTATTTTTTTTTTTAATTTTTATATTTTGCGGTACACGGGCCTCTCACTGCTGTGGCCTCTCCCTTTGCGGAGCACAGGCTCTGGACGCGCAGGCTCAGCGGCCATGGCTCACGGGCCTAGCCGCTCTGCGGCATGTGGGATCTTCCCAGACCGGGGCACAAATGCGCATCCCCTGCATCGGCAGGTGGACTCTCAACCACTGCGCCACCAGGGAAGCCCTTGTATTTCTTATCATAAGCATCAAAGTCAGGGAAGAAGCACACAAAACTTCTAATAAGTACTAAAAGATTTATAACTAAGTAATATTAAAACATTATCTGTTAGAAATTAGTTATTGAGTAATTGACTATTATGTGATAAGACTGGGTTCCAGGTAGATGAGTCTGAATTTTACATGGTATAGAAATTGGAGGGGCATGTTATTGTAGAAGTGGGTTACTGATAGGGGAAAACGGAATTCTCTTATTATATAAATCTTAGAGAAGGGACAGTTTACCGTGATAAACTTAGATGATATGTACTTAGCCAATTGTACCAATAGGCCAGTCTGTGCGATGTTCAAGGAACATGGATTTTCCATTCTCTGAGGTCCTATCCAGTTGCATGAAACCCAGAATGGTGTCTCATCTAACCCTTTGGGATCCTGAAAACTGTTTGTCACCCTGAAAATCCAGCATGATTCCCCAACATGATTGCAAAATCTGCCATTAATCAAGCAGCCCTTGTAACCTGGCTCTAGCAGTTTCTCACTATACCACTAGCACCATCTTGCCTCATTGCCCAAAGGTTGCATGCTAAGACTAGGTACTGCACATGCCCAATATGGACTGGTTTAGCATGTAGGCTTTGACAAAGGCTTTCACAGACATGAGGACTTGATTACACATGTTTAGAAATGAGAGCAAAGCAGGTACTGCTGTTTTAAAAAAATGACCAGGGCCAATCTACACACTTACTAATAAATAACATATTTAAAGTAAGGTCATTTATATACACAAATTTGGTAGGAGTCTTACACTGAGATTTGCAGACAAGAATGAGTTAACCAGACATGCCTTGCAAGGGGGTTCACCAAAATGTGTTAAAACCTAATATATATCACTAGTGAGTCAGTGACTCCTAGAATATTCCCACAGTGTTAAAATATACATTAAAAATAAAAAATTTGGACTAAATTATTTGTATGTAACACCTGAAACAACTATGCAGAATTTTAGGGCTTCTAGAAACATAGCTTAAAAATAAATCCTAAAATGAGGTCCCTGGCTTGGAGAATTTGGATTATTGCCATTTTACCAATGGAGAAAAAGCAAACAAATCAAAAAATGACTTAGGCATGATTACATAGTAACTCAATGGCAGGCCTGAAGAGTGGAACTCAGGGTTTCTGTGCTGAAATCCAGGAATCCAATGAGCTAAACTTCCAGGAAGTAGAGTATAGCACTGAAGTTCCAGACGACAGCTATATCATTGAGTTTGGTGTAAAATAAAATTCATTTCATTCAAGTGAGAACTGTTAGTTGCTCAAAAATAATATTGGGATATAACTTCCTATTACTTTGACTTTGCTCCTAATCCATGTCTGATGGCTTGGTAATGATAAAAAATCAAAGTGTAAAGTTATGTGCAGGAATACTCATTAGACTTGGAGGACAGAACCAGTAATGGGAAGGAATTGTAGGCTACTGTCTTAGGCTGTGAAGTCATTCATAATAAGCTTCTTATTAGCTTTTGGGCCACCATGTTGTACTGAATATCAAGCGTTAATCACCTCAGCTTGTAGACTGTAAAGTGTCTATAGGAAACAGAGTGTCATTTGATTTTCCCTAAAGTGATGCTGAAGCACATTGGCAATAGATTAACATTTTAAAGGACCATCATTTAAAGAAATGCTTTTCCTCAAAGAGTGAAATTCAGAACAACCTATTGTTCGGATGGCTCTTTGTTTGCATCCAACTTCATTCTGATGGGAAATTTTGGACAGTCCCCTTCCCTCATTGTGGAGAGTCAGGGGGAGCTCAGATAAGGTGCTTGCCTTGAAAATGCATGATGAAGTTTGTGTAGTGAAGGAAGATGTAGGGGTGAGTATTCACTAAAGGCATTTAGTTTTCTCATTCAGAAGATAAGTTCAGATTTTCCCAAAAGGTAGGAAAAGATCTAGAAATGGAAGACAAAGCTGAGAGTAGAAGTAGGACAATGTGAGATCAGGTGGGCATGGAGCATGGAAGGATCTCTTTTTCTCTTTGTTGATTTTCAACTGGTTTATTGGCTTTATTGGTGTATTAGTTTTGGAGAGAAGGTGTGAACGTAGGCTTTGTGTATGTACAATCTTCTCGTTTCCTTTTACTGAGAATCTCTGGTACAGGGTGGGATTAGGATCAGTGATAGCGGGTATGAGTCAGCAGAGGAACAGATCTCAAGAAATAGTTCAATTGAAGAATTTTAATAACGAACTAATAATTTCATAAGAAGATAGGGCATGTTTCAGCCCACAAAGGGAATATTTTATTGAAAAATACACTCTCTCCATAGTATGTGCTTGTACCCACTGGGGTAATTCTGGGAGTTAGATAATGCTTTGAAGTTAGTTGGGTGGTTTGAAGGTTTCTACCACTCTGTTCCTGAAAAGGTGTTTTTCATCTTTCTTTTTGATAATAATGCTTACAGGCTTTGTAGAGTAGATACAATGATGCAGAATAAACTCAATAGATAGAACAAATAGGTAGCTAAAATACCTCTCAATGGAAGGGGACCAAATGCATTGTGAATAACCAAGTGTTCATTTTATTCCAAGGAGGGGGGTGGGTAAATGACCCTGGTTCTGTGCCAGATGTTGTTTCAAAACTGGAGCTAGTGTCGATGGAGTCTTGCTGTGTCACTTCAGAAAGGACGTGTTGACTACCATTGTCAGTCTATCTGGTGGCAGTCTTTGTCGTCATTCGCCACAGCCGAGAAGGCAGGCGTCTCACACAAAGTTGTTGAGTTGACAGATGTTTCTTGCGTGGAAGCTCCGAGTTAGCTACCTTTGTAGAGTTTCCTATCCAGCTCAAGCTGGGACTAGAGGAACCATTCAGCAAATGAACACTGACTCTACCAGCTGTTCCATCTACAGCACACGGAGGCTTTTCAGCTTGTCTGAAGCCTGGTACAATTTGTCTGCACAGGTGCTGCAGGTGGAAAGGTATATTAGACTCTCATTAACGCTGGCATTTCACTAGAGGCATTCAAGCCTCCCAGAGCTGGAAAGGGTTGCACTCTTAAATGTTAGGATTCAAAGGACATTCAGATCTTAAGGAGAGAAGCAGGGACATGTAGGCAATGGCCCTCTTTGTTTATAATGTCTCCTTGGTTTCTGAACTCATTCAGTGTTTTGTCCTCCCCTGCCGCTCTGGATGCTGCCGTGCCAGATTCATTAACTGATTAACCCCCCTTTTCATTTTCATGTGAAATGATTCTAACGTTTAAGTAATGAACCCTGGTCTCACTGGTGTGCTGCTGACCTTGGGCTTGTTTTGAATTTGCTAGCTGGCTGCAGTTTACTCTTCAAGCCTTGCCTAAAGTTATCATTCTGTGATGAGATATGAAGAAAATCGGTTAGAAATGGTCCAAAAGACTGAACCAATACAGGAATGGATGATTTTTTTCACCCAAACAGAGACGGAAGAGAGGGAAGTAGGATAACTGCATCTTGGTGGGACATGGCATGTCTGAAGTGAGTGGGAAAGGGAGACGAATATGGAAATTCTTTAGCCCTTGCAGTAGAGACTGGGGGTAGAGGGATAGCTTTAAGTTCCCTTTAGTTTATTTAAGAAATGATTTTATCCTCACATCTGAATGGTCTGAGTACAAATCCAAGTTAATTACAGTGGAACCCGTTGGACTCCTGATGTTATGGTGGGAGTCCTATACCTGCTTTATGAGTTGGCTGCATAAGATGGGTCTTCGATTCTATTCTGTGTTTCTGTTAGAAAGGATGTTAGGATAGTGACGTATCTTAGGGGTATCAGTGCATTGTGCTGTGATACTCCTTCTTTTCTTTCCTTCTCTCCCCACCTTCTTCCTTCTCCTCAGCACATATAGAAGCCAGAAATGTCCTAACCTCTTTTTACCTTCAATTTTTAAAACATTGACCATGCCCCTGGCTCTGTGCCAGGTAATGTTGATTCATTACCCCATTTAATATCCTCAGCAAGCAGCAGAAGTAAGCATTATCAGCACCATGTTACAGACAGAAAATTGAGGCTCAGAGAGGTAACGACACGAATGTCAGGTCATGTAACTAATAAGTGATAAGGCTGAGATTCAGATCCATATCTCACTACAAAAGCCGCCTTTCCCCCACATGACTGATGTGCATTGACTTTCAATCCGTGTTTTCTTTAAAAAACTTTGGAGAGAGACCAAGTCCTTGACTTGGGTTAGAAAGGAGTTTCATAGACCTGAATCCCAAAATGCTTAAATTACTGAAATAACAAACAGTAAGAAGTCCAGACCTTCTCCACATTTGGAATCGTTGTTCTTCCCATAGTCTTGTGTCTGTTTCATCAAATATGAGTTGATTATGTTTCAATAAAAAAGGCCACTGAAACATAAAGCTGGGTGATTTAAAGTCATCTTTCGAGGCTTGACAGTCAGTGAATGTTTTATTCTCCTCTGTTGCTATGTCACAAGGACAAACGTAGATCTGATTATAAAATGCAATTGTGTTCCTCTCCGTATTCTACACAGAAAGTGTTATTAAGCCGTGGTGACCTTTACTCACAAGAAACGTGGTTGGCGAGTCACAGAAAGTGTGAGCAATTGCTCCCCCATGAAGCCCTGCTCCTGTGAATGGAGAGACGTCTTTTGGTAAAATGTAGCCATCTGGGAGGATTTAGGAAGGTTGAATACTGAGAAGTAAAGTGATGTGGGTCTTATGGATGGTTGTTGTGAAGTAGATCATTTGTCTAAATCCCAAACCCTGAAATGGCTATCTCTATGAAATGGAACATAGCTTTTATGATATGAATATTCAGTGACCTGACATCAATAAAAAGAGGAATAAAAAGAAGAAAAGCACATAGGTCAATTACATTTTTCCCACCTGGAGAGGTCTTTGCCGCTGAAGCTTGGCATGTCTCTGGACGCAGAGCATCCTTCTGGTGTGTGCTTCAGGCATTGTGCACAGGTGTCTGGTTCCCATTGTGCTGCCAGTGGGCTGGGGGGCCACTTGCTGATGGAGCTCATTGGCAGCTCTTTGTGTATCTTCCTGCTCCCACGAAGCATCATGTCTTTATCTTCTTCCTTCACTGCCTACCTCAGGCACAGCAGGGGGATTGGATCCTCTAACACCACCATGAACTTGAGAGCTTTGCCTCTGCTCTTAAATCTTGCCAAAAGCTTAATTGACACGTTTTCTTGAAAATTCTTTTTTACGTTATAACTCAATCTTTTGGAGCTTTTTCCAGGTTCCTTTGTTGGAGTTTTCTCTTACTTGCTGTGAATTTGCTCTTAGTTCTCAATTCGTGGAAGTATCAAATTTGGTCTGTCTTTTATTCATGGTTAATTTTACGTTATTCATTATCCGTTGATATTGTAACTCCTTGAAGCATATTTAATGGTGGTACACGTCATGCCAAACACGTCTGAGTTTCTCAGATCCATCTGAAGCAGAGAGGATGAAAAAAAAAATCAGCATCTTCACTTTTCCAGAGGAAGGGGGGCCAGACCTTCTAATATTGTAAAATGTGTGAAATCATTGCTGTCTCCAACCGCAAGATTGTTTCAGCATCCATGAGGCAAGTTTATGTGTTTTTGGAATGAGATCCTTTAGTTTCTCTCTGTATTACATTTAGTGTCTGATAAACAATCCCTACTGTCTACACTTTTGTCCTGTTAGTAGTCTAAAGACTTCATTCTCACAAACTGTACCAGTTGACTTTTATCTCCCCTGTTATAATAAGTAGTTTGATGTCTGTTATAAGTAGCCTTGCCAGTAATGTTCGAGAATCATCAGGTTCACTAAAATCCCTTTGGGCTGAAATGTTTTCAGTATTCCTGCTCACCTCATTGTGTTCAACCAGCCCTTCTAAGCTTTCTTTAATGTTTCCATTGATTTCCTTCCTAAGTCACAGTCCCTATGACCAGTCCTGCCATTGCAGGTGCACTCAGAGTTCACCCTGGTGGATCACAGGTTCTCATGTCTATCAAATGAAGTGGGATGATATTGTAAAGAAGAAATACGTTAAGTCCGTGTGGCTGGCATCTCATGAAACTCACTTGGCATGTGGGCTAACATGCTTTCATGATTTTATAGTCTTTGTTTTTAAAAAATGTTTGAAAACATTGTGGTAAAATATACATAACATGTAATTTACCATTTTAACCATTTTATAAAAAGGTATACACTTCAGTGGCATTCACACTGTTGTGCAACCATCACTACTGTCCACTTCGAGGACTTTTTTCATCTCGTAAGATGGGAACCCGGTACTCATTAAACAATAACTCCTCTTTCCTCCCTTCCCCCAGCCCCTGGCAACTATCATTCTACTTTCTGTCTCTATGAATTTGACTATTCTAGGTATCGTATATAGGTGAGGTAATATACAGTATTTGTCCTTTTGTGACTGGCTTATTTCACTTCACATACTATCTTCAAGGTTCATCCACGTTGTAGCATGTGTCAGAATTTCTTTCCTTTGTAAGGTTGCATAATACTTCACGCTAGGTGTACACCACATTTTCTTTATCCATGCGTGCGTTGATGCACAATTGGGTTGTTTCCTCCTTTTGGCTATTGTGAATACTACTGCTGTGAATGTGGGTGGGCAAATATCTTTTCACATCCTTGCTTTCAATTCTTTTGGGTATATGTCCAAAAGTGGAATTGTTGGATCAGATAGTAATCCTATTTTTAATTTTTTGAGGAACTGCCATACTACTTTCCACAGTGTTGCACTGTTTTATATTCCCACCAGCAGCGCACAAGAGTTCCGATTTCTCCGCATCTTCACCAATAGTTATTTTCTGTTTTTTTGATAATAACCATTCTGACGAATGGGAAGTGGTGTCTCACTGTGGTTTTGATTTGTATTTCCCTAATATTAGAGATGTAAAGCCATCTCTTCATGCGCTTATTAGATATTTGTATATTTTCTTTGAAGAAATTCCTATTCAAGTCCTTTGCCCATTTTTAAATTGAGTTGTTTGTTTGTTTTGTTGTTGAGTTGTAGGAGTTCTGTTTATATTCTTGATATTAACCCTTTGTCAGACATATAATTTGCAAATATTTTGTTTCATTCCAAGAGCTGCCTTTTCACTTTGTTGATAGTACAAAAGTTGGATGCATAAAAGTTTTAAATTTTGATATAGTCCAATTTACCTATTTTTTTCTTTGGCTGCTTCTGCAGCCTTTGTCTTTTTAGATTCAATCTTTTATAGTGTTTTTATCTTGAAAGAATAATCTTGGTTATTTTACTCTTTCCTCAAGATTCATGTTATAGACCTTTACTTAACCTCACTGCTAAGCATGCTTTTCACTCTCACAGACACTAAAATCTAGCCTGGAGTGTTGCTCCACGCGGAAGGTGAGTGGGCAGGCTGCAAGGGACCTTACATCCCCATGCTTTTACTTAGGCTTTCTCTAGGTTGAAGTTGTGTTATAAACAATAACGTATGATTTGGTTTGTTGGATAGCCTCAGAATTCCACTTTCTTTTCCATCCATGTATTCACTGTTCATTGGTGCTTGTATTTTCTATTTGTGCAGTTACTTTTCTATTAGTGTTATCTGAAAAATTAATGAGTATTCTAGATAGCCTCATCTAGGTCAGGGTTTTTTTAACTTCTTTCTTTAAAGCACTTGAACCCCTTTTCTAACAAAAGCTTAAGTAGAAGCTCAGTACAGTGGGTAAGAGCAGTGGTTACTCAGGAGCAGGGAATGAAGATGTTCAGCTCACTGCTTTCCCTCCTCCAGCCCTTGAACCTTTCCCTTTGAACCTGGATGGAGGCTCTGTGGAGCCGAGTTTGCTCAGGACTGAAAAGCCTGTTGATAAGGCAGGAGATGAATTACAGTCATTCACTTCCCACTTCTCCAGTCCTACTTACATGAAAGCAATTCAACTTTTGTATGGTAAGTGTATTTAGGAATCCATGTACTATTCAGCTTAAACTACAGGGTTCTCTCAAACTGGAAATCAAATAAACAAACATCCCCCCACCCCCTCAAAACAACCAGGTTTCTCTGCCTGAAATTGTTGTTCAGAAACCTCCAATCGACTTTACTGACCAAAACGATAACCCACACATGCCAAGGACTTGTAACCATGATACATGATACACTTCTTGGGACACCCCACTGTGCATAGTGACCCATTTTATTGATGAGTATTTCACATAGGAAGATTCAAAAGCCAGAGGAGAGTCCCCTGGTAAGGAGGCCACCTACTGAGACACAGGAAACTTAATTTTGATCCACAGACATTGTAAGCTAGAAAGGAACTTGGAGATCGGTAGCCCAAGAGGCAGCAAGAGTGGTGTGTTTGGTTTGCACAGAATTTAAAATATTAGTTGCCAGCATTAAAAAAAAAACAGCAGTGTTTATATAAACATTACAAATAAAGATAAAAATCTTGATTTTAGCCTGTCTTGGAAAAATCATAACATGTGACACTAGGCCCATGGTCCTGTATGGCACTGATGAATTACAGGAGGCCTTTAAAAACTCCCAGTGTCGGGCTTCCTTGGTGGCGCAGTGGTTGAGAGTCTGCCTGCCGATGCAAGGGACACGGGTTCGTGCCCTGGTCCGGGAAGATCCCACATGCCATGGAGCGGCTGGGCCCGTGAGCCATGGCCGCTGAGCCTGCGCCTCTGGAGCCTGTGCTCCGCAACGGGAGAGGCCACAACAGCGAGAGGCCCGCGTACCGCAAAAAAAAAAAATTAAAAAAATAAAATAAAATCCCAGTGTCCAGTCTGCATCCCAGACAAATTAAATGATATTCTCTGTGGTTAGCACTCAGACGTCAGTATATATTTAAAAAATTGTACTAAAAACACATGACAGTGATTATCATCTAAGTCATTTTAAGCATACAGTTTAGTGTTTTAAGTGTATTCACATTGTTGTGCAACAGACTTCTAGAACTTTTTCATCTTGCAGAACTGAAACTCGATACCCATTAAACACTAATTCCCCCACCCTCCTTCTTCCAGCCCTTCCTTGGCAACCACTTTTCTACTTTCTGTTTCTATGATTTTGAGTACTCTACATACTTCATATGAGAGGAATCATACAGTATTTGTCCTTTTGTGACTGGCTTATTTTGCTTAGCATCATGTCCTCAGGATTCATCCATGTTGTAGCATTTGACAGGATTCCCTTCTTTTTTTTTAAGGCTGTATAATATTTCATTGTTTGTATGTCCATTCATCTGTGAAGGAATATTTTGTTTGCTTCCACCTCCTGACTATTGTGAATAATGTTGCAGAGTGTGCAGATTTATTTCTGAGATCCTGCTTTGAATTATTTTGCATATAAACCCAGAAGTGGGATTGCTGGATCATATGGTAATTTTATTTTTAATTTTTTGAGGAACTTCTGTACTATTTTCTCTAGTGGCTGCACCATTTCTCATTCCCAGCAAGAGGGCACAGGGTTCTTACCTCTCCGTGTCCTCTCCAACACTTGTTATTTCTGTTCTTTTGACAGTGGCCATCCCAGTGGGTGTGAGATAATGTCTCATTGTGGCCTTGATTTGCATTTCTCTTAAGTTTAGTGATGTTGAGCATCTTTTCATGTGCTTGTTGGCCATTTGTATATCTTCACTGGAGACTTGTCTGTTCAAGTTCTTTGCACTTAAAAAATCAGTTATTTGTGGGTTTTTTTGTTGAGTTGTGGAAGTTCCTCAGATATTTTGGATATTAATCCCACATTAGACATAAGATTTTCAAATATTTTTCCCATTCCAATAGGTTGCCTTGTCATTCTGTTGATTGTTTCCTTACCTGCATGGAAGTTTTAAAATTTGATGTAGTCCTATTTGTCTACTTTTGCATTGTTGTATGTGCTTTTAGTATCGTATCCCAGAAATTATTGCCAAATGTAATGTCCTAAAATTTTTACCCTATGCTTGCTTCTAGGAGTTTTATAGTTTTGGTCCTGTACTTCTTTCTTTCTTTCTTTTTTTTTTTTTTTTTTTTTTTGCAGTACGCAGGCCTCTCATTGTTGTGGCCTGTCCTGTTGTGGAGCACAGGCTCCGCACGCGCAGGCTCAGCGGCCATGGCTCACGGGCCTAGCCGCTCCGTGGCATGTGGGATCGTCCCGGACCAGGGGAATGAACCCATGTCCCCTGCATCGGCAGGTGGACTCTCAACCACTGCACCACAGGGAACCCCTGTACTTCGTTCTTTAATTTATTCTTTTGCAAGTAGATATCCAGTTTTCCAATATCATTTGTTTAAGAGATTGTGTTTTCCCCATTGTGTATTTTTGGCACCTTTGTCAAATATCGTTTGGCCATATAAGCAAGGGTTAATTTCTAGGCTCTCTACTCTGTTAAACTGGTCTAAATGTTTTTCTACAAGTACCATACCACTTTGATTGCTGTTGCTTTGTACTGTGTTTTGAAATCAGGAAGTGTGAGGCTTCTAACTTTGTTCTTTTACAAGATTGTTATGGCTACTTGAGGCTTCATAAGAATCATAAGATATTTTTCTGCTACTGGGATTTTGATCGGAATTGCATTCAATTTGTAGATTTCTTTGGGTAGCGTGGCCATTTTAACGATATTCCAATCCTTGAGCATGGGATGTCTTTCCATTTATATACAAATACAATCTTCCTTGATATCTTTAAGCAGTGTGTTGTAGTTTTCAATGTACAAGTTCTTCACCTTCTTGGCTAATTTTATACCTAAGCATTTTCTCCTTCTTGATGCTGCTGTGAGATTATTTTCTTAATTCTCTTTCAGATTGATCATTGTTAATGTATAAAAATGCAACTGCATTGTGTTTGTTAATTTTGTATTCTGCAACTTTGCTAAAATTATTTCTTGGGTTCAGCAGGTTTGTTTGTGTGTGTGTGTGTGTGTGTAATCTTTAGGAATTTTTGTGCCTAATATGTCATCTGTAAACAGAGATCATTTTACTTCTTCCTTTCAAATTTGGATGCCTTTTATTTTATTTTTTTGTGTGTCTGATTTCTCTGGCTAGGACATTTAGTACTATGTTGAATAGTAGTGATGAGAGTGGGTATCTTTTCCGTCTTCCTGGTCTTAGAGGAAAAGCTTTAAGTCTTTCACTGCCGAGTATGATGTTAGCTGTTGGTTTTTCATATATGGCTTTTATTATGTTGAAGTACTTTCCTTCTATTAATAGTTCGCTGTGTTTTTATCAGGAATGGGTATTAGACTTTTGTCAAATGTTTTTTCTACATCAGTTGATATAATCACGTGGTTTTGTCTTTCCTTCTGTTAATTTTGCTGTATTACAATGATTGATTTTCATATGTTTCATCATCACTGCATTTCATTTGGGCATGGTGTATAGTATTTTTTTTTTTTTTTTCGGTATGTGGGCCTCTCACTGTTGTGGCCTCTCCCGTTGCGGAGCACAGGCTCCGGACGTGCAGGCCCAGCGGCCATGGCTCACGGGCCCAGCAGCTCCGCAGCATGTGGGATGCTCCCGGACCGGGGCACGAACCCGTGTCCCCTGCATTGGCAGGCGGACTCCCAACCACTGCACCACCAGGGAAGCCCGAGAGCTGTCACTTCTGTTCAGTTACATGAACATGGTGACAGGCAAGCATAAATGCAGAGATGGCATTCCTGTGCTGGTATGGGGAAAAGGAAGAGAGGCCACTGGTCAGGACATTGTTTTGCCTAGGGAGGAAGAAGATCCAGTACTTTGGTAATTTATTTAAGCTTTTGTTTTTTTTTTTTTGCGGGATAGAGGAGCAAGTAGGGGAGCTCATACTTGAAGCCGAATCCGGCCTCCGTACCCTGACACTGAATTAAATCTCAAGACAGAGTTGTGGGTGAAGTAGAAAAGAATAGCTTTATTGCTTTGCCAGGCAAAGGGGGCTAGAGCAGGCGATTGCCCTCAAAACTCTGTGTCCCTGACCTGGAGAGGGTAGTGAGGAGTTTTATAGTAATCGTTCAAAGAGGAGAGCATGATCAGCTCATGGACATTTCTCTGATTGGTTGGTGGTGAGGTAAGTGGGTGTCAGCATCATCAACCTTACGGTTCCAACTGGTTCTGGGGTCTGCGTGTTTGTGGGTAGCACACCATTAACTTCTCCCACCTAGTGGGGGTTTCAGTATCTGCAAAACAGCTCAAAGATATTGTTATGTGTATCCCTTAAGGGGGAACCAAGACCCTGCCCGAAGGCTGCACTAGTGTTTCTTTTGACTATTCCTCCCTTGCCTCGCATCCCCTCCCTTCTCTAATTAGCAACTGTTTGAACCTGCTCCTTGGAACTCAGGGAAGGTCATGGAGGCTGAATGAAGCCATTTCCTGTAATCAAGAAATGGGGGACACCGATACAGGCTTTGTGCCCAGGAGCCCACAGGGTCCTGCGAGGGATCATACTCAGTGCAAGGAGATGTGGAAAATCCAGAGATAAGGAATCATGGCCTCTTACTTGCCAAGGGCTCCTACTCTATGTTGTGGGGGAAATCAGACGCATTCATTAAGAGTCTGCCCGATTGAAGGATGTGAAAAGAGTTATCACAGAGGTACAACTAACATGCTGGGAAAATGTGTGGTCCATTCTCACTGGGATATCTGGAAGGGCTTCCTGTAGAAAGTGGGATTTTAATTGAACTTAAAAACAATTTGTACTTTGAAAAATTATACTCTTGAAAGAAATGAGTTGAGCAAGCGCCTGTCCTTTGATGGAGGGAGGGAAGTCTGGCCTAGTTGAGTGGAGGCGGGAAGGTGAGTGTTACGCTTAGTCTGGAAAACTCGGCAGCGTCTTCAACCCTACGGGGCTTTGAACGTTCGGTTGACTCTTTTCGGTTTTATTCTTCTCGCATTGGGAAGCCATTTAAGATTTAAGCAGGGGAATAATATTCTTAAAGAAAATAACTATGACCAGGATGAATTGAAGGGAGGGAGAAACGACATACTCATTTATCTACAATTTGGGGAAGAGAGGAAGATTACCTCTAATTCATTAGATGTGCATTGTATCAGCAGGAGGGAAATAAGCAGCATATCTTGATACATAAATCCTCCTCCCATATATGCATTCTTTTTCACCAGGGAGCAAGTATTTGGCAGCCAAGTTATCTTTAAAGTAATAATAAGAAAGCTATTTGGAATAAATGTTTCAGAACCATTTGTTACTTTGCACAGACCTATGAGCAAGTAGGATTGAGCTAAAGCATTTACAGTGGTATGTGGTTCTGCAGGGGCCGCCACCCTATTATATATACTTATATCTTGGCTAAACTCCAGCTGTTGCCACTGCTATTAGTCAAAGAACTGAAGTGTCAACGAGCTAATCAAAATAGCAAAGTGGGAGTCAAGAGTTTTTCCGCCTGTTTCCTAAAGTCTTAGGAAGATTGTTTCCTTTTTATTCCTTATATTCAGAACATAAAAGCCTCGCAGACATCTAATCTTTACTAGGTCAAACATTTCAAAAGGCAGTGGGATTATTTTCCAGTTGCTTTTCAGTTTCAGGCAAGTGTTTTAGGGGCTTCCAAAGCCTCCCTCCTGAATCCATTTATGAAAAAAAAACAAAAACAAAAAATGAAAGGCATTATTAACCCAACTACATTGTCTTGGTGTAAAAATCCTAACATATAGCATAGTGGGAAAAGGTTCTGAATCATGACCTAAGAGATGTGAGTTCTAGACCCAGTTTTGTGAATGCATAGCTTGGTGGTTTTGTCAAGTCTCCTATTTAACAGGGAGGGATTAGAATTTTTCTGTATGGTTTCTGTACTATTCAGTAGTATTGTTCACAATTACTTTTGCCTAAGGAGTTTAGAAAATGGAGAGACACATGATAATGTTGTAGGAAGAGGGACCTCTTCCAGGGCCCAAGAGTGGGCTCTTGCCTACCACTCAGAAAAGAATTTTCTGAGGAGACACACGTGCTGACAAATCAACAGACTTTATTGGGAAGGGGTGTCCGGGTGCAGAGCAGGAGGGGAAGGGAACCCAGGAGAACTGCTCTGCCATGTGGCTCGCAGTCTCAGGTTTTATGGTGATGGGGTTAGTTTCTGGGTTGTCTCCGGCCAGTCATTCTGACTCAGGATCCTTTCTGGTGGTGCACACATTGCTCAGCTAAGATAGGTTCCAGAGAGAAGGATTCTGGGAGGTTGGTAGGACATATGGACAGGAGTCTCCTCTCTCCTTTTGACCTTTCCCTAATTCTTCCGGTTGGTGGTAGTTGGTTAGTTCCGCGTTCCTTACCAGGACCTCCTGTTTTAAGATAACTCATGAAAGTGGTTACTGTCGGGCCTGGTCAGGGCAGGCAGTTTTGGGCAGTGGTTTCCCTAAAAATAAGATTGTGGTCAACAATTTTGGGTGGAAGTGATGTGTGTTACTTTTGGGCGAGAACTCACACTGCCAGTGTGACGCTCCAGAATTCTTTCTCTCTACAAAGATGACTGAGAGAGGTGGCTTTGTCAAGCAGGGGGCAGGAATAAGGAAAACGAAGAGCAGAACTCCTAGGCAGCCCATGATGGGCATGTACAACGAGTGGGAAATGAACCTTTGTTGTTTTAAACCACTGAGATTTGGAGGAATTATTCAAGCTTATTCCTTTTTGTTTGTTTGTTTGTTTGTTTGTTTTGCAATGTGCGGGCCTCTCACTGCTGTGAGAGGAAGATAATAACAATGACAAGTAGCAAACCCTCTAAAATGGAGACTATACTCCATTATAGCCAATTAATGGGAGTGGGAAGCTCGGGCTCACTGTCCAGGACATAGAAATAAAAGCTGAGGATGCTCTGAGGCATCTCTTGGATCTCTATAAGCCTCCATCATTTCTGCTGAGTAGGGTTGACAGATAAAATATAGGCTCTTCAGTTAAATATGAATGTCAGAAAAACAACGAGTACATTTTTAAGGTAAGTATGCCCCAAATAGTACATAGGATCTACTTATACTAAAAGTGATGACTTATTATTCATGGGAAATTCAAGTTTAACTGGGTATCCTGTATTTTTATTTAGTAAAGGTGACAGCCTTACTGATGATCCACAATGAAGGCAGTTCAGGAACGGTACATGCTGGCTCTCGGACAGTCAGAAATGGCATCAGCAGATCCAGGTACAGTATGAAATTCTTTTTGGATGTAGCTCAGAAGCCATGGCCAGCCCTTGACTGCAAGTACTGCCTCGGGTTTCCCTGAGGTGGGGTAAACCGTCCTCTTAATGGCCTTTTGGTAAGTCTGGAAGACCATATCCAAGGGGAGCCCCAAAGTCAGTTTCATCCTCACAACCATGTTTCCAATTCCTGGAATTGGCTGCAGGTGACTCACAAGAGATGAGGAGGTTTGTGAAAATTGGGAGTGTCATAGCTTGAACCCTTTGTAGGTAAAGTTTTGGTGCTCTGAGAGTTTTAATAGGAGCAATGTGAAAGACTCCAGGTCCCCAGGTAGATAGAAACAATCCTGTTTTACTTCTGTGTATGTGACAAGTCTCTAATAGTTCAGAGAGCAAATATCTGCTCTTACAAAGACTGCTCCAAGCTTGGAGGTTTCTGGTGACAAGGCAAGGTCGTGAGTCTGAAGTTGACCTTTTATGGTTGAGGAGACAATAAGGTGGTCAGAAGGTCAATCATGGAGGAGACGTTGGCTTCATCCATTGTGCAGGCTTGTATATGTGGTTCTATGTAGATTGTGTTTCAAAGGTGGAGCTTGTTTACAAGTATGAACATTCTCTGACGTGCTTTTTTGGCCTTCATTCCCAGAGCGAGAGCAGTGCCGAGGCTCTAGAAATGCCATGGATATTCTGAGCTGTCAGTGGCATTTCCCCGGTACTGTTCCCTTGGTGCTGCTCCTTGAAATGTCCACAGGGATTATCATGTGTCTTGTGGCAGGTCCTAGCATTGTGAAAGGAAGCTGCTGCACCTGGCTCAGAGGATTTCGGATGTGGTGGGAGGAGGAGTAGTACTACGACTATAAATTGTATCACAGCATATCTATTCCATCTTGAGAGTGGGGTTGGGGGGTTATGAAGGGGGGCTTTTATTGTACTTTTATACATTGTACCCTTGAAACTAATTCAATTTTTTAAGATTAATTAATTTATTTGGGGCTGCTTTGGGTCTTTGTTGCTCCTAGCGGGCGTTCCCTAGTTGCAGTGAGCGGGGGCTCCTCTTGGCTGTGGTGCACGGGCTTCTCATTGCAGTGGCTTCTCTTGTTGCGGAGCATGGGCTCTAGGCACGCAGGCTTCCGTAGTTGTGGCACGTGGGCTCGGTTGATGTGGCACACGGGCTCTAGAGTGCGGGCTCAGTAGTTGTGGCGCGCGGGCTTAGTTACTCCGTAGCACGTGGGATGTTCCCAGAACAGGGCTCGAACCCATGACCCCTGCATTCGCAGGCATATTCTTAACCACTGCTCCACCAGGGAAGCCCGATAATTCAGTTTTTTATAAAGAGAAGATTCCTAATATTATTCCAAAATTTTAAAAATATGTAGTTGGATAACACTATGAAAAATTAACTGATATATTCTTTTATTATTTCTCTTTGCTCCCTGGATTTTTTTCCCCATCCAGTCAGCTAGGCACTGTGAGTTCACTGCATTAGGAAGGTAAAGACTCAGCAGAAATGAGGGAGAAAAACAGAAAAGTCTCAGCTTTGGAATGTTCACAACGGAGGCCACAGTAGAACAGGTGAGAATTCTGTGAACCAAAAATAAATGTCGTCTCAAATGCAAAAAAGTATTCTCTGCACTGGGAGGCAGGAGAGGGAGGGAGGGAAGGACTGAAGGAGAGAGATCAGTGTGGCCAGGGACATGGAGACTGTGCTTGAGGACGATATGCCCAGGAAGAGAATCAGAATCTGGAGAAGATTCAGCCTGCACGTGATCATTGCCTCCAGCCAGCACCCTCATCTCAGACGTTGGGAAATTCAGAGAGAGAGTGGGAGTACGTCAGGAGGGCCACGCGCATAGTCTGTGTGGCAGGGGTTGTGGCCGTTCCCTATTTGTGAGGAGTCCCCAGCAATTTGCAGGCCTCTTCTGGAAAATGCTGGCGGACGTCTCTAGTGCTTATGTGAAAGCTTGTTCACAAACCTTGAAAGATACAGATGTAGATGACAGATAGATGCATAGATAGAAAAATGTCATTAAATAAAAGCTCCAGGAAAGGTTTGGAAAATGCCCTTTATTGCATAGGACGCTTCTATTGTCATATGATGTTAGACTGAGTGCCGGTCTCTTCATCTTCCTTCAGACCACGGCATTCTGTCTGCTACTCTCCCGAGGGTCCTTTCTTCTCCCTGGAAGGGATAAAACAAATGAGGTAGAACAGGAAGAGACAAGAAGCACTCCAAGCTCTGCTGGTCAGGGTTACCCTCCAGCATTGCCTTAATGCTCAGAGCCACACACACCACAGTGAGCTTGGCTCCAGATCAACTACCACGCAACAAAGTTTCTGGAACACTTCCATATCTCGGGGGACCTCATTTCCACGTGACTCTCTTTCATATTCCCCTTTGTCACAGAAGGCTAGATACAGTGGTCCGGGTGAGATCTCGGCTCAGGCCCAAGGCTCTCAGACCTCAAAGTTCTGGTCCTGCAAGGGCCCCTGTCCTCTCTTGAGACCACTCCTGGCTCTCTCTGCCGAGAAGGAGCTGCTGGCAGTACGTCCTCTAAGAGTTGAGGTCCATCGTGCAGACCCTGAGAAAACTCCTAGGAAAAGGCTCCACCTTCTTGTTTATGTCAACAGAGGTCAATGCCTTTGTTAGTGCTGGGTGTGTCCCATTTGATGCAACTGCAGAGCCATTAGGTAAACCAGCACATGTGTGCGGCCCCTTCCCTTAGACTCCTCTGGGCCCTCGTGACATAGGCTCAGAAGACTGCCAGCCTCAAGCCTTACCTCTTCCAAGGGACGGCCACACCGTCTTCCAGGATCTTCTGTCCCATGAATCTCAGTTGCTGTTTGGAACTCAAAGGAGAGAAAAGACCCTGCCAGCGGGGTCTCTTTGGGCTGGGGCCTTCCCCCGTGGGCTGCTCTCCCTCATTCTCCTTTTCTTCTTGCTTCTCTTCCTCCTCCTCCTCCTCCTCCTCCTCCTCGTTCTCCTCCTCCTCCTCCTCGTCCTCTTCCTCAGGGGTGCTCTCGGATTCCACATTGCCCATCCGCTGGGCCATGGTGAGATGAAAGGCATGGCAGCTGAAGCCCTGCAGGACGCCACCCTTCACGTGCTGCTGGAGGATCTCCAAGGTGGGGAAGACCCGGCAGCAGGCCATGCACCTGAAGCCGGTCTCCATGGTCAGCATCCAGTCCGCTGTCTTGGCGCTGGGTCTCTCCTCGACGGCAGGTGGCCCTGATGGGCTGCCTGGCTCTGCCCTTTCCTCATACTCTTTCTCCTCCCCAGTGGGCTCACTGTCAGACAGGAGGCTTTCGGTGGACACATCAGAAGAGGGGTCAGTGGCTACTGCGCACACATCCTCAGGAAGGGTCACTTCTTCTATCCTCAGCTGCTTTTCAGGCAACTCCAAGGGTTTCTTTGTCTTCCAGGAGACAGCGACACCCTTGTTCACTTGTACCTGCATGTAGTATATTTTCATGCCCCTTTCCTCTTTGTCTGGGTGCAGATAGTTCTTACAGGGTGAAGAGGGTGAGGAGGAGACACAGTGTGATGGGGAAGCGGTCTCTCCTTCCTGATCCTGGGCTAGGGGTGGTCTAGGCTGGGCAGTGTCTCGATGAAATCTCCGGATTCCTGAAAAAGGAAATTAAAATCATAATAACATGCATGGGCCATGCCGGAAGCTGAGGGAGCAGGTGTGGTAGACGAGAGAGGGACATTGGCACGACATAGCAATGTCGTGAGCTTGGTGTCCGTTGGCCGTAGGACGGAGTGGTGTATCTGGTGTCATCTGTGGGCTTTTCATGTGCGTGGGGGTGTATACTGGAGCGGTGTCTGTATACAGGGGTGTGGAGTATGGTGGTGAGGGCTGTAGTATGTGAGGGATGCGGCTGGATGCGTGTACGATGAGGAGTGTGAGTTTGGGAATATCGGTGGTGCATTCCTTGTGGAATGGGGCTGTGGTGCAGGAGAGTACTGTGGAGCACGTGCTTGGGGTTGATGTGCACTGAGAAGGGCTGTGCCTGGAGGGCGCGTGTATGTGTGAGCTGTGTGCACCTGAGCTGGATGGTCCTGCTCTCAGGCTGGAGGTGTATGATGCAGAACTCTGTCCTTCTCTGGAAGCAAAGGCAAAGACAAAGCCTACATTTTCCTCTGAAGATGCTTAATCTGGTCCCTCTTCCTTCCACCTCAAGCCCAGACCTTTCCGGCCCCTGCTCCATGACTTCCCCACCATGGTAGTAGCAGTATTCACACACACACACCCCCAGACTCAGCTGGCATCCACCCCTTTGGAACAGCTCAGCCATCCTGCCCAGGCTCCTCCACAGAGCCCTCATCACCTCTGATGACCCTGGATTTCCTCTCAGCCTCCCTGGGATCTGTGTGCCTCCTGCTTCACAGCCAAGCACCCCGTCACCTGAGGAGCCCCACGCCCTTACCAGCGTAGCTGAGCTTGCGCAGAGTAGAAGTACAGAAGAAGTATTTAGAGGCAGAGGAGACCTCCACTGCCCCTGGGCTGCAGCCTTGGGCCACCACAGTGGATCCAAGCCGAGGGGGATCCTCTTGTGACTTCGAGATTCCTGAGGGAGGAATGAAAGGCTCAGGGTGGGTTCATCAGTCCTCTGTCCACAAATATTTACTGAGTGTGTGACACGTGTCAGGTGCAGTGAATACACACAGTTGAGAGTGTGGTTCCCAGTGGATCCTCCAGGATTTAATTCCAATCAATACTTATTCTCTCACTGTCTAGTTGGTAATGTAGGCCTCGGTGGTGACTGTGAGTGTGTGGGAAGAGTGAGTGATGTGTATCAGTTAAGTCTGTGGTAAGTGTGGGGTTGGCATGGGGAGCACAGTGCAGACGTGTCTATCTGTGTCTGTGGCCTTTGTGTGCATGGTTTCTGTTCACAAGTCAGGAATTCTGGGACATGTAACGTTTCCTCATTACATGGTGTGGCTTGTATTTATGGTGTGTGTTCATTCATTCATTCGCCAAGATTCAGTAAGCAGCTACTCCTGTGTATCCGGCACTCTTCCATTGTTGTAGTCTTTGGTAACGCTGCACATTCTAGTAGGGGAAGACACACACTAAACAAAACTACAATAAATATATAATACATCAGCTGGTGGTAAGTATATAAGGGTTGCCAGACTTAGCGAACAAGAATACAAGGCACCCAGTTAAATTTCAGTTTCAGATAAACCCAGAATAATCTTTTAGTGTAAGTATTCCCATGCAGTATTTGGCCTGACTTAGTTTTAGTGTAAGTATAGCCCATACAATATGTGGGACATACGGATACTGAAAAATTACTTGTTGTTTATCTGGAATTCAAATTGAACTGGATAGCCCATATTTTCTCTGGCAATCCTGACATGGGTTACTGAGACTGTGGTTTACTGTGGTTTGTACAAAGCGGGTCTGGCATTACGCAAGAATGTGTTATAAGTGTGGTGTGTATGACACGTGACTGGTTCTTATAGAGGTATTTAGAGATGGCTGAAGTTAGCTGTGTTTGTGCAAGAGTTGAGGAGATACATGTATATATTGTGTGTTTGTGTCCTATATATATAGTGTGTGTGTCTATATACATATCTCATCTCCAGCGTTTGGTGTTGGAGGAGAGGATTGTGATACAGGTGGGTTGTATGAGAATGTAGTACAGGAGGGATGCGTGTATATACCTCCATGTGCTCTGTGTGGTTTACTAAAGAAGTTATATGTGGGGTGTGTGATATTTTTGCTGTATCAGAGTGTACATGGGTGTATGAGTTACTGTCTCATAAAACACCCCTAACAAGAATTCTGTATACACTCTTACGTACACCGAGTGTCAGCCAGGTCCACGCAGGGTGACAAGAACTTTACCACGCAGACTTTATATCTGGTAAGCACTCTACCCCCATTCATCTCGCTCTTCTCTGCACTACCACACACACACACACACACACACACACACTCACACACACACTCACACACACACACTCACACACACACACACAGGAACATAGGGCAAAATATTCTGAATGGTCAGGGGCAGTCATTGCCTTCCCCAGCCTGTCCCAGCCACTGCCTGGAAATCTGCCTGCTGTCTAGAGCTCCATTCCCAGGGCCCATCCTACAGTCTCCAGGGCCCTAGGCCTGGTAGGAGCTACAGGGCTCTAATCTGGGGCAGAGGCCTCTAGCTGGAGCTCTGGGGTGACCACCCCTCTCCCAGGGCAAGCTACTCGCCTACATTTAATGCACGCAGGCACCACGTGGCCCGTGGCTCTCAGAGCTCCCCACAGGACCCTGAGGCCATTTCTCACCCCCGCTCACGCGGTCTCAGTTTCTGGAAAACCCTTCCCTTCCCTTGATCTCCTTTGGGAAATTCTTCCTGTTGAAGGAATAAAATCTCCTTGCTTTCAATATGACACCATCCCTAGACAAACAATCTTCTTTCAAAGTGCATTCCACTTGTCAAGATATTTTTCAACAGGGTCTTCAACTCATGGGGCTTCTCTTTCCACTTTGGTAAAAGAGGCCAAGCAACTCATGGGTCTCTCTCAGCATCCTTGCATCCTTCACATCCCCCACCTCATGACCCCTAGGAAAGATCCAAGAGCATAAGAGAGAAATCGGGGACTGAGAAAAGCTGCACCTCTAGGTCTGTGCAAGCAGGATGCAGCCTGCTGTGAGTCCGACAAAGCTCCAGGCCCGGCTGCCCCAGGAGAGAGTCCTCAGACCAGCGGAGCTGACCTCCCATCTCCCAGGGGGCATCTGGCTGTTCTGTGCCGTCTCACACCACAGGGACCCTCCGGATAGATACGGCAGCATCAGTGAGACAAGGTCTCTCGCTCCCTGCTTCACAGGTGACACGTTCTCAGTCCCCCGCTTCCTAGAGAAGCTTCAGTTTGGCAGAAACCCATGTGCCCCAGACAAGTTGCCCCCCACATACCTCCTCCGTTCTCGGCAGTTTCCTGGGACTCTTCATTTTCCAGATGTTTCCTCTTTTGTCGCCGTTCCATCGTACCAACTAGAAGTCTCCCTTAGAAGATGCCTCAAGAGATGTCCAACTCCTCCTCTTCCCTACAGGTTGGCCCTTCTTGGCTCTTGGGCAATCCGTTGAAATGATTCAATACAAACAAAAATAGTCAAGTCTCCTAAATGGCTGAAAAACTTGTACCACTTGGTGAACCAGCAGTAGTGCCTAGTGCTCACCAGGGCTGTTATGTTTGCAAGGTTGCCAGGCTCACAGTGGAATTCTGTGACCTCAGTGATGACATCAGAGCATTCGGTGGACCTAGGTTGAGCACAGTGTCTGCAATAGCACAGGCCCCATTTTCAAGAACAATTCCTTTTTCCCAGCCGAAGCTTTCCCGTGAAAGGGAAAGGTTCCTACCATATCTATTATAAATTGTATCATACCATGTCTATTATAAAATTCACATTTTGATTGGATATCTTTTCATGTCTTTTCTAGAGAGATTTAATATGAATGTTTTAAATGGTCTCCAGTTTCCCTGTGGATTATTGACATTTTAAACTCTGCACTTCAATTTTCCCTCAATACGTGTAATTTTGTCACGGCTATTTCTGTACTTAAAGATGAGGAACTATATAATTGATTTCTTCATTTTTTCCCCATCTCTTTCCAAGGTACTGCATTTGATTGTGTCTTGCGACTGAGTGAAAAATGCTAGTCCTTGAGTCAGGACATTGGGCCCTTTAGCAAGTAACTCAACCTATCTGGGCTTCAGCTTCTGTATGTGCGATCAAGAGGCTTGGACTAGCTGACTTTTCAAATGCTGTGTTTCTTTGATTCACTCTCACTTACTGATCTGCTCCTTAAGAAGAGGGTCTGTTCTCATAAAGTAACAACAGTCTTTCGTACTCAGTTTGTTAGTTATATTGCCTTCTACGTATGCTTAGCTCTAAATAATTTATACGGCTCTTGTGACAATTTTTAGATCTTCTTTTTTTCTTATTTTCTTTTATAGTTTCTAATTTGTTATCGCCAGTGTAGAGGAGCCTGATTGACTTTTAAAATTTATTGATCTTGTATGTGTGTGCCTTGTTGAACCGTCTTATTAGTTCCTGCTAGTTTATCTGTGGGTTCTTTTGGGTCTCCTAGATAAATGAGCATATTAAATGTAAATAATGTGTTCTTTGGATAAAGTTTATTTTCTTGCATCTCTATATATAGAAGCAATATGTTGAATTGATTTAAATATTTAAATACTTACATACCTGTTATCACAATCTAACATTGTTTATCTTATTTTCTTTCAATCAATATTATGTTTTCAAGATTTATCCACGTGAATCCATAGAGATCTAGGTCTTTGATTTTTGACTGTTTGATATTATGTGATCACATGCATATAGCATCATTTATTTTCCATTCAAGCATTATTGGACAATTGGATTGTTTCCCTCCCTTCTCTAGAACAAACAACATTTCCTAGAATATCCCTGAAGATGTCTGACAGTCGAGAAGGGCCAGGCTGCCCGAAGGATTGCTACTTGCTTTTAGCCACCTTCCAACAGGCCGTCTCCAGCCAGCAATTTGAAGCACAGCTGAAATGAGAACTGCCCCAAATGTGAAGATCTTAGGAGCTTCCTAGAAGGTGGGAGGTTAATGATAGGCATCCTGCTGGGATCCCAGGGGAGTCTGAGCTGGCCTGAAGCTCATCTTCCTCCTCCACCTCTCAAGAGAAATGTGGAGGAAAGAAGACTTCAAAAACTGTGAGCAGGCAGAGGGAGAGATATTGGGGGCCGAAGCTGTAACTGAGGTCTTGGAGTGGGCTGTGAGCACACAGAGCCTCTCGAGAGCCAGGCTCTGCCTTCTGAGAACTTCTCCCCTAAGGCTGCTCATAATTCACGTGATACCAGCCATATAGAGCCGACTTGGCCCACACTGTCACAGAAAGCCTTATCAGAATCTCTTCTTCTTCATACACTCTTGTGTCTGTTACTTGGTTATTGCCTTTGGTACTCCAGTGATGTGAACCACAGTCGCCAGGGGATGGAGGACACTAGTGACCCATCTTGCTCTGTGGCCTCAGTCCACAGCTGGAGGGTAAGGGAAGAGGCCAAATGAAGGTCAAGAAGGAAAGATGGAGTTTGAAGAGAAGACCTGAGTTAAGGGTGTCTTCTCAAGTCTTGATGACTGAAATGTAGCTCCAGTACCTGAAGTCCTGCTTGTTCTCAAGGCTGACCGCGGGGCTGGGTGCACTCAGTGAAGGAACCGTATACACTTAGTATTTCCTTGCTTGCTCACACTTGCCCTCCTCTGATACACCCTCTGCAAGACTGATCTTCCCCTGAAACAACTTTCCACCTGCTACTGTCATCTCAGGAACATTTGCTTCACCTTCCTAGTGTCCCCCTAGAATGCCATTGCAGCCAATTCATAATTTGATAATCATGCTGCTTACCATATTCTCAGCAACTTCTGAGAAATTTTATTCACTTTATTCCATAGTCTTCACCCATCAATAATCTTCCTTAACTTCCTAGCTGCAGGTTAACCCATTCGGAATCATTTCTTTTGCTTTCTCTTCTTTGACAAATCCTTTCTATCTTTTAAGGTCTTTTTCTTGTCTCTCTACCATCCTGCCTTCCTGAACTTCTTTTTTTTTCGTTTAAGTAACCTTTCAATCTCCTTCCCCAATTTCCTCATAAACATTGAGAGTTTATTCCTCACACGTTAGACAGCGGTTTATGAATGGCCAGGCATAATGGACTCAGAATGAGTTGGCACCCCCGAGGTACCTGTCTTGCTGGGGAGCCACAGGTGAAGGGCTGTCTGCTGGACACATGTTTGCATGGAGTCAGGCTGAGTGGCCTCAGGGTGTTTGCTCTGCACTTGTGTGTGTTTCTCCCTAGTTGGTTTCCTTGTCCAGCCACCTGTGACCTCCCTCCATCCAGCCCAGGGAATCCTTCTCATCACAGGGGTAGGATGTTTGTCTCATTTTCCATCACATCCTTTCCCCAAAGTTTGGTTGTGAGTTGTTCCCATTCCAAAGACCTTTCCTCTTTGAAGAGAAAAGAGAAAATCTTGTCTCTCCTTTTCTCTCACTTCACTTCTGCTCTATTATCTCCTCCGTCCAGAATGGCCCACTGACTCACATGGGTGTAGATCCAAAGATGGCAAGAAATGCCAGCAATTCTGAGATAATAATACGGATGGATCAGGAAAACTTGAAAACCTTTATCCCGCCACATTAAAAAAAATTGCACTTCCAGTGTATTCAGAGTCTCAGTGTAGAAACACAAATGATAGAGAAATTGAATTACACTCAAGTTTTTCTTTCCTCCTTTCCTGATTTATTCTAATCCTCCAAGTTAACATGATGAACTCTTTGTTGTGTAAAGTTTCAGACATTTTCTACCCATGCACACTTTTCTTCTTTTCACATTAGAGTGTGAACTAGGTCACTTTCAACATGCTGTGATTCTGTGATTCACTGTCTCCCACCGAGTCATCCACGGATAAAGTCATCTGTTTCACGGAGAACTATTTCCAATAGCTAATAGCCAATGTCTGTGGAGTGCTTACTCTGTGTCGGTTTCTTGTAACTACTTTACAGATCATTTGTACAGCGTACCCATGGACCAGGTACAATTATGACCCCCAAGTGACAGATAAGTGCAGATAAGTACAAATAAATACAGAGGCCAAGTGACTTGCCCAAGACACTGGAGCAAATCAAAATCCATGCCTCTGTAATCATTTTGCTCTATTGCCTCTGTCTGGGAGGCTTGATGATTTGGCAACTAAAACCTTAAATATCATGTTCCATTTTTATATCTGTGACACAAGCGTGGGGCTGTGATACGGGGTAACTAACCTGACTACTTTTGAAAACCCTTATGCACCTGGATGAAAGTAAGCCAGGGACTGCAAGCCATAGATTTAAGTTTTCCTACCAACTTTTAAAAATAGCTTCTTGAATGCAATTTATGTAGTGTCAAGTCTAGGATGTAGTCCAAATAGTAACAGAAAAATGGAGATATGTAGAAAAATACTTAAAGTTGACAAGTATTGGGAGTGTAGTATTTTTGGGGCCAGCGTGTAGACCACAGGAAAACTTGCTGTTTCCATCCCAAAGGGAAGAGCCCTACGTTGCAACTGCCAAGGTCCCTGGGACAGCAAGTGTGCTCACTGCTTAGTAAAGAAGCATCCTCAGTTTGATAGAATCATATGGGAGCCTTACATTTGGTTAGCAGTTCTACATTCTTGATGTAATAATATTTTCAGGGTGTGGGAGGGTATCAAGCTCTGAAAATACCCTTGGAGAGATCTGCTTATTAAGTTTGGCTTTTTCAGTCTCCCTACTACTTCTTTACTAAACACCAGGCGGTTTCCTTCACTTTTCAGAACCATATTGTTCTTCCCTTCTCTAATGAACTTTGAAATACTTTTGGATGAGCTATTGAGATTGGGAAAAAATAAACATCTCTTTAAAATAAGGAAGATAATAACAATGACAAGTAGAAAAAGCTCTAAAACAGAGAATATCCTCCATTCTAGCCACTGACTGGGAGTGGAAGGTTCGTGCTCGCTGTCCAGGACGTAGAAATAAAAGCTGAGGAGGCGCTGAGGCGTCTCCTGGATCTCTATGAGCCTCCATCATTTCTGCTGAGTAGGGTTGACAGATAAAATATAGACTGTTTAGTTAATATGAATGTTTGAAAAACAACGAGTACATTTTGAAGATAAGTATGCCCCAAATAGTTCATAGGATCTACTTATACTAAAAATAACGACTTATTATTCATGTGAAGTTCAAGTTTAACTGGGTATCCTGTATTTTTATGTCCTACATCTGACAGCCCTACTGATGATCCACAATGGAGGCAGTTGAGGAACGGTACATGCTGGCTCTCGGACAGTCAGAAATGGCTTCAGCCGATCCAGGTACAGTATGAAATTCTTTTTGGATGTAGCTCAGAAGCCATGGCCAGCCCTTGACTGCAAGTACTGCCTCGGGTTTCCCTGGGGAGGGGTAAACCTTCCTCTTAATGGCCTTTTGGTAAGTCTGGAAGACCATATCCAAGGGGAGCCCCAAAGTCAGTTTCATCCTCACAACCATGTTTCCAATTCCTGGAATTGGCTGCATGTGACTCACAAGAGCTGAGGAGGTTTGTGGAAGTTGGGAGTGTCATAGCTTGAACCCTTTGTAGGTAAAGTTTTGCTGTTGTGAGAGTTTTAACAGGAGCAATGTGAAAGACTCCAAGTCCCCAGGTAGATAGAAATAATCCTTTTCTACCTGTGTGTATGTGACAAGTCTCTAATAGTTCAGAGAGCAAGTATCTGGTCTTAGAAAGACTGATCCAAGCTTGGATGTTTCTGGTGACAAGGCAAGGTCCTGAGTTTCAAGTTCACCTTTTATGGTTGAGGAGACAATAAGGTGGTCAGAAGGGAAATCATGGAGGAGACCTTGGCTTCATCCATCGTGCAGGCTTGTATATGTGGTTCTATGCAGATTGTGTTTCAAAGGTGGAGCTTGTTTACAAGTATGAACATTCTCCGATGTGCTTTTTGGACCTTCATTCCCAGAGCGAGAGCAGTGCCGAGGCTCTAGAAATGCCATGGATATTCTGAGCTGTCAGTGGCATTTCCCCGGTACTGTTCCCTTGGTGCCGCTCCTTGAAATGTCCAAAGGGATTATCATGTGTCTTGTGGCGGGTCCTAGCATTGTGAAAGGAAGCTGCTGCACCTGGCTCAGAGGATTTCGGATGTGGTGGGAGGAGGAGTAGTACTACGACTATAAATTGTATCACAGCATATCGATTCCATCTTGAGAGTTGGGTTGCGGGGTTATGAAGGGTGGCTTTTATTGTACTTTTATACATTGTACCCTTGAAACTAATTCAATTTTTAAAAATTAATTAATTTATTTGGGGCTGCATTGGGTCTTTGTCGCTGCTAGCGGGCGTTCTCTAGTTGCAGTGAGCGGGGGCTCCTCTTGGCTGTGGTGCACGGGCTTCTCATTGCAGTGGCTTCTCTTGTTGCAGAGCATGGTCTCTAGGCACGCAGGCTTCCGTAGTTGTGGCACGTGGGCTCGGTTGATGTGGCACACGGGCTCTAGAGCGCAGGCTCAGTAGTTGTGGCGCGCGGGCTTAGTTACTCCGTGGCACGTGGGATGTTCCCAGACCAGGGCTCGAACCCATGACCCCTGCATTCGCAGGCATATTCTTAACCACTGCTCCACCAGGGAAGCCCGATAATTCAGTTTTTTATAAAGAGAAGATTCCTAATATTATTCCAAAATTTTAAAAATATGTAGTTGGATAACACTATGAAAAATTAACTGATATATTCCTTTATTATTTCTCTTTGCTCCCTGGATTTTTTTCCCCATCCAGTCAGCTAGGCACTGTGAGTTCACTGCATTAGGAAGGTAAAGACTCAGCAGAAATGAGGGAGAAAAACAGAAAAGTCTCAGCTTTGGAATGTTCACAACGGAGGCCACAGTAGAACAGGTGAGAATTCTGTGAACCAAAAATAAATGTCGTCTCAAATGCAAAAAAGTATTCTCTGCACTGGGAGGCAGGAGAGGGAGGGAGGGAAGGACTGAAGGAGAGAGATCAGTGTGGCCAGGGACATGGAGACTGTGCTTAAGGACGATATGCCCAGGAAGAGAATCAGAATCTGGAGAAGATTCAGCCTGCACGTGATCATTGCCTCCAGCCAGCACCCTCATCTCAGACGTTGGGAAATTCAGAGAGAGAGTGGGAGTACGTCAGGAGGGCCACGCGCATAGTCTGTGTGGCAGGGGTTGTGGCCGTTCCCTATTTGTGAGGAGTCCCCAGCAATTTGCAGGCCTCTTCTGGAAAATGCTGGCGGACGTCTCTAGTGCTTATGTGAAAGCTTGTTCACAAACCTTGAAAGATACAGATGTAGATGACAGATAGATGCATAGATAGAAAAATGTCATTAAATAAAAGCTCCAGGAAAGGTTTGGAAAATGGCCTTTATTGCATAGGACGCTTCTATTGTCATATGATGTTAGACTGAGTGCCGGTCCCTTCATCCTCCTTCAGACCACGGCATTCTGTCTGCTACTCTCCCGAGGGTCCTTTCTTCTCCCTGGAAGGGATAAAACAAATGAGGTAGAACAGGAAGAGACAAGAAGCACTCCAAGCTCTGCTGGTCAGGGTTACCCTCCAGCATTGCCTTAATGCTCAGAGCCACACACACCACAGTGAGCTTGGCTCCAGATCTACTACCACGCAACGAAGGTTCTGGAACATTTCCATATCTCGGGAGACCTCATTTCCACGTGACTCTCTTTCATATTCCCCTTTGTCACAGAAGGCTAGGTCCAGTGGTCCGGGTGAGATCTCGGCTCAGGCCCAAGGCTCTCAGACCTCAAAGTTCTGGTCCTGCAAGGGCCCCTGTCCTCTCTTGAGACCACTCCTGGCTCTCTCTGCCGAGAAGGAGCTGCTGGCAGTACGTCCTCTAAGAGTTGAGGTCCATCGTGCAGACCCTGAGAAAACTCCTAGGAAAAGGCTCCACCTTCTTGTTTACGTCAACAGAGGTCAATGCCTTTGTTAGTGCTGGGTGTGTCCCATTTGATGCAACTGCAGAGCCATTAGGTAAACCAGCACATGTGTGCGGCCCCTTCCCTTAGACTCCTCTGGGCCCTCATGACATAGGCTCAGAAGACTGCCAGCCTCAAGCCTTACCTCTTCCAAGGGACGGCCACACCGTCTTCCAGGATCTTCTGTCCCATGAATCTCAGTTGCTGTTTGGAACTCAAAGGAGAGAAAAGACCCTGCCTGCGGGGTCTCTTTGGGCTGGGGCCTTCCCCCGTGGGCTGCTCTCCCTCATTCTCCTTTTCTTCTTGCTTCTCTACCTCCTTCTCCTCCTCCGCCTCCTCCTCCTCCTCCTCCTCCTCCTCGTTCTCCTCCTCCTCCTCCTCGTCCTCTTCCTCAGGGGTGCTCTCGGATTCCACATTGCCCATCAGCTGGGCCATGGTGAGATGAAAGGCACGGCAGCTGAAGCCCTGCAGGATGCCGCCCTTCACGTGCTGCTGGAGGATCTCCAAGGTGGGGAAGACCTGGCAGCAGGCCATGCACCTGAAGCCGGTCTCCATGGTCAGCATCCAGTCCGCTGTCTTGGCGCTGGGTCTCTCCTCGACGGCAGGTGGCCCTGATGGGCTGCCTGGCTCTGCCCTTTCCTCATACTCTTTCTCCTCCCCAGTGGGCTCACTGTCAGACAGGAGGCTTTCGGTGCACACATCAGAAGAGGGGTCAGTGGCTACTGCGCACACATCCTCAGGAAGGGTCACTTCTTCTATCGTCAGCTGCTTTTCAGGCAACTCCAAGGGTTTCTTTGTCTTCCAGGAGACAGCGACACCCTTGTTCACTTGTACCTGCATGTAGTGTATTTTCATGCCCCTTTCCTCTTTGTCTGGGTGCAGATAGTTCTTACAGGGTGAAGAGGGTGAGGAGGAGACACAGTGTGATGGGGAAGCGGTCTCTCCTTCTTCCTGATCCTGGGCTAGGGGTGGTCTAGGCTGGGCAGTGTCTCGATGAAATCTCCGGATTCCTGAAAAAGGAAATTAAAATCATAATAACATGCATGGGCCATGCCGGAAGCTGAGGGAGCAGGTGTGGTAGACGAGAGAGGGACATTGGCACGACATAGCAATGTCGTGAGCTTGGTGTCCGTTGGCCGTAGGACGGAGTGGTGTATGTGGTGTCATCTGTGGGCTTTTCATGTGCGTGGGGGGGTATACTGGAGCGGTGTCTGTATACAGGGGTGTGGAGTATGGTGGTGAGGGCTGTAGTATGTGAGGGATGCGGCTGGATGCGTGTACGATGAGGAGTGTGAGTTTGGGAATATCGGTGGTGCATTCCTTGTGGAATGGGGCTGTGGTGCAGGAGAGTACTGTGGAGCACGTGCTTGGGGTTGATGTGCACTGAGAAGGGCTGTGCCTGGAGGGCGCGTGTATGTGTGAGCTGTGTGCACCTGAGCTGGATGGTCCTGCTCTCAGGCTGGAGGTGTATGATGCAGAACTCTGTCCTTCTCTGGAAGCAAAGGCAAAGACAAAGCCTACATTTTCCTCTGAAGATGCTTAATCTGGTCCCTCTTCCCTCCACCTCAAGCCCAGACCTTTCCGGCCCCTGCTCCTTGACTTCCCCACCATGGTAGTAGCAGTATTCACACACACACCCCCAGACTCAGCTGGCATCCACGCCCTCGGAACAGCTCAGCCATCCTGCCCAGGCTCCTCCACAGAGCCCTCATCACCTCTGATGACCCTGGATTTCCTCTCAGCCTCCCTGGGATCTGTGTGCCTCCTGCTTCACAGCCAAGCACCCCGTCACCTGAGGAGCCCCACGCCCTTACCAGCGTAGCTGAGCTTGCGCAGAGTAGAAGTACAGAAGAAGTATTTAGAGGCAGAGGAGACCTCCACTGCCCCTGGGCTGCAGCCTTGGGCCACCACAGTGGATCCAAGCCGAGGGGGATCCTCTTGTGACTTCGAGATTCCTGAGGGAGGAATGAAAGGCTCAGGGTGGGTTCATCAGTCCTCTGTCCACAAATATTTACTGAGTGTGTGACACGTGTCAGGTGCAGTGAATACACACAGTTGAGAGTGTGGTTCCCAGTGGATCCTCCAGGATTTAATTCCAATCAATACTTATTCTCTCACTGTCTAGTTGGTAATGTAGGCCTCGGTGGTGACTGTGAGTGTGTGGGAAGAGTGAGTGATGTGTATCAGTTAAGTCTGTGGTAAGTGTGGGGTTGGCATGGGGAGCACAGTGCAGACGTGTCTATCTGTGTCTGTGGCCTTTGTGTGCATGGTTTCTGTTCACAAGTCAGGAATTCTGGGACATGTAACGTTTCCTCATTACATGGTGTGGCTTGTATTTATGGTGTGTGTTCATTCATTCATTCACCAAGATTCAGTAAGCAGCTACTCCTGTGTATCCGGCACTCTTCCATTGTTGTAGTCTTTGGTAACGCTGCACATTCTAGTAGGGGAAGACACACACTAAACAAAACTACAATAAATATATAATACATCAGCTGGTGGTAAGTATATAAGGGTTGCCAGACTTAGCGAACAAGAATACAAGGCACCCAGTTAAATTTCAGTTTCAGATAAACCCAGAATAATCTTTTAGTGTAAGTATTCCCATGCAGTATTTGGCCTGACTTAGTTTTAGTGTAAGTATAGCCCATACAATATGTGGGACATACGGATACTGAAAAATTACTTGTTTTTTATCTGGAATTCAAATTGAACTGGATAGCCCATATTTTCTCTGGCAATCCTGACATGGGTTACTGAGACTGTGGTTTACTGTGGTTTGTACAAAGCGGGTCTGGCATTACGCAAGAATGTGTTATAAGTGTGGTGTGTATGACACGTGACTGGTTCTTATAGAGGTATTTAGAGATGGCTGAAGTTAGTTGTGTTTGTGCAAGAGTTGAGGAGATACATGTATATAGTGTGTGTGTGTGTGTGTGTGTGTCCTATATATATAGTGTGTGTGTCTATATACATATCTCATCTCCAGCGTTTGGTGTTGGAGGAGAGGATTGTGATACAGGTGGGTTGTATGAGAACGTAGTATAGGAGGGATGCGTGTATATACCTCCATGTGCTGTGTGTGGTTTACTAAGGAAGTTATATGTGGGGTGTGTGATATTTTTGCTGCATCAGAGTGTACATGGGTGTATGAGTTACTGTCTCATAAAACACCCCTAACAAGAATTCTGTATACACTCTTACGTACACCGAGTGTCAGCCAGGTTCAGGCAGGGTGACAAGAACTTTACCACGCAGACTTTATATCTGGTAAGCACTCTAACCCCATTCATCTCGCTCTTCTCTGCACTACCACACACACACACACACACACACACACACAGGAACATAGGGCAAAATATTCTGAATGGTCAGGGGCAGTCATTGCCTTCCCCAGCCTGTCCCAGTCACTGCCTGGAAATCTGCCTGCTGTCTAGAGCTCCATTCCCAGGGCCCATCCTACAGTCTCCAGGGCCCTGAGCCTGGTAGGAGCTACTGGGCTCTAATCTGGGGCAGAGGCCTCTAGCTGGAGCTCTGGGGTGACCACCCCTCTCCCAGGGCAAGCTACTCGCCTCCATTTAATGCACGCAGGCACCACGTGGCCCGTGGCTCTCAGAGCTCCCCGCAGGACCCTGAGGCCATTTCTCACCCCCGCTCACGCGGTCTCAGTCTCTGGAAAACCCTTCCCTTCCCTTGATCTCCTTTGGGAAATTCTTCCTTTTGAAGGAATAAAACCTCCTTGCTTTCAATATGACACCATCCCTAGACAAACAATCTTCTTTCAAAGTGCATTCCACTTGTCAAGATATTTTTCAACAGGGCCTTCAACTCCTGGGGCTTCTCTTTCCACTTTGGTAAAAGAGGCCAAGCAACTCATGGGTCTCTCTCAGCATCCTTGCATCCTTCACATCCCCACCTCATGACCCCTAGGAAAGATCCAAGAGCATAAGAGAGAAATCGGGGACTGAGAAAAGCTGCACCTCTAGGTCTGTGCAAGCAGGATGCAGCCTGCCGTGAGTCCGACAAAGCTCCAGGCCCGGCTGCCCCAGGAGAGAGTCCTCAGACCAGCGGAGCTGACCTCCCATCTCCCAGGGGGCATCTGGCCGTTCTGTGCCATCTCACACCACAGGGACCCTCCGGATAGATACGGCAGCATCAGTGAGACAAGGTCTCTCGCTCCCTGCTTCACAGGTGACACGTTCTCAGTCCCCCGCTTCCTAGAGAAGCTTCAGTTTGGCAGAAACCCATGTGCCCCAGACAAGTTGCCCCCCACATACCTCCTCCGTTCTCGGCAGTTTCCTGGGACTCTTCATTTTCCAGATGTTTCCTCTTTTGTCGCCGTTCCATCGTACCAACTAGAAGTCTCCCTTAGAAGATGCCTCAAGAGATGTCCAACTCCTCCTCTTCCCTACAGGTTGGCCCTTCTTGGCTCTTGGGCAATCCGTTGAAATGATTCAATACAAACAAAAATAGTCAAGTCTCCTAAATGGCTGAAAAACTTGTACCACTTGGTGAACCAGCAGTAGTGCCTAGTGCTCACCAGGGCTGTTATGTTTGCAAGGTTGCCAGGCTCACAGTGGAATTCTGTGACCTCAGTGATGACATCAGAGCATTCGGTGGACCTAGGTTGAGCACAGTGTCTGCAATAGCACAGGCCCCATTTTCAAGAACAATTCCTTTTTCCCAGCCGAAGCTTTCCCGTGAAAGGGAAAGGTTCCTACCATATCTATTATAAATTGTATCATACCATGTCTATTATAAAATTCACATTTTGATTGGAGATCTTTTAATGTCTTTTCTAGAGAGATTTAATATGAATGTTTTAAATGGTCTCCAGTTTCCCTGTGGATTATTGACATTTTAAACTCTGCACTTCAATTTTCCCTCAATACGTGTAATTTTGTCACGGCTATTTCTGTACTTAAAGATGAGGAACTATATAATTGATTTCTTCATTTTTTCCCCATCTCTTTCCAAGGTACTGCATTTGATTGTGTCTTGCGACTGAGTGAAAAATGCTAGTCCTTGAGTCAGGACATTGGGCCCTTTAGCAAGTAACTCAACCTATCTGGGCTTCAGCTTCTGTATGTGCGATCAAGAGGCTTGGACTAGCTGACTTTTCAAATGCTGTGTTTCTTTGATTCACTCTCACTTACTGATCTGCTCCTTAAGAAGAGGGTCTGTTCTCATAAAGTAACAACAGTCTTTCGTACTCAGTTTGTTAGTTATATTGCCTTCTACGTATGCTTAGCTCTAAATAATTTATACGGCTCTTGTGACAATTTTTAGATCTTCTTTTTTTCTTATTTTCTTTTATAGTTTCTAATTTGTTATCGCCAGTGTAGAGGAGCCTGATTGACTTTTAAAATTTATTGATCTTGTATGTGTGTGCCTTGTTGAACCGTCTTATTAGTTCCTGCTAGTTTATCTGTGGGTTCTTTTGGGTCTCCTAGATAAATGAGCATATTAAATGTAAATAATGTGTTCTTTGGATAAAGTTTATTTTCTTGCATCTCTATATATAGAAGCAATATGTTGAATTGATTTAAATATTTAAATACTTACATACCTGTTATCACAATCTAACATTGTTTATCTTATTTTCTTTCAATCAATATTATGTTTTCAAGATTTATCCACGTGAATCCATAGAGATCTAGGTCTTTGATTTTTGACTGTTTGATATTATGTGATCACATGCATATAGCATCATTTATTTTCCATTCAAGCATTATTGGACAATTGGATTGTTTCCCTCCCTTCTCTAGAACAAACAACATTTCCTAGAATATCCCTGAAGATGTCTGACAGTCGAGAAGGGCCAGGCTGCCCGAAGGATTGCTACTTGCTTTTAGCCACCTTCCAACAGGCCGTCTCCAGCCAGCAATTTGAAGCACAGCTGAAATGAGAACTGCCCCAAATGTGAAGATCTTAGGAGCTTCCTAGAAGGTGGGAGGTTAATGATAGGCATCCTGCTGGGATCCCAGGGGAGTCTGAGCTGGCCTGAAGCTCATCTTCCTCCTCCACCTCTCAAGAGAAATGTGGAGGAAAGAAGACTTCAAAAACTGTGAGCAGGCAGAGGGAGAGATATTGGGGGCCGAAGCTGTAACTGAGGTCTTGGAGTGGGCTGTGAGCACGCAGAGCCTCTCGAGAGCCAGGCTCTGCCTTCTGAGAACTTCTCCCCTAAGGCTGCTCATAATTCACGTGATACCAGCCATATAGAGCCGACTTGGCCCACACTGTCACAGAAAGCCTTATCAGAATCTCTTCTTCTTCATACACTCTTGTGTCTGTTACTTGGTTATTGCCTTTGGTACTCCAGTGATGTGAACCACAGTCGCCAGGGGATGGAGGACACTAGTGACCCATCTTGCTCTGTGGCCTCAGTCCACAGCTGGAGGGTAAGGGAAGAGGCCAAATGAAGGTCAAGAAGGAAAGATGGAGTTTGAAGAGAAGACCTGAGTTAAGGGTGTCTTCTCAAGTCTTGATGACTGAAATGTAGCTCCAGTACCTGAAGTCCTGCTTGTTCTCAAGGCTGACCGCGGGGCTGGGTGCACTCAGTGAAGGAACCGTATACACTTAGTATTTCCTTGCTTGCTCACACTTGCCCTCCTCTGATACACCCTCTGCAAGACTGATCTTCCCCTGAAACAACTTTCCACCTGCTACTGTCATCTCAGGAACATTTGCTTCACCTTCCTAGTGTCCCCCTAGAATGCCATTGCAGCCAATTCATAATTTGATAATCATGCTGCTTACCATATTCTCAGCAACTTCTGAGAAATTTTATTCACTTTATTCCATAGTCTTCACCCATCAATAATCTTCCTTAACTTCCTAGCTGCAGGTTAACCCATTCGGAATCATTTCTTTTGCTTTCTCTTCTTTGACAAATCCTTTCTATCTTTTAAGGTCTTTTTCTTGTCTCTCTACCATCCTGCCTTCCTGAACTTCTTTTTTTTTCGTTTAAGTAACCTTTCAATCTCCTTCCCCAATTTCCTCATAAACATTGAGAGTTTATTCCTCACACGTTAGACAGCGGTTTATGAATGGCCAGGCATAATGGACTCAGAATGAGTTGGCACCCCCGAGGTACCTGTCTTGCTGGGGAGCCACAGGTGAAGGGCTGTCTGCTGGACACATGTTTGCATGGAGTCAGGCTGAGTGGCCTCAGGGTGTTTGCTCTGCACTTGTGTGTGTTTCTCCCTAGTTGGTTTCCTTGTCCAGCCACCTGTGACCTCCCTCCATCCAGCCCAGGGAATCCTTCTCATCACAGGGGTAGGATGTTTGTCTCATTTTCCATCACATCCTTTCCCCAAAGTTTGGTTGTGAGTTGTTCCCATTCCAAAGACCTTTCCTCTTTGAAGAGAAAAGAGAAAATCTTGTCTCTCCTTTTCTCTCACTTCACTTCTGCTCTATTATCTCCTCCGTCCAGAATGGCCCACTGACTCACATGGGTGTAGATCCAAAGATGGCAAGAAATGCCAGCAATTCTGAGATAATAATACGGATGGATCAGGAAAACTTGAAAACCTTTATCCCGCCACATTAAAAAAAATTGCACTTCCAGTGTATTCAGAGTCTCAGTGTAGAAACACAAATGATAGAGAAATTGAATTACACTCAAGTTTTTCTTTCCTCCTTTCCTGATTTATTCTAATCCTCCAAGTTAACATGATGAACTCTTTGTTGTGTAAAGTTTCAGACATTTTCTACCCATGCACACTTTTCTTCTTTTCACATTAGAGTGTGAACTAGGTCACTTTCAACATGCTGTGATTCTGTGATTCACTGTCTCCCACCGAGTCATCCACGGATAAAGTCATCTGTTTCACGGAGAACTATTTCCAATAGCTAATAGCCAATGTCTGTGGAGTGCTTACTCTGTGTCGGTTTCTTGTAAGTACTTTACAGATCATTTGTACAGCGTACCCATGGACCAGGTACAATTATGACCCCCAAGTGACAGATAAGTGCAGATAAGTACAAATAAATACAGAGGCCAAGTGACTTGCCCAAGACACTGGAGCAAATCAAAATCCATGCCTCTGTAATCATTTTGCTCTATTGCCTCTGTCTGGGAGGCTTGATGATTTGGCAACTAAAACCTTAAATATCATGTTCCATTTTTATATCTGTGACACAAGCGTGGGGCTGTGATACGGGGTAACTAACCTGACTACTTTTGAAAACCCTTATGCACCTGGATGAAAGTAAGCCAGGGACTGCAAGCCATAGATTTAAGTTTTCCTACCAACTTTTAAAAATAGCTTCTTGAATGCAATTTATGTAGTGTCAAGTCTAGGATGTAGTCCAAATAGTAACAGAAAAATGGAGATATGTAGAAAAATACTTAAAGTTGACAAGTATTGGGAGTGTAGTATTTTTGGGGCCAGCGTGTAGACCACAGGAAAACTTGCTGTTTCCATCCCAAAGGGAAGAGCCCTACGTTGCAACTGCCAAGGTCCCTGGGACAGCAAGTGTGCTCACTGCTTAGTAAAGAAGCATCCTCAGTTTGATAGAATCATATGGGAGCCTTACATTTGGTTAGCAGTTCTACATTCTTGATGTAATAATATTTTCAGGGTGTGGGAGGGTATCAAGCTCTGAAAATACCCTTGGAGAGATCTGCTTATTAAGTTTGGCTTTTTCAGTCTCCCTACTACTTCTTTACTAAACACCAGGCGGTTTCCTTCACTTTTCAGAACCATATTGTTCTTCCCTTCTCTAATGAACTTTGAAATACTTTTGGATGAGCTATTGAGATTGGGAAAAAATAAACATCTCTTTAAAATAAGGAAGATAATAACAATGACAAGTAGAAAAAGCTCTAAAACAGAGAATATCCTCCATTCTAGCCACTGACTGGGAGTGGAAGGTTCGTGCTCGCTGTCCAGGACGTAGAAATAAAAGCTGAGGAGGCGCTGAGGCGTCTCCTGGATCTCTATGAGCCTCCATCATTTCTGCTGAGTAGGGTTGACAGATAAAATATAGACTGTTTAGTTAATATGAATGTTTGAAAAACAACGAGTACATTTTGAAGATAAGTATGCCCCAAATAGTTCATAGGATCTACTTATACTAAAAATAATGACTTATTATTCATGTGAAGTTCAAGTTTAACTGGGTATCCTGTATTTTTATGTCCTACATCTGACAGCCCTACTGATGATCCACAATGGAGGCAGTTGAGGAACGGTACATGCTGGCTCTCGGACAGTCAGAAATGGCTTCAGCCGATCCAGGTACAGTATGAAATTCTTTTTGGATGTAGCTCAGAAGCCATGGCCAGCCCTTGACTGCAAGTACTGCCTCGGGTTTCCCTGAGGAGGGGTAAACCTTCCTCTTAATGGCCTTTTGGTAAGTCTGGAAGACCATATCCAAGGGGAGCCCCAAAGTCAGTTTCATCCTCACAACCATGTTTCCAATTCCTGGAATTGGCTGCATGTGACTCACAAGAGCTGAGGAGGTTTGTGGAAGTTGGGAGTGTCATAGCTTGAACCCTTTGTAGGTAAAGTTTTGCTGTTGTGAGAGTTTTAACAGGAGCAATGTGAAAGACTCCAAGTCCCCAGGTAGATAGAAATAATCCTTTTCTACCTGTGTGTATGTGACAAGTCTCTAATAGTTCAGAGAGCAAGTATCTGGTCTTAGAAAGACTGATCCAAGCTTGGATGTTTCTGGTGACAAGGCAAGGTCCTGAGTTTCAAGTTCACCTTTTATGGTTGAGGAGACAATAAGGTGGTCAGAAGGGAAATCATGGAGGAGACCTTGGCTTCATCCATCGTGCAGGCTTGTATATGTGGTTCTATGCAGATTGTGTTTCAAAGGTGGAGCTTGTTTACAAGTATGAACATTCTCCGATGTGCTTTTTGGACCTTCATTCCCAGAGCGAGAGCAGTGCCGAGGCTCTAGAAATGCCATGGATATTCTGAGCTGTCAGTGGCATTTCCCCGGTACTGTTCCCTTGGTGCCGCTCCTTGAAATGTCCAAAGGGATTATCATGTGTCTTGTGGCGGGTCCTAGCATTGTGAAAGGAAGCTGCTGCACCTGGCTCAGAGGATTTCGGATGTGGTGGGAGGAGGAGTAGTACTACGACTATAAATTGTATCACAGCATATCGATTCCATCTTGAGAGTTGGGTTGCGGGGTTATGAAGGGTGGCTTTTATTGTACTTTTATACATTGTACCCTTGAAACTAATTCAATTTTTAAAAATTAATTAATTTATTTGGGGCTGCATTGGGTCTTTGTCGCTGCTAGCGGGCGTTCTCTAGTTGCAGTGAGCGGGGGCTCCTCTTGGCTGTGGTGCACGGGCTTCTCATTGCAGTGGCTTCTCTTGTTGCAGAGCATGGTCTCTAGGCACGCAGGCTTCCGTAGTTGTGGCACGTGGGCTCAGTTGATGTGGCACACGGGCTCTAGAGCGCAGGCTCAGTAGTTGTGGCGCGCGGGCTTAGTTACTCCGTGGCACGTGGGATGTTCCCAGACCAGGGCTCGAACCCATGACCCCTGCATTCGCAGGCATATTCTTAACCACTGCTCCACCAGGGAAGCCCGATAATTCAGTTTTTTATAAAGAGAAGATTCCTAATATTATTCCAAAATTTTAAAAATATGTAGTTGGATAACACTATGAAAAATTAACTGATATATTCCTTTATTATTTCTCTTTGCTCCCTGGATTTTTTTCCCCATCCAGTCAGCTAGGCACTGTGAGTTCACTGCATTAGGAAGGTAAAGACTCAGCAGAAATGAGGGAGAAAAACAGAAAAGTCTCAGCTTTGGAATGTTCACAACGGAGGCCACAGTAGAACAGGTGAGAATTCTGTGAACCAAAAATAAATGTCGTCTCAAATGCAAAAAAGTATTCTCTGCACTGGGAGGCAGGAGAGGGAGGGAGGGAAGGACTGAAGGAGAGAGATCAGTGTGGCCAGGGACATGGAGACTGTGCTTAAGGACGATATGCCCAGGAAGAGAATCAGAATCTGGAGAAGATTCAGCCTGCACGTGATCATTGCCTCCAGCCAGCACCCTCATCTCAGACGTTGGGAAATTCAGAGAGAGAGTGGGAGTACGTCAGGAGGGCCACGCGCATAGTCTGTGTGGCAGGGGTTGTGGCCGTTCCCTATTTGTGAGGAGTCCCCAGCAATTTGCAGGCCTCTTCTGGAAAATGCTGGCGGACGTCTCTAGTGCTTATGTGAAAGCTTGTTCACAAACCTTGAAAGATACAGATGTAGATGACAGATAGATGCATAGATAGAAAAATGTCATTAAATAAAAGCTCCAGGAAAGGTTTGGAAAATGGCCTTTATTGCATAGGACGCTTCTATTGTCATATGATGTTAGACTGAGTGCCGGTCCCTTCATCCTCCTTCAGACCACGGCATTCTGTCTGCTACTCTCCCGAGGGTCCTTTCTTCTCCCTGGAAGGGATAAAACAAATGAGGTAGAACAGGAAGAGACAAGAAGCACTCCAAGCTCTGCTGGTCAGGGTTACCCTCCAGCATTGCCTTAATGCTCAGAGCCACACACACCACAGTGAGCTTGGCTCCAGATCTACTACCACGCAACGAAGGTTCTGGAACATTTCCATATCTCGGGAGACCTCATTTCCACGTGACTCTCTTTCATATTCCCCTTTGTCACAGAAGGCTAGGTCCAGTGGTCCGGGTGAGATCTCGGCTCAGGCCCAAGGCTCTCAGACCTCAAAGTTCTGGTCCTGCAAGGGCCCCTGTCCTCTCTTGAGACCACTCCTGGCTCTCTCTGCCGAGAAGGAGCTGCTGGCAGTACGTCCTCTAAGAGTTGAGGTCCATCGTGCAGACCCTGAGAAAACTCCTAGGAAAAGGCTCCACCTTCTTGTTTACGTCAACAGAGGTCAATGCCTTTGTTAGTGCTGGGTGTGTCCCATTTGATGCAACTGCAGAGCCATTAGGTAAACCAGCACATGTGTGCGGCCCCTTCCCTTAGACTCCTCTGGGCCCTCGTGACATAGGCTCAGAAGACTGCCAGCCTCAAGCCTTACCTCTTCCAAGGGACGGCCACACCGTCTTCCAGGATCTTCTGTCCCATGAATCTCAGTTGCTGTTTGGAACTCAAAGGAGAGAAAAGACCCTGCCTGCGGGGTCTCTTTGGGCTGGGGCCTTCCCCCGTGGGCTGCTCTCCCTCATTCTCCTTTTCTTCTTGCTTCTCTACCTCCTTCTCCTCCTCCGCCTCCTCCTCCTCCTCCTCCTCCTCCTCGTTCTCCTCCTCCTCCTCCTCGTCCTCTTCCTCAGGGGTGCTCTCGGATTCCACATTGCCCATCCGCTGGGCCATGGTGAGATGAAAGGCACGGCAGCTGAAGCCCTGCAGGATGCCGCCCTTCACGTGCTGCTGGAGGATCTCCAAGGTGGGGAAGACCTGGCAGCAGGCCATGCACCTGAAGCCGGTCTCCATGGTCAGCATCCAGTCCGCTGTCTTGGCGCTGGGTCTCTCCTCGACGGCAGGTGGCCCTGATGGGCTGCCTGGCTCTGCCCTTTCCTCATACTCTTTCTCCTCCCCAGTGGGCTCACTGTCAGACAGGAGGCTTTCGGTGCACACATCAGAAGAGGGGTCAGTGGCTACTGCGCACACATCCTCAGGAAGGGTCACTTCTTCTATCGTCAGCTGCTTTTCAGGCAACTCCAAGGGTTTCTTTGTCTTCCAGGAGACAGCGACACCCTTGTTCACTTGTACCTGCATGTAGTGTATTTTCATGCCCCTTTCCTCTTTGTCTGGGTGCAGATAGTTCTTACAGGGTGAAGAGGGTGAGGAGGAGACACAGTGTGATGGGGAAGCGGTCTCTCCTTCTTCCTGATCCTGGGCTAGGGGTGGTCTAGGCTGGGCAGTGTCTCGATGAAATCTCCGGATTCCTGAAAAAGGAAATTAAAATCATAATAACATGCATGGGCCATGCCGGAAGCTGAGGGAGCAGGTGTGGTAGACGAGAGAGGGACATTGGCACGACATAGCAATGTCGTGAGCTTGGTGTCCGTTGGCCGTAGGACGGAGTGGTGTATGTGGTGTCATCTGTGGGCTTTTCATGTGCGTGGGGGGGTATACTGGAGCGGTGTCTGTATACAGGGGTGTGGAGTATGGTGGTGAGGGCTGTAGTATGTGAGGGATGCGGCTGGATGCGTGTACGATGAGGAGTGTGAGTTTGGGAATATCGGTGGTGCATTCCTTGTGGAATGGGGCTGTGGTGCAGGAGAGTACTGTGGAGCACGTGCTTGGGGTTGATGTGCACTGAGAAGGGCTGTGCCTGGAGGGCGCGTGTATGTGTGAGCTGTGTGCACCTGAGCTGGATGGTCCTGCTCTCAGGCTGGAGGTGTATGATGCAGAACTCTGTCCTTCTCTGGAAGCAAAGGAAAAGACAAAGCCTACATTTTCCTCTGAAGATGCTTAATCTGGTCCCTCTTCCCTCCACCTCAAGCCCAGACCTTTCCGGCCCCTGCTCCTTGACTTCCCCACCATGGTAGTAGCAGTATTCACACACACACCCCCAGACTCAGCTGGCATCCACGCCCTCGGAACAGCTCAGCCATCCTGCCCAGGCTCCTCCACAGAGCCCTCATCACCTCTGATGACCCTGGATTTCCTCTCAGCCTCCCTGGGATCTGTGTGCCTCCTGCTTCACAGCCAAGCACCCCGTCACCTGAGGAGCCCCACGCCCTTACCAGCGTAGCTGAGCTTGCGCAGAGTAGAAGTACAGAAGAAGTATTTAGAGGCAGAGGAGACCTCCACTGCCCCTGGGCTGCAGCCTTGGGCCACCACAGTGGATCCAAGCCGAGGGGGATCCTCTTGTGACTTCGAGATTCCTGAGGGAGGAATGAAAGGCTCAGGGTGGGTTCATCAGTCCTCTGTCCACAAATATTTACTGAGTGTGTGACACGTGTCAGGTGCAGTGAATACACACAGTTGAGAGTGTGGTTCCCAGTGGATCCTCCAGGATTTAATTCCAATCAATACTTATTCTCTCACTGTCTAGTTGGTAATGTAGGCCTCGGTGGTGACTGTGAGTGTGTGGGAAGAGTGAGTGATGTGTATCAGTTAAGTCTGTGGTAAGTGTGGGGTTGGCATGGGGAGCACAGTGCAGACGTGTCTATCTGTGTCTGTGGCCTTTGTGTGCATGGTTTCTGTTCACAAGTCAGGAATTCTGGGACATGTAACGTTTCCTCATTACATGGTGTGGCTTGTATTTATGGTGTGTGTTCATTCATTCATTCACCAAGATTCAGTAAGCAGCTACTCCTGTGTATCCGGCACTCTTCCATTGTTGTAGTCTTTGGTAACGCTGCACATTCTAGTAGGGGAAGACACACACTAAACAAAACTACAATAAATATATAATACATCAGCTGGTGGTAAGTATATAAGGGTTGCCAGACTTAGCGAACAAGAATACAAGGCACCCAGTTAAATTTCAGTTTCAGATAAACCCAGAATAATCTTTTAGTGTAAGTATTCCCATGCAGTATTTGGCCTGACTTAGTTTTAGTGTAAGTATAGCCCATACAATATGTGGGACATACGGATACTGAAAAATTACTTGTTTTTTATCTGGAATTCAAATTGAACTGGATAGCCCATATTTTCTCTGGCAATCCTGACATGGGTTACTGAGACTGTGGTTTACTGTGGTTTGTACAAAGCGGGTCTGGCATTACGCAAGAATGTGTTATAAGTGTGGTGTGTATGACACGTGACTGGTTCTTATAGAGGTATTTAGAGATGGCTGAAGTTAGTTGTGTTTGTTCAAGAGTTGAGGAGATACATGTATATAGTGTGTGTGTGTGTGTGTGTGTGTCCTATATATATAGTGTGTGTGTCTATATACATATCTCATCTCCAGCGTTTGGTGTTGGAGGAGAGGATTGTGATACAGGTGGGTTGTATGAGAACGTAGTATAGGAGGGATGCGTGTATATACCTCCATGTGCTGTGTGTGGTTTACTAAGGAAGTTATATGTGGGGTGTGTGATATTTTTGCTGCATCAGAGTGTACATGGGTGTATGAGTTACTGTCTCATAAAACACCCCTAACAAGAATTCTGTATACACTCTTACGTACACCGAGTGTCAGCCAGGTTCAGGCAGGGTGACAAGAACTTTACCACGCAGACTTTATATCTGGTAAGCACTCTAACCCCATTCATCTCGCTCTTCTCTGCACTACCACACACACACACACACACACACACACACAGGAACATAGGGCAAAATATTCTGAATGGTCAGGGGCAGTCATTGCCTTCCCCAGCCTGTCCCAGTCACTGCCTGGAAATCTGCCTGCTGTCTAGAGCTCCATTCCCAGGGCCCATCCTACAGTCTCCAGGGCCCTGAGCCTGGTAGGAGCTACTGGGCTCTAATCTGGGGCAGAGGCCTCTAGCTGGAGCTCTGGGGTGACCACCCCTCTCCCAGGGCAAGCTACTCGCCTCCATTTAATGCACGCAGGCACCACGTGGCCCGTGGCTCTCAGAGCTCCCCGCAGGACCCTGAGGCCATTTCTCACCCCCGCTCACGCGGTCTCAGTCTCTGGAAAACCCTTCCCTTCCCTTGATCTCCTTTGGGAAATTCTTCCTTTTGAAGGAATAAAACCTCCTTGCTTTCAATATGACACCATCCCTAGACAAACAATCTTCTTTCAAAGTGCATTCCACTTGTCAAGATATTTTTCAACAGGGCCTTCAACTCATGGGGCTTCTCTTTCCACTTTGGTAAAAGAGGCCAAGCAACTCATGGGTCTCTCTCAGCATCCTTGCATCCTTCACATCCCCCACCTCATGACCCCTAGGAAAGATCCAAGAGCATAAGAGAGAAATCGGGGACTGAGAAAAGCTGCACCTCTAGGTCTGTGCAAGCAGGATGCAGCCTGCTGTGAGTCCGACAAAGCTCCAGGCCCGGCTGCCCCAGGAGAGAGTCCTCAGACCAGCGGAGCTGACCTCCCATCTCCCAGGGGGCATCTGGCCGTTCTGTGCCGTCTCACACCACAGGGACCCTCCGGATAGATACGGCAGCATCAGTGAGACAAGGTCTCTCGCTCCCTGCTTCACAGGTGACACGTTCTCAGTCCCCCGCTTCCTAGAGAAGCTTCAGTTTGGCAGAAACCCATGTGCCCCAGACAAGTTGCCCCCCACATACCTCCTCCGTTCTCGGCAGTTTCCTGGGACTCTTCATTTTCCAGATGTTTCCTCTTTTGTCGCCGTTCCATCGTACCAACTAGAAGTCTCCCTTAGAAGATGCCTCAAGAGATGTCCAACTCCTCCTCTTCCCTACAGGTTGGCCCTTCTTGGCTCTTGGGCAATCCGTTGAAATGATTCAATACAAACAAAAATAGTCAAGTCTCCTAAATGGCTGAAAAACTTGTACCACTTGGTGAACCAGCAGTAGTGCCTAGTGCTCACCAGGGCTGTTATGTTTGCAAGGTTGCCAGGCTCACAGTGGAATTCTGTGACCACAGTGATGACATCAGAGCATTCGGGGGACCTAGGTTGAGCACAGTGTCTGCAATAGCACAGGCCCCATTTTCAAGAACAATTCCTTTTTCCCAGCCGAAGCTTTCCCGTGAAAGGGAAAGGTTCCTACCATATCTATTATAAATTGTATCATACCATGTCTATTATAAAATTCACATTTTGATTGGAGATCTTTTAATGTCTTTTCTAGAGAGATTTAATATGAATGTTTTAAATGGTCTCCAGTTTCCCTGTGGATTATTGACATTTTAAACTCTGCACTTCAATTTTCCCTCAATACGTGTAATTTTGTCACGGCTATTTCTGTACTTAAAGATGAGGAACTATATAATTGATTTCTTCATTTTTTCCCCATCTCTTTCCAAGGTACTGCATTTGATTGTGTCTTGCGACTGAGTGAAAAATGCTAGTCCTTGAGTCAGGACATTGGGCCCTTTAGCAAGTAACTCAACCTATCTGGGCTTCAGCTTCTGTATGTGCGATCAAGAGGCTTGGACTAGCTGACTTTTCAAATGCTGTGTTTCTTTGATTCACTCTCACTTACTGATCTGCTCCTTAAGAAGAGGGTCTGTTCTCATAAAGTAACAACAGTCTTTCGTACTCAGTTTGTTAGTTATATTGCCTTCTACGTATGCTTAGCTCTAAATAATTTATACGGCTCTTGTGACAATTTTTAGATCTTCTTTTTTTCTTATTTTCTTTTATAGTTTCTAATTTGTTATCGCCAGTGTAGAGGAGCCTGATTGACTTTTAAAATTTATTGATCTTGTATGTGTGTGCCTTGTTGAACCGTCTTATTAGTTCCTGCTAGTTTATCTGTGGGTTCTTTTGGGTCTCCTAGATAAATGAGCATATTAAATGTAAATAATGTGTTCTTTGGATAAAGTTTATTTTCTTGCATCTCTATATATAGAAGCAATATGTTGAATTGATTTAAATATTTAAATACTTACATACCTGTTATCACAATCTAACATTGTTTATCTTATTTTCTTTCAATCAATATTATGTTTTCAAGATTTATCCACGTGAATCCATAGAGATCTAGGTCTTTGATTTTTGACTGTTTGATATTATGTGATCACATGCATATAGCATCATTTATTTTCCATTCAAGCATTATTGGACAATTGGATTGTTTCCCTCCCTTCTCTAGAACAAACAACATTTCCTAGAATATCCCTGAAGATGTCTGACAGTCGAGAAGGGCCAGGCTGCCCGAAGGATTGCTACTTGCTTTTAGCCACCTTCCAACAGGCCGTCTCCAGCCAGCAATTTGAAGCACAGCTGAAATGAGAACTGCCCCAAATGTGAAGATCTTAGGAGCTTCCTAGAAGGTGGGAGGTTAATGATAAGCATCCTGCTGGGATCCCAGGGGAGTCTGAGCTGGCCTGAAGCTCATCTTCCTCCTCCACCTCTCAAGAGAAATGTGGAGGAAAGAAGACTTCAAAAACTGTGAGCAGGCAGAGGGAGAGATATTGGGAGCCGAAGCTGTAACTGAGGTCTTGGAGTGGGCTGTGAGCACGCAGAGCCTCTCGAGAGCCAGGCTCTGCCTTCTGAGAACTTCTCCCCTAAGGCTGCTCATAATTCACGTGATACCAGCCATATAGAGCCGACTTGGCCCACACTGTCACAGAAAGCCTTATCAGAATCTCTTCTTCTTCATACACTCTTGTGTCTGTTACTTGGTTATTGCCTTTGGTACTCCAGTGATGTGAACCACAGTCGCCAGGGGATGGAGGACACTAGTGACCCATCTTGCTCTGTGGCCTCAGTCCACAGCTGGAGGGTAAGGGAAGAGGCCAAATGAAGGTCAAGAAGGAAAGATGGAGTTTGAAGAGAAGACCTGAGTTAAGGGTGTCTTCTCAAGTCTTGATGACTGAAATGTAGCTCCAGTACCTGAAGTCCTGCTTTTTCTCAAGGCTGACCGCGGGGCTGGGTGCACTCAGTGAAGGAACCGTATACACTTAGTATTTCCTTGCTTGCTCACACTTGCCCTCCTCTGATACACCCTCTGCAAGACTGATCTTCCCCTGAAACAACTTTCCACCTGCCACTGTCATCTCATGAACGTTTGCTTCCCCTTCCTAGTGTCCCCCTAGAATGCCATTGCAGCCAATTCATAATTTGATAATCATGCTGCTTACCATATTCTCAGCAACTTCTGAGAAATTTTATTCACTTTATTCCATAGTCTTCACCCATCAATAATCTTCCTTAACTTCCTAGCTGCAGGTTAACCCATTCGGAATCATTTCTTTTGCTTTCTCTTCTTTGACAAATCCTTTCTATCTTTTAAGGTCTTTTTCTTGTCTCTCTACCATCCTGCCTTCCTGAACTTCTTTTTTTTTCGTTTAAGTAACCTTTCAATCTCCTTCCCCAATTTCCTCATAAACATTGAGAGTTTATTCCTCACACGTTAGACAGCGGTTTATGAATGGCCAGGCATAATGGACTCAGAATGAGTTGGCACCCCCGAGGTACCTGTCTTGCTGGGGAGCCACAGGTGAAGGGCTGTCTGCTGGACACATGTTTGCATGGAGTCAGGCTGAGTGGCCTCAGGGTGTTTGCTCTGCACTTGTGTGTGTTTCTCCCTAGTTGGTTTCCTTGTCCAGCCACCTGTGACCTCCCTCCATCCAGCCCAGGGAATCCTTCTCATCACAGGGGTAGGATGTTTGTCTCATTTTCCATCACATCCTTTCCCCAAAGTTTGGTTGTGAGTTGTTCCCATTCCAAAGACCTTTCCTCTTTGAAGAGAAAAGAGAAAATCTTGTCTCTCCTTTTCTCTCACTTCACTTCTGCTCTATTATCTCCTCCGTCCAGAATGGCCCACTGACTCACATGGGTGTAGATCCAAAGATGGCAAGAAATGCCAGCAATTCTGAGATAATAATACGGATGGATCAGGAAAACTTGAAAACCTTTATCCCGCCACATTAAAAAAAATTGCACTTCCAGTGTATTCAGAGTCTCAGTGTAGAAACACAAATGATAGAGAAATTGAATTACACTCAAGTTTTTCTTTCCTCCTTTCCTGATTTATTCTAATCCTCCAAGTTAACATGATGAACTCTTTGTTGTGTAAAGTTTCAGACATTTTCTACCCATGCACACTTTTCTTCTTTTCACATTAGAGTGTGAACTAGGTCACTTTCAACATGCTGTGATTCTGTGATTCACTGTCTCCCACCGAGTCATCCACGGATAAAGTCATCTGTTTCACGGAGAACTATTTCCAATAGCTAATAGCCAATGTCTGTGGAGTGCTTACTCTGTGTCGGTTTCTTGTAAGTACTTTACAGATCATTTGTACAGCGTACCCATGGACCAGGTACAATTATGACCCCCAAGTGACAGATAAGTGCAGATAAGTACAAATAAATACAGAGGCCAAGTGACTTGCCCAAGACACTGGAGCAAATCAAAATCCATGCCTCTGTAATCATTTTGCTCTATTGCCTCTGTCTGGGAGGCTTGATGATTTGGCAACTAAAACCTTAAATATCATGTTCCATTTTTATATCTGTGACACAAGCGTGGGGCTGTGATACGGGGTAACTAACCTGACTACTTTTGAAAACCCTTATGCACCTGGATGAAAGTAAGCCAGGGACTGCAAGCCATAGATTTAAGGTTTCCTACCAACTTTTAAAAATAGCTTCTTGAATGCAATTTATGTAGTGTCAAGTCTAGGATGTAGTCCAAATAGTAACAGAAAAATGGAGATATGTAGAAAAATACTTAAAGTTGACAAGTATTGGGAGTGTAGTATTTTTGGGGCCAGCGTGTAGACCACAGGAAATCTTGCTGTTTCCATCCCAAAGGGAAGAGCCCTACGTTGCAACTGCCAAGGTCCCTGGGACAGCAAGTGTGCTCACTGCTTAGTAAAGAACCATCCTCAGTTTGATAGAATCATATGGGAGCCTTACATTTGGTTAGCAGTTCTACATTCTTGATGTAATAATATTTTCAGGTTGTGGGAGGGTATCAAGCTCTGAAAATACCCTTGGAGAGATCTGCTTATTAAGTTTGGCTTTTTCAGTCTCCCTACTACTTCTTTACTAAACACCAGGCGGTTTCCTTCACTTTTCAGAACCATATTGTTCTTCCCTTCTCTAATGAACTTTGAAATACTTTTGGATGAGCTATTGAGATTGGGAAAAAATAAACATCTCTTTAACATAAGGAAGATAATAACAATGACAAGTAGAAAAAGCTCTAAAACAGAGAATATCCTCCATTCTAGCCACTGACTGGGAGTGGAAGGTTCGTGCTCGCTGTCCAGGACGTAGAAATAAAAGCTGAGGAGGCGCTGAGGCGTCTCCTGGATCTCTATGAGCCTCCATCATTTCTGCTGAGTAGGGTTGACAGATAAAATATAGACTGTTTAGTTAAATATGAATGTTTGAAAAACAACGAGTACATTTTGAAGATAAGTATGCCCCAAATTGTTCATAGGATCTACTTATACTAAAAATAATGACTTATTATTCATGTGAAGTTCAAGTTTAACTGGGTATCCTGTATTTTTATGTCCTACATCTGACAGCCCTACTGATGATCCACAATGGAGGCAGTTGAGGAACGGTACATGCTGGCTCTCGGACAGTCAGAAATGGCTTCAGCCGATCCAGGTACAGTATGAAATTCTTTTTGGATGTAGCTCAGAAGCCATGGCCAGCCCTTGACTGCAAGTACTGCCTCGGGTTTCCCTGAGGTGGGGTAAACCTTCCTCTTAATGGCCTTTTTGTAAGTCTGGAAGACCATATCCAAGGGGAGCCCCAAAGTCAGTTTCATCCTCACAACCATGTTTCCAATTCCTGGAATTGGCTGCATGTGACTCACAAGAGCTGAGGAGGTTTGTGGAAGTTGGGAGTGTCATAGCTTGAACCCTTTGTAGGTAAAGTTTTGCTGTTGTGAGAGTTTTAACAGGAGCAATGTGAAAGACTCCAAGTCCCCAGGTAGATAGAAATAATCCTGTCCTACCTGTGTGTATGTGACAAGTCTCTAATAGTTCAGAGAGCAAGTATCTGGTCTTAGAAAGACTGATCCAAGCTTGGATGTTTCTGGTGACAAGGCAAGGTCCTGAGTTTCAAGTTCACCTTTTATGGTTGAGGAGACAATAAGGTGGTCAGAAGGGAAATCATGGAGGAGACCTTGGCTTCATCCATCGTGCAGGCTTGTATATGTGGTTCTATGCAGATTGTGTTTCAAAGGTGGAGCTTGTTTACAAGTATGAACATTCTCCGATGTGCTTTTTGGACCTTCATTCCCAGAGCGAGAGCAGTGCCGAGGCTCTAGAAATGCCATGGATATTCTGAGCTGTCAGTGGCATTTCCCCGGTACTGTTCCCTTGGTGCCGCTCCTTGAAATGTCCAAAGGGATTATCATGTGTCTTGTGGCGGGTCCTAGCATTGTGAAAGGAAGCTGCTGCACCTGGCTCAGAGGATTTCGGATGTGGTGGGAGGAGGAGTAGTACTACGACTATAAATTGTATCACAGCATATCGATTCCATCTTGAGAGTTGGGTTGGGGGGTTATGAAGGGGGGCTTTTATTGTACTTTTATACATTGTACCCTTGAAACTAATTCAATTTTTAAAAATTAATTAATTTATTTGGGGCTGCATTGGGTCTTTGTCGCTGCTAGCGGGCGTTCTCTAGTTGCAGTGAGCGGGGGCTCCTCTTGGCTGTGGTGCACGGGCTTCTCATTGCAGTGGCTTCTCTTGTTGCAGAGCATGGTCTCTAGGCACGCAGGCTTCCGTAGTTGTGGCACGTGGGCTCGGTTGATGTGGCACACGGGCTCTAGAGCGCAGTCTCAGTAGTTGTGGTGCGCGGGCTTAGTTACTCCGTGGCACGTGGGATCTTCCCAGACCAGGGCTCGAACCCATGACCCCTGCATTCGCAGGCATATTCTTAACCACTGCTCCACCAGGGAAGCCCGATAATTCAGTTTTTTATAAAGAGAAGATTCCTAATATTATTCCAAAATTTTAAAAATATGTAGTTGGATAACACTATGAAAAATTAACTGATATATTCTTTTATTATTTCTCTTTGCTCCCTGGATTTTTTTCCCCATCCAGTCAGCTAGGCTCTGTGAGTTCACTGCATTAGGAAGGTAAAGACTCAGCAGAAATGAGGGAGAAAAACAGAAAAGTCTCAGCTTTGGAATGTTCACAACGGAGGCCACAGTAGAACAGGTGAGAATTCTGTGAACCAAAAATAAATGTCGTCTCAAATGCAAAAAAGTATTCTCTGCACTGGGAGGCAGGAGAGGGAGGGAGGGAAGGACTGAAGGAGAGAGATCAGTGTGGCCAGGGACATGGAGACTGTGCTTAAGGACGATATGCCCAGGAAGAGAATCAGAATCTGGAGAAGATTCAGCCTGCACGTGATCATTGCCTCCAGCCAGCACCCTCATCTCAGACGTTGGGAAATTCAGAGAGAGAGTGGGAGTACGTCAGGAGGGCCACGCGCATAGTCTGTGTGGCAGGGGTTGTGGCCGTTCCCTATTTGTGAGGAGTCCCCAGCAATTTGCAGGCCTCTTCTGGAAAATGCTGGCGGACGTCTCTAGTGCTTATGTGAAAGCTTGTTCACAAACCTTGAAAGATACAGATGTAGATGACAGATAGATGCATAGCTAGAAAAATGTCATTAAATAAAAGCTCCAGGAAAGGTTTGGAAAATGCCCTTTATTGCATAGGACGCTTCTATTGTCATATGATGTTAGACTGAGTGCCAGTCCCTTCATCCTCCTTCAGACCACGGCATTCTGTCTGCTACTCTCCCGAGGGTCCTTTCTTCTCCCTGGAAGGGATAAAACAAATGAGGTAGAACAGGAAGAGACAAGAAGCACTCCAAGCTCTGCTGGTCAGGGTTACCCTCCAGCATTGCCTTAATGCTCAGAGCCACACACACCACAGTGAGCTTGGCTCCAGATCAACTACCACGCAACGAAGGTTCTGGAACATTTCCATATCTCGGGCGACCTCATTTCCACGTGACTCTCTTTCATATTCCCCTTTGTCACAGAAGGCTAGGTCCAGTGGTCCGGGTGAGATCTCGGCTCAGGCCCAAGGCTCTCAGACCTCAAAATTCTGGTCCTGCAAGGGCCCCTGTCCTCTCTTGAGACCACTCCTGGCTCTCTCTGCCGAGAAGGAGCTGCTGGCAGTACGTCCTCTAAGAGTTGAGGTCCATCGTGCAGACCCTGAGAAAACTCCTAGGAAAAGGCTCCACCTTCTTGTTTACGTCAACAGAGGTCAATGCCTTTGTTAGTGCTGGATGTGTCCCATTTGATGCAACTGCAGAGCCATTAGGTCAACCAGCACATGTGTGCGGCCCCTTCCCTTAGACTCCTCTGGGCCCTCGTGACATAGGCTCAGAAGACTGCCAGCCTCAAGCCTTACCTCTTCCAAGGGACGGCCACACCGTCTTCCAGGATCTTCTGTCCCATGAATCTCAGTTGCTGTTTGGAACTCAAAGGAGAGAAAAGACCCTGCCTGCGGGGTCTCTTTGGGCTGGGGCCTTCCCCCGTGGGCTGCTCTCCCTCATTCTCCTTTTCTTCTTGCTTCTCTACCTCCTTCTCCTCCTCCTCCTCCTCCTCCTCCTCCTCGTTCTCCTCCTCCTCCTCCTCGTCCTCTTCCTCAGGGGTGCTCTCGGATTCCACATTGCCCATCCGCTGGGCCATGGTGAGATGAAAGGCTCGGCAGCTGAAGCCCTGCAGGATGCCGCCCTTCACGTGCTGCTGGAGGATCTCCAAGGTGGGGAAGACCCGGCAGCAGGCCATGCACCTGAAGCCGGTCTCCATGGTCAGCATCCAGTCCGCTGTCTTGGCGCTGGGTCTCTCCTCGACGGCAGCTGGCCCTGATGGGCTGCCTGGCTCTGCCCTTTCCTCATACTCTTTCTCCTCCCCAGTGGGCTCACTGTCAGACAGGAGGCTTTCGGTGCACACATCAGAAGAGGGGTCAGTGGCTACTGCGCACACATCCTCAGGAAGGGTCACTTCTTCTATCCTCAGCTGCTTTTCAGGCAACTCCAAGGGTTTCTTTGTCTTCCAGGAGACAGCGACACCCTTGTTCACTTGTACCTGCATGTAGTATATTTTCATGCCCCTTTCCTCTTTGTCTGGGTGCAGATAGTTCTTACAGGGTGAAGAGGGTGAGGAGGAGACACAGTGTGATGGGGAAGCGGTCTCTCCTTCTTCCTGATCCTGGGCTAGGGGTGGTCTAGGCTGGGCAGTGTCTCGATGAAATCTCCGGATTCCTGAAAAAGGAAATTAAAATCATAATAACATGCATGGGCCATGCCGGAAGCTGAGGGAGCAGGTGTGGTAGACGAGAGAGGGACATTGGCACGACATAGCAATGTCGTGAGCTTGGTGTCCGTTGGCCGTAGGACGGAGTGGTGTATCTGGTGTCATCTGTGGGCTTTTCATGTGCGTGGGGGGGTATACTGGAGCGGTGTCTGTATACAGGGGTGTGGAGTATGGTGGTGAGGGCTGTAGTATGTGAGGGATGCGGCTGGATGCGTGTACAATGAGGAGTGTGAGTTTGGGAATATCGGTGGTGCATTCCTTGTGGAATGGGGCTGTGGTGCAGGAGAGTACTGTGGAGCACGTGCTTGGGGTTGATGTGCACTGAGAAGGGCTGTGCCTGGAGGGCGCGTGTATGTGTGAGCTGTGTGCACCTGAGCTGGATGGTCCTGCTCTCAGGCTGGAGGTGTATGATGCAGAACTCTGTCCTTCTCTGGAAGCAAAGGCAAAGACAAAGCCTACATTTTCCTCTGAAGATGCTTAATCTGGTCCCTCTTCCCTCCACCTCAAGCCCAGACCTTTCCGGCCCCTGCTCCTTGACTTCCCCACCATGGTAGTAGCAGTATTCACACACACACACCCAGACTCAGCTGGCATCCACGCCCTCGGAACAGCTCAGCCATCCTGCCCAGGCTCCTCCACAGAGCCCTCATCACCTCTGATGACCCTGGATTTCCTCTCAGCCTCCCTGGGATCTGTGTGCCTCCTGCTTCACAGCCAAGCACCCCGTCACCTGAGGAGCCCCACGCCCTTACCAGCGTAGCTGAGCTTGCGCAGAGTAGAAGTACAGAAGAAGTATTTAGAGGCAGAGGAGACCTCCACTGCCCCTGGGCTGCAGCCTTGGGCCACCACAGTGGATCCAAGCCGAGGGGGATCCTCTTGTGACTTCGAGATTCCTGAGGGAGGAATGAAAGGCTCAGGGTGGGTTCATCAGTCCTCTGTCCACAAATATTTACTGAGTGTGTGACACGTGTCAGGTGCAGTGAATACACACAGTTGAGAGTGTGGTTCCCAGTGGATCCTCCAGGATTTAATTCCAATCAATACTTATTCTCTCACTGTCTAGTTGGTAATGTAGGCCTCAGTGGTGACTGTGAGTGTGTGGGAAGAGTGAGTGATGTGTATCAGTTAAGTCTGTGGTAAGTGTGGGGTTGGCATGGGGAGCACAGTGCAGACGTGTCTATCTGTGTCTGTGGCCTTTGTGTGCATGGTTTCTGTTCACAAGTCAGGAATTCTGGGACATGTAACGTTTCCTCATTACATGGTGTGGCTTGTATTTATGGTGTGTGTTCATTCATTCATTCACCAAGATTCAGTAAGCAGCTACTCCTGTGTATCCGGCACTCTTCCATTGTTGTAGTCTTTGGTAACGCTGCACATTCTAGTAGGGGAAGACACACACTAAACAAAACTACAATAAATATATAATACATCAGCTGGTGGTAAGTATATAAGGGTTGCCAGACTTAGCGAACAAGAATACAAGGCACCCAGTTAAATTTCAGTTTCAGATAAACCCAGAATAATCTTTTAGTGTAAGTATTCCCATGCAGTATTTGGCCTGACTTAGTTTTAGTGTAAGTATAGCCCATACAATATGTGGGACATACGGATACTGAAAAATTACTTGTTCTTTATCTGGAATTCAAATTGAACTGGATAGCCCATATTTTCTCTGGCAATCCTGACATGGGTTACTGAGACTGTGGTTTACTGTGGTTTGTACAAAGCGGGTCTGGCATTACGCAAGAATGTGTTATAAGTGTGGTGTGTATGACACGTGACTGGTTCTTATAGAGGTATTTAGAGATGGCTGAAGTTAGTTGTGTTTGTGCAAGAGTTGAGGAGATACATGTATATAGAGTGTGTGTGTGTGTGTGTGTGTGTCCTATATATATAGTGTGTGTGTCTATATACATATCTCATCTCCAGCGTTTGGTGTTGGAGGAGAGGATTGTGATACAGGTGGGTTGTATGAGAACGTAGTATAGGAGGGATGCGTGTATATACCTCAATGTGCTGTGTGTGGTTTACTAAGGAAGTTATATGTGGGGTGTGTGATATTTTTGCTGCATCAGAGTGTACATGGGTGTATGAGTTACTGTCTCATAAAACACCCCTAACAAGAATTCTGTATACACTCTTACGTACACCGAGTGTCAGCCAGGTTCAGGCAGGGTGACAAGAACTTTACCACGCAGACTTTATATCTGGTAAGCACTCTAACCCCATTCATCTCGCTCTTCTCTGCACTACCACACACACACACACACACACACACACACACACACACACACACACACAGGAACATAGGGCAAAATATTCTGAATGGTCAGGGGCAGTCATTGCCTTCCCCAGCCTGTCCCAGTCACTGCCTGGAAATCTGCCTGCTGTCTAGAGCTCCATTCCCAGGGCCCATCCTACAGTCTCCAGGGCCCTGAGCCTGGTAGGAGCTACTGGGCTCTAATCTGGGGCAGAGGCCTCTAGCTGGAGCTCTGGGGTGACCACCCCTCTCCCAGGGCAAGCTACTCGCCTCCATTTAATGCACGCAGGCACCACGTGGCCCGTGGCTCTCAGAGCTCCCCGCAGGACCCTGAGGCCATTTCTCACCCCCGCTCACGCGGTCTCAGTCTCTGGAAAACCCTTCCCTTCCCTTGATCTCCTTTGGGAAATTCTTCCTGTTGAAGGAATAAAACCTCCTTGCTTTCAATATGACACCATCCCTAGACAAACAATCTTCTTTCAAAGTGCATTCCACTTGTCAAGATATTTTTCAACAGGGCCTTCAACTCCTGGGGCTTCTCTTTCCACTTTGGTAAAAGAGGCCAAGCAACTCATGGGTCTCTCTCAGCATCCTTGCATCCTTCACATCCCCCACCTCATGACCCCAGGGAAAGATCCAAGAGCATAAGAGAGAAATCGGGGACTGAGAAAAGCTGCACCTCTAGGTCTGTGCAAGCAGGATGCAGCCTGCTGTGAGTCCGACAAAGCTCCAGGCCCGGCTGCCCCAGGAGAGAGTCCTCAGACCAGCGGAGCTGACCTCCCATCTCCCAGGGGGCATCTGGCCGTTCTGTGCCGTCTCACACCACAGGGACCCTCCGGATAGATACGGCAGCATCAGTGAGACAAGGTCTCTCGCTCCCTGCTTCACAGGTGACACGTTCTCAGTCCCCCGCTTCCTAGAGAAGCTTCAGTTTGGCAGAAACCCATGTGCCCCAGACAAGTTGCCCCCCACATACCTCCTCCGTTCTCGGCAGTTTCCTGGGACTCTTCATTTTCCAGATGTTTCCTCTTTTGTCGCCGTTCCATCGTACCAACTAGAAGTCTCCCTTAGAAGATGCCTCAAGAGATGTCCAACTCCTCCTCTTCCCTACAGGTTGGCCCTTCTTGGCTCTTGGGCAATCCGTTGAAATGATTCAATACAAACAAAAATAGTCAAGTCTCCTAAATGGCTGAAAAACTTGTACCACTTGGTGAACCAGCAGTAGTGCCTAGTGCTCACCAGGGCTGTTATGTTTGCAAGGTTGCCAGGCTCACAGTGGAATTCTGTGACCTCAGTGATGACATCAGAGCATTCGGTGGACCTAGGTTGAGCACAGTGTCTGCAATAGCACAGGCCCCATTTTCAAGAACAATTCCTTTTTCCCAGCCGAAGCTTTCCCGTGAAAGGGAAAGGTTCCTACCATATCTATTATAAATTGTATCATACCATGTCTATTATAAAATTCACATTTTGATTGGAGATCTTTTAATGTCTTTTCTAGAGAGATTTAATATGAATGTTTTAAATGGTCTCCAGTTTCCCTGTGGATTATTGACATTTTAAACTCTGCACTTCAATTTTCCCTCAATACGTGTAATTTTGTCACGGCTATTTCTGTACTTAAAGATGAGGAACTATATAATTGATTTCTTCATTTTTTCCCCATCTCTTTCCAAGGTACTGCATTTGATTGTGTCTTGCGACTGAGTGAAAAATGCTAGTCCTTGAGTCAGGACATTGGGCCCTTTAGCAAGTAACTCAACCTATCTGGGCTTCAGCTTCTGTATGTGCGATCAAGAGGCTTGGACTAGCTGACTTTTCAAATGCTGTGTTTCTTTGATTCACTCTCACTTACTGATCTGCTCCTTAAGAAGAGGGTCTGTTCTCATAAAGTAACAACAGTCTTTCGTACTCAGTTTGTTAGTTATATAGCCTTCTACGTATGCTTAGCTCTAAATAATTTATACGGCTCTTGTGACAATTTTTAGATCTTCTTTTTTTCTTATTTTCTTTTATAGTTTCTAATTTGTTATCGCCAGTGTAGAGGAGCCTGATTGACTTTTAAAATTTATTGATCTTGTATGTGTGTGCCTTGTTGAACCGTCTTATTAGTTCCTGCTAGTTTATCTGTGGGTTCTTTTGGGTCTCCTAGATAAATGAGCATATTAAATGTAAATAATGTGTTCTTTGGATAAAGTTTATTTTCTTGCATCTCTATATATAGAAGCAATATGTTGAATTGATTTAAATATTTAAATACTTACATACCTGTTATCACAATCTAACATTGTTTATCTTATTTTCTTTCAATCAATATTATGTTTTCAAGATTTATCCACGTGAATCCATAGAGATCTAGGTCTTTGATTTTTGACTGTTTGATATTATGTGATCACATGCATATAGCATCATTTATTTTCCATTCAAGCATTATTGGACAATTGGATTGTTTCCCTCCCTTCTCTAGAACAAACAACATTTCCTAGAATATCCCTGAAGATGTCTGACAGTCGAGAAGGGCCAGGCTGCCCGAAGGATTGCTACTTGCTTTTAGCCACCTTCCAACAGGCCGTCTCCAGCCAGCAATTTGAAGCACAGCTGAAATGAGAACTGCCCCAAATGTGAAGATCTTAGGAGCTTCCTAGAAGGTGGGAGGTTAATGATAGGCATCCTGCTGGGATCCCAGGGGAGTCTGAGCTGGCCTGAAGCTCATCTTCCTCCTCCACCTCTCAAGAGAAATGTGGAGGAAAGAAGACTTCAAAAACTGTGAGCAGGCAGAGGGAGAGATATTGGGGGCCGAAGCTGTAACTGAGGTCTTGGAGTGGGCTGTGAGCACGCAGAGCCTCTCGAGAGCCAGGCTCTGCCTTCTGAGAACTTCTCCCCTAAGGCTGCTCATAATTCACGTGATACCAGCCATATAGAGCCGACTTGGCCCACACTGTCACAGAAAGCCTTATCAGAATCTCTTCTTCTTCATACACTCTTGTGTCTGTTACTTGGTTATTGCCTTTGGTACTCCAGTGATGTGAACCACAGTCGCCAGGGGATGGAGGACACTAGTGACCCATCTTGCTCTGTGGCCTCAGTCCACAGCTGGAGGGTAAGGGAAGAGGCCAAATGAAGGTCAAGAAGGAAAGATGGAGTTTGAAGAGAAGACCTGAGTTAAGGGTGTCTTCTCAAGTCTTGATGACTGAAATGTAGCTCCAGTACCTGAAGTCCTGCTTTTTCTCAAGGCTGACCGAGGGGCTGGGTGCACTCAGTGAAGGAACCGTATACACTTAGTATTTCCTTGCTTGCTCACACTTGCCCTCCTCTGATACACCCTCTGCAAGACTGATCTTCCCCTGAAACAACTTTCCACCTGCTACTGTCATCTCAGGAACATTTGCTTCCCCTTCCTAGTGTCCCCCTAGAATGCCATTGCAGCCAATTCATAATTTGATAATCATGCTGCTTACCATATTCTCAGCAACTTCTGAGAAATTTTATTCACTTTATTCCATAGTCTTCACCCATCAATAATCTTCCTTAACTTCCTAGCTGGAGGTTAACCCATTCGGAATCATTTCTTTTGCTTTCTCTTCTTTGGCAAATCCTTTCTATCTTTTAAGGTCTTTTTCTTGTCTCTCTACCATCCTGCCTTCCTGAACTTCTTTTTTTTTCGTTTAAGTAACCTTTCAATCTCCTTCCCCAATTTCCTCATAAACATTGAGAGTTTATTCCTCACACGTTAGACAGCGGTTTATGAATGGCCAGGCATAATGGACTCAGAATGAGTTGGCACCCCCGAGGTACCTGTCTTGCTGGGGAGCCACAGGTGAAGGGCTGTCTGCTGGACACATGTTTGCATGGAGTCAGGCTGAGTGGCCTCAGGGTGTTTGCTCTGCACTTGTGTGTGTTTCTCCCTAGTTGGTTTCCTTGTCCAGCCACCTGTGACCTCCCTCCATCCAGCCCAGGGAATCCTTCTCATCACAGGGGTAGGATGTTTGTCTCATTTTCCATCACATCCTTTCCCCAAAGTTTGGTTGTGAGTTGTTCCCATTCCAAAGACCTTTCCTCTTTGAAGAGAAAAGAGAAAATCTTGTCTCTCCTTTTCTCTCACTTCACTTCTGCTCTATTATCTCCTCCGTCCAGAATGGCCCACTGACTCACATGGGTGTAGATCCAAAGATGGCAAGAAATACCAGCAATTCTGAGATAATAATACGGATGGATCAGGAAAACTTGAAAACCTTTATCCCGCCACATTAAAAAAAATTGCACTTCCAGTGTATTCAGAGTCTCAGTGTAGAAACACAAATGATAGAGAAATTGAATTACACTCAAGTTTTTCTTTCCTCCTTTCCTGATTTATTCTAATCCTCCAAGTTAACATGATGAACTCTTTGTTGTGTAAAGTTTCAGACATTTTCTACCCATGCACACTTTTCTTCTTTTCACATTAGAGTGTGAACTAGGTCACTTTCAACATGCTGTGATTCTGTGATTCACTGTCTCCCACCGAGTCATCCACGGATAGTCATCTGTTTCACGGAGAACTATTTCCAATAGCTAATAGCCAATGTCTGTGGAGTGCTTACTCTGTGTCGGTTTCTTGTAACTACTTTACAGATCATTTGTACAGCGTACCCATGGACCAGGTACAATTATGACCCCCAAGTGACAGATAAGTGCAGATAAGTACAAATAAATACAGAGGCCAAGTGACTTGCCCAAGACACTGGAGCAAATCAAAATCCATGCCTCTGTAATCATTTTGCTCTATTGCCTCTGTCTGGGAGGCTTAATGATTTGGCAACTAAAACCTTAAATATCATGTTCCATTTTTATATCTGTGACACAAGCGTGGGGCTGTGATACGGGGTAACTAACCTGACTACTTTTGAAAACCCTTATGCACCTGGATGAAAGTAAGCCAGGGACTGCAAGCCATAGATTTAAGGTTTCCTACCAACTTTTAAAAATAGCTTCTTGAATGCAATTTATGTAGTGTCAAGTCTAGGATGTAGTCCAAATAGTAACAGAAAAATGGAGATATGTAGAAAAATACTTAAAGTTGACAAGTATTGGGAGTGTAGTATTTTTGGGGCCAGCGTGTAGACCACAGGAAATCTTGCTGTTTCCATCCCAAAGGGAAGAGCCCTACGTTGCAACTGCCAAGGTCCCTGGGACAGCAAGTGTGCTCACTGCTTAGTAAAGAAGCATCCTCAGTTTGATAGAATCATATGGGAGCCTTACATTTGGTTAGCAGTTCTACATTCTTGATGTAATAATATTTTCAGGGTGTGGGAGGGTATCAAGCTCTGAAAATACCCTTGGAGAGATCTGCTTATTAAGTTTGGCTTTTTCAGTCTCCCTACTACTTCTTTACTAAACACCAGGCGGTTTCCTTCACTTTTCAGAACCATATTGTTTTTCCCTTCTCTAATGAACTTTGAAATACTTTTGGATGAGCTATTGAGATTGGGAAAAAATAAACATCTCTTTAAAATAAGGAAGATAATAACAATGACAAGTAGAAAAAGCTCTAAAACAGAGAATATCCTCCATTCTAGCCACTGACTGGGAGTGGAAGGTTCGTGCTCGCTGTCCAGGACGTAGAAATAAAAGCTGAGGAGGCGCTGAGGCGTCTCCTGGATCTCTATGAGCCTCCATCATTTCTGCTGAGTAGGGTTGACAGATAAAATATAGACTGTTTAGTTAATATGAATGTTCGAAAAACAACGAGTACATTTTGAAGATAAGTATGACCCAAATAGTTCATAGGATCTACTTATACTAAAAATAATGACTTATTATTCATGTGAAGTTCAAGTTTAACTGTGTATCCTGTATTTTTATGTCCTAAATCTGACAGCCCTACTGATGATCCACAATGGAGGCAGTTGAGGAACGGTACATGCTGGCTCTCGGACAGTCAGAAATGGCTTCAGCAGATCCAGGTACAGTATGAAATTCTTTTTGGATGTAGCTCAGAAGCCATGGCCAGCCCTTGACTGCAAGTACTGCCTCGGGTTTCCCTGAGGTGGGGTAAACCTTCCTCTTAATGGCCTTTTGGTAAGTCTGGAAGACCATATCCAAGGGGAGCCCCAAAGTCAGTTTCATCCTCACAACCATGTTTCCAATTCCTGGAATTGGCTGCATGTGACTCACAAGAGCTGAGGAGGTTTGTGGAAGTTGGGAGTGTCATAGCTTGAACCCTTTGTAGGTAAAGTTTTGCTGTTGTGAGAGTTTTAACAGGAGCAATGTGAAAGACTCCAAGTCCCCAGGTAGATAGAAATAATCCTGTTCTACCTGTGTGTATGTGACAAGTCTCTAATAGTTCAGAGAGCAAGTATCTGGTCTTAGAAAGACTGATCCAAGCTTGGATGTTTCTGGTGACAAGGCAAGGTCCTGAGTTTCAAGTTCACCTTTTATGGTTGAGGAGACAATAAGGTGGTCAGAAGGGAAATCATGGAGGAGACCTTGGCTTCATCCATCGTGCAGGCTTGTATATGTGGTTCTATGCAGATTGTGTTTCAAAGGTGGAGCTTGTTTACAACTATGAACATTCTCCGATGTGCTTTTTGGACCTTCATTCCCAGAGCGAGAGCAGTGCCGAGGCTCTAGAAATGCCATGGATATTCTGAGCTGTCAGTGGCATTTCCCCGGTACTGTTCCCTTGGTGCCGCTCCTTGAAATGTCCAAAGGGATTATCATGTGTCTTGTGGAGGGTCCTAGCATTGTGAAAGGAAGCTGTTGCACCTGGCTCAGAGGATTTCGGATGTGGTGGGAGGAGGAGTAGTACTACGACTATAAATTGTATCACAGCATATCGATTCCATCTTTAGAGTGGGGTTGGGGGGTTATGAAGGGGGGCTTTTATTGTCCTTTTATACATTGTACCCTTGAAACTAATTCAATTTTTAAAAATTAATTAATTTATTTGGGGCTGCATTGGGTCTTTGTCGCTGCTAGCGGGCGTTCTCTAGTTGCAGTGAGCGGGGGCTCCTCTTGGCTGTGGTGCACGGGCTTCTCATTGCAGTGGCTTCTCTTGTTGCAGAGCATGGTCTCTAGGCACGCAGGCTTCCGTAGTTGTGGCACGTGGGCTCGGTTGATGTGGCACACGGGCTCTAGAGCGCAGGCTCAGTAGTTGTGGCGCGCAGGCTTAGTTACTCCGTGGCACGTGGGATGTTCCCAGACCAGGGCTCGAACCCATGACCCCTGCATTCGCAGGCATATTCTTAACCACTGCTCCACCAGGGAAGCCCGATAATTCAGTTTTTTATAAAGAGAAGATTCCTAATATTATTCCAAAATTTTAAAAATATGTAGTTGGATAACACTATGAAAAATTAACTGATATATTCTTTTATTATTTCTCTTTGCTCCCTGGATCTTTTTCCCCATCCAGTCAGCTAGGCACTGTGAGTTCACTGCATTAGGAAGGTAAAGACTCAGCAGAAATGAGGGAGAAAAACAGAAAAGTCTCAGCTTTGGAATGTTCACAACGGAGGCCACAGTAGAACAGGTGAGAATTCTGTGAACCAAAAATAAATGTCGTCTCAAATGCAAAAAAGTATTCTCTGCACTGGGAGGCAGGAGAGGGAGGGAGGGAAGGACTGAAGGAGAGAGATCAGTGTGGCCAGGGACATGGAGACTGTGCTTAAGGACGATATGCCCAGGAAGAGAATCAGAATCTGGAGAAGATTCAGCCTGCACGTGATCATTGCCTCCAGCCAGCACCCTCATCTCAGACGTTGGGAAATTCAGAGAGAGAGTGGGAGTACGTCAGGAGGGCCACGCGCATAGTCTGTGTGGCAGGGGTTGTGGCCGTTCCCTATTTGTGAGGAGTCCCCAGCAATTTGCAGGCCTCTTCTGGAAAATGCTGGCGGACGTCTCTAGTGCTTATGTGAAAGCTTGTTCACAAACCTTGAAAGATACAGATGTAGATGACAGATAGATGCATAGATAGAAAAATGTCATTAAATAAAAGCTCCAGGTAAGGTTTGGAAAATGCCCTTTATTGCATAGGACGCTTCTATTGTCATATGATGTTAGACTGAGTGCCGGTCCCTTCATCCTCCTTCAGACCACGGCATTCTGTCTGCTACTCTCCCGAGGGTCCTTTCTTCTCCCTGGAAGGGATAAAACAAATGAGGTAGAACAGGAAGAGACAAGAAGCACTCCAAGCTCTGCTGGTCAGGGTTACCCTCCAGCATTGCCTTAATGCTCAGAGCCACACACACCACAGTGAGCTTGGCTCCAGATCTACTACCACGCAACGAAGGTTCTGGAACATTTCCATATCTCGGGGGACCTCATTTCCACGTGACTCTCTTTCATATTCCCCTTTGTCACAGAAGGCTAGGTCCAGTGGTCCGGGTGAGATCTCGGCTCAGGCCCAAGGCTCTCAGACCTCAAAGTTCTGGTCCTGCAAGGGCCCCTGTCCTCTCTTGAGACCACTCCTGGCTCTCTCTGCCGAGAAGGAGCTGCTGGCAGTACGTCCTCTAAGAGTTGAGGTCCATCGTGCAGACCCTGAGAAAACTCCTAGGAAAAGGCTCCACCTTCTTGTTTACGTCAACAGAGGTCAATGCCTTTGTTAGTGCTGGGTGTGTCCCATTTGATGCAACTGCAGAGCCATTAGGTAAACCAGCACATGTGTGCGGCCCCTTCCCTTAGACTCCTCTGGGCCCTCGTGACATAGGCTCAGAAGACTGCCAGCCTCAAGCCTTACCTCTTCCAAGGGACGGCCACACCGTCTTCCAGGATCTTCTGTCCCATGAATCTCAGTTGCTGTTTGGAACTCAAAGGAGAGAAAAGACCCTGCCTGCGGGGTCTCTTTGGGCTGGGGCCTTCCCCCGTGGGCTGCTCTCCCTCATTCTCCTTTTCTTCTTGCTTCTCTACCTCCTTCTCCTCCTCCTCCTCCTCCTCCTCCTCCTCCTCCTCCTCGTTCTCCTCCTCCTCCTCCTCGTCCTCTTCCTCAGGGGTGCTCTCGGATTCCACATTGCCCATCCGCTGGGCCATGGTGAGATGAAAGGCACGGCAGCTGAAGCCCTGCAGGATGCCGCCCTTCACGTGCTGCTGGAGGATCTCCAAGGTGGGGAAGACCCGGCAGCAGGCCATGCACCTGAAGCCGGTCTCCATGGTCAGCATCCAGTCCGCTGTCTTGGCGCTGGGTCTCTCCTCGACGGCAGGTGGCCCTGATGGGCTGCCTGGCTCTGCCCTTTCCTCATACTCTTTCTCCTCCCCAGTGGGCTCACTGTCAGACAGGAGGCTTTCGGTGCACACATCAGAAGAGGGGTCAGTGGCTACTGCGCACACATCCTCAGGAAGGGTCACTTCTTCTATCCTCAGCTGCTTTTCAGGCAACTCCAAGGGTTTCTTTGTCTTCCAGGAGACAGCGACACCCTTGTTCACTTGTACCTGCATGTAGTATATTTTCATGCCCCTTTCCTCTTTGTCTGGGTGCAGATAGTTCTTACAGGGTGAAGAGGGTGAGGAGGAGACACAGTGTGATGGGGAAGCGGTCTCTCCTTCTTCCTGATCCTGGGCTAGGGGTGGTCTAGGCTGGGCAGTGTCTCGATGAAATCTCCGGATTCCTGAAAAAGGAAATTAAAATCATAATAACATGCATGGGCCATGCCGGAAGCTGAGGGAGCAGGTGTGGTAGACGAGAGAGGGACATTGGCACGACATAGCAATGTTGTGAGCTTGGTGTCCGTTGGCCGTAGGACGGAGTGGTGTATCTGGTGTCATCTGTGGGCTTTTCATGTGCGTGGGGGGGTATACTGGAGCGGTGTCTGTATACAGGGGTGTGGAGTATGGTGGTGAGGGCTGTAGTATGTGAGGGATGTGGCTGGATGCGTGTACGATGAGGAGTGTGAGTTTGGGAATATCGGTGGTGCATTCCTTGTGGAATGGGGCTGTGGTGCAGGAGAGTACTGTGGAGCACGTGCTTGGGGTTGATGTGCACTGAGAAGGGCTGTGCCTGGAGGGCGCGTGTATGTGTGAGCTGTGTGCACCTGAGCTGGATGGTCCTGCTCTCAGGCTGGAGGTGTATGATGCAGAACTCTGTCCTTCTCTGGAAGCAAAGGCAAAGACAAAGCCTACATTTTCCTCTGAAGATGCTTAATCTGGTCCCTCTTCCCTCCACCTCAAGCCCAGACCTTTCCGGCCCCTGCTCCTTGACTTCCCCACCATGGTAGTAGCAGTATTCACACACACACACCCAGACTCAGCTGGCATCCACGCCCTCGGAACAGCTCAGCCATCCTGCCCAGGCTCCTCCACAGAGCCCTCATCACCTCTGATGACCCTGGATTTCCTCTCAGCCTCCCTGGGATCTGTGTGCCTCCTGCTTCACAGCCAAGCACCCCGTCACCTGAGGAGCCCCACGCCCTTACCAGCGTAGCTGAGCTTGCGCAGAGTAGAAGTACAGAAGAAGTATTTAGAGGCAGAGGAGACCTCCCCTGCCCCTGGGCTGCAGCCTTGGGCCACCACAGTGGATCCAAGCCGAGGGGGATCCTCTTGTGACTTCGAGATTCCTGAGGGAGGAATGAAAGGCTCAGGGTGGGTTCATCAGTCCTCTGTCCACAAATATTTACTGAGTGTGTGACACGTGTCAGGTGCAGTGAATACACACAGTTGAGAGTGTGGTTCCCAGTGGATCCTCCAGGATTTAATTCCAATCAATACTTATTCTCTCACTGTCTAGTTGGTAATGTAGGCCTCGGTGGTGACTGTGAGTGTGTGGGAAGAGTGAGTGATGTGTATCAGTTAAGTCTGTGGTAAGTGTGGGGTTGGCATGGGGAGCACAGTGCAGACGTGTCTATCTGTGTCTGTGGCCTTTGTGTGCATGGTTTCTGTTCACAAGTCAGGAATTCTGGGACATGTAACGTTTCCTCATTACATGGTGTGGCTTGTATTTATGGTGTGTGTTCATTCATTCATTCACCAAGATTCAGTAAGCAGCTACTCCTGTGTATCCGGCACTCTTCCATTGTTGTAGTCTTTGGTAACGCTGCACATTCTAGTAGGGGAAGACACACACTAAACAAAACTACAATAAATATATAATACATCAGCTGGTGGTAAGTATATAAGGGTTGCCAGACTTAGCGAACAAGAATACAAGGCACCCAGTTAAATTTCAGTTTCAGATAAACCCAGAATAATCTTTTAGTGTAAGTATTCCCATGCAGTATTTGGCCTGACTTAGTTTTAGTGTAAGTATAGCCCATACAATATGTGGGACATACGGATACTGAAAAATTACTTGTTGTTTATCTGGAATTCAAATTGAACTGGATAGCCCATATTTTCTCTGGCAATCCTGACATGGGTTACTGAGACTGTGGTTTACTGTGGTTTGTACAAAGCGGGTCTGGCATTACTCAAGAATGTGTTATAAGTGTGGTGTGTATGACACATGACTGGTTCTTATAGAGGTATTTAGAGATGGCTGAAGTTAGCTGTGTTTGTGCAAGAGTTGAGGAGATACATGTATATAATGTGTGTGTGTGAGTGTGTGTGTGTCCTATATATATAGTGTGTGTGTCTATATACATACCTCATCTCCAGCGTTTGGTGTTGGAGGAGAGGATTGTGATACAGGTGGGTTGTATGAGAATGTAGTACAGGAGGGATCCGTGTATATACCTCCATGTGCTCTGTGTGGTTTACTAAGGAAGTTATATGTGGGGTGTGTGATATTTTTGCTGCATCAGAGTGTACATGGGTGTATGAGTTACTGTCTCATAAAACACCCCTAACAAGAATTCTGTATACACTCTTACGTACACCGAGTGTCAGCCAGGTCCAGGCAGGGTGACAAGAACTTTACCACGCAGACTTTATATCTGGTAAGCACTCTACCCCCATTCATCTCGCTCTTCTCTGCACTACCACACACGCACACACACACACACACACACACACTCACACACACACACACACAGGAACATAGGGCAAAATATTCTGAATGGTCAGGGGCAGTCATTGCCTTCCCCAGCCTGTCCCAGCCACTGCCTGGAAATCTGCCTGCTGTCTAGAGCTCCATTCCCAGGGCCCATCCTACAGTCTCCAGGGCCCTGGGCCTGGTAGGAGCTACTGGGCTCTAATCTGGGGCAGAGGCCTCTAGCTGGAGCTCTGGGGTGACCACCCCTCTCCCAGGGCAAGCTACTCGCCTACATTTAATGCACGCAGGCACCACGTGGCCCGTGGCTCTCAGAGCTCCCCGCAGGACCCTGAGGCCATTTCTCACCCCCGCTCACGCGGTCTCAGTCTCTGGAAAACCCTTCCCTTCCCTTGATCTCCTTTGGGAAATTCTTCCTGTTGAAGGAATAAAACCTCCTTGCTTTCAATATGACACCATCCCTAGACAAACAATCTTCTTTCAAAGTGCATTCCACTTGTCAAGATATTTTTCAACAGGGCCTTCAACTCATGGGGCTTCTCTTTCCACTTTGGTAAAAGAGGCCAAGCAACTCATGGGTCTCTCTCAGCATCCTTGCATCCTTCACATCCCCCACCTCATGACCCCAAGGAAAGATCCAAGAGCATAAGAGAGAAATCGGGGACTGAGAAAAGCTGCACCTCTAGGTCTGTGCAAGCAGGATGCAGCCTGCTGTGAGTCCGACAAAGCTCCAGGCCCGGCTGCCCCAGGAGAGAGTCCTCAGACCAGCGGAGCTGACCTCCCATCTCCCAGGGGGCATCTGGCCGTTCTGTGCCGTCTCACACCACAGGGACCCTCCGGATAGATACGGCAGCATCAGTGAGACAAGGTCTCTCGCTCCCTGCTTCACAGGTGACACGTTCTCAGTCCCCCGCTTCCTAGAGAAGCTTCAGTTTGGCAGAAACCCATGTGCCCCAGACAAGTTGCCCCCCACATACCTCCTCCGTTCTCGGCAGTTTCCTGGGACTCTTCATTTTCCAGATGTTTCCTCTTTTGTCGCCGTTCCATCGTACCAACTAGAAGTCTCCCTTAGAAGATGCCTCAAGAGATGTCCAACTCCTCCTCTTCCCTACAGGTTGGCCCTTCTTGGCTCTTGGGCAATCCGTTGAAATGATTCAATACAAACAAAAATAGTCAAGTCTCCTAAATGGCTGAAAAACTTGTACCACTTGGTGAACCAGCAGTAGTGCCTAGTGCTCACCAGGGCTGTTATGTTTGCAAGGTTGCCAGGCTCACAGTGGAATTCTGTGACCTCAGTGATGACATCAGAGCATTCGGTGGACCTAGGTTGAGCACAGTGTCTGCAATAGCACAGGCCCCATTTTCAAGAACAATTCCTTTTTCCCAGCCGAAGCTTTCCCGTGAAAGGGAAAGGTTCCTACCATATCTATTATAAATTGTATCATACCATGTCTATTATAAAATTCACATTTTGATTGGAGATCTTTTAATGTCTTTTCTAGAGAGATTTAATATGAATGTTTTAAATGGTCTCCAGTTTCCCTGTGGATTATTGACATTTTAAACTCTGCACTTCAATTTTCCCTCAATACGTGTAATTTTGTCACGGCTATTTCTGTACTTAAAGATGAGGAACTATATAATTGATTTCTTCATTTTTTCCCCATCTCTTTCCAAGGTACTGCATTTGATTGTGTCTTGCGACTGAGTGAAAAATGCTAGTCCTTGAGTCAGGACATTGGGCCCTTTAGCAAGTAACTCAACCTATCTGGGCTTCAGCTTCTGTATGTGCGATCAAGAGGCTTGGACTAGCTGACTTTTCAAATGCTGTGTTTCTTTGATTCACTCTCACTTACTGATCTGCTCCTTAAGAAGAGGGTCTGTTCTCATAAAGTAACAACAGTCTTTTCCTAACCTTGGGTTGGGCGGAGTTTAACTGTTCGTACTCAGTTTGTTAGTTATATAGCCTTCTACATATGCTTAGCTCTAAATAATTTATACGGCTCTTGTGACAATTTTTAGATCTTCTTTTTTTCTTATTTTCTTTTATAGTTTCTAATTTGTTATCGCCAGTGTAGAGGAGCCTGATTGACTTTTAAAATTTATTGATCTTGTATGTGTGTGCCTTGTTGAACCGTCTTATTAGTTCCTGCTAGTTTATCTGTGGGTTCTTTTGGGTCTCCTAGATAAATGAGCATATTAAATGTAAATAATGTGTTCTTTGGATAAAGTTTATTTTCTTGCATCTCTATATAGAGAAGCAATATGTTGAATTGATTTAAATATTTAAATACTTACATACCTGTTATCACAATCTAACGTTCTTTATCTTATTTTCTTTCAATCAATATTATGTTTTCAAGATTTATCCACGTGAATCCATATAGATCTAGGTCTTTGATTTTTGACTGTTTGATATTATGTGATCACATGCATATAGCATCATTTATTTTCCATTCAAGCATTATTGGACAATTGGATTGTTTCCCTCCCTTCTCTAGGACAAACAACATTTCCTAGAATATCCCTGAAGATGTCTGACAGTCGAGAAGGGCCAGGCTGCCCGAAGGATTGCTACTTGCTTTTAGCCACCTTCCAACAGGCCGTCTCAAGCCAGCAATTTGAAGCACAGCTGAAATGAGAACTGCCCCAAATGTGAAGATCTTAGGAGCTTCCTAGAAGGTGGGAGGTTAATGATAGGCATCCTGCTGGGATCCCAGGGGAGTCTGAGCTGGCCTGAAGCTCATCTTCCTCCTCCACCTCTCAAGAGAAATGTGGAGGAAAGAAGACTTCAAAAACTGTGAGCAGGCAGAGGGAGAGATATTGGGGGCCGAAGCTGTAACTGAGGTCTTGGAGTGGGCTGTGAGCACGCAGAGCCTCTCGAGAGCCAGGCTCTGCCTTCTGAGAACTTCTCCCCTAAGGCTGCTCATAATTCACGTGATACCAGCCATATAGAGCCGACTTGGCCCACACTGTCACAGAAAGCCTTATCAGAATCTCTTCTTCTTCATACACTCTTGTGTCTGTTACTTGGTTATTGCCTTTGGTACTCCACTGATGTGAACCACAGTCGCCAGGGGATGGAGGACACTAGTGACCCATCTTGCTCTGTGGCCTCAGTCCACAGCTGGAGGGTAAGGGAAGAGGCCAAATGAAGGTCAAGAAGGAAAGATGGAGTTTGAAGGGAAGACCTGAGTTAAGGGTGTCTTCTCAAGTCTTGATGACTGAAATGTAGCTCCAGTACCTGAAGTCCTGCTTGTTCTCAAGGCTGACCGCGGGGCTGGGTGCACTCAGTGAAGGAACCGTATACACTTAGTATTTCCTTGCTTGCTCACACTTGCCCTCCTCTGATACACCCTCTGCAAGACTGATCTTCCCCTGAAACAACTTTCCACCTGCCACTGTCATCTCATGAACGTTTGCTTCCCCTTCCTAGTGTCCCCCTAGAATGCCATTGCAGCCAATTCATAATTTGATAATCATGCTGCTTACCATATTCTCAGCAACTTCTGAGAAATTTTATTCGCTTTATTCCATAGTCTTCACCCATCAATAATCTTCCTTAACTTCCTAGCTGCAGGTTAACCCATTTGGAATCATTTCTTTTTCTTTCTCTTCTTTGGCAATTCCTTTCTATCTTTTAAGGTCTTTTTCTTGTCTCTCTACCATCTTGCCTTCCTGAACTTCTTTTTTTTCCGTTTAAGTAACCTTTCAATCTCCTTCCCCAATTTCCTCATACACATTGAGAGTTTATTCCTCACACGTTAGACAGCGGTTTATGAATGGCCAGGCATAATGGACTCAGAATGAGTTGGCACCCCCGAGGTACCTGTCTTGCTGGGGAGCCACAGGTGAAGGGCTGTCTGCTGGACACATGTTTGCATGGAGTCAGGCTGAGTGGCCTCAGGGTGTTTGCTCTGCACTTGTGTGTGTTTCTCCCTAGTTGGTTTCCTTGTCCAGCCACCTGTGACCTCCCTCCATCCAGCCCAGGGAATCCTTCTCATCACAGGGGTAGGATGTTTGTCTCATTTTCCATCACATCCTTTCCCCAAAGTTTGGTTGTGAGTTGTTCCCATTCCAAAGACCTTTCCTCTTTGAAGAGAAAAGAGAAAATCTTGTCTCTCCTTTTCTCTCACTTCACTTCTGCTCTATTATCTCCTCCGTCCAGAATGGCCCACTGACTCACATGGGTGTAGATCCAAAGATGGCAAGAAATGCCAGCAATTCTGAGATAATAATACAGATGGATCAGGAAAACTTGAAAACCTTTATCCCGCCACATTAAAAAAAATTGCACTTCCAGTGTATTCAGAGTCTCAGTGTAGAAACACAAATGATAGAGAAATTGAATTACACTCAAGTTTTTCTTTCCTCCTTTCCTGATTTATTCTAATCCTCCAAGTTAACATGATGAACTCTTTGTTGTGTAAAGTTTCAGACATTTTCTACCCATGCACACTTTTCTTCTTTTCACATTAGAGTGTGAACTAGGTCACTTTCAACATGCTGTGATTCTGTGATTCACTGTCTCCCACCGAGTCATCCATGGATAATGTCATCTGTTTCACGGAGAACTATTTCCAATAGCTAATAGCCAATGTCTGTGGAGTGCTTACTCTGTGTCGGTTTCTTGTAACTACTTTACAGATCATTTGTACAGCGTACCCATGGACCAGGTACAATTATGACCCCCAAGTGACAGATAAGTGCAGATAAGTACAAATAAATACAGAGGCCAAGTGACTTGCCCAAGACACTGGAGCAAATCAAAATCCAGGCCTCTGTAATCATTTTGCTCTATTGCCTCTGTCTGGGAGGCTTGATGATTTGGCAACTAAAACCTTAAATATCATGTTCCATTTTTATATCTGTGACACAAGCGTGGGGCTGTGATACAGGGTAAGTAACCTGACTACTTTTGAAAACCCTTATGCACCTGGATGAAAGTAAGCCAGGGACTGCAAGCCATAGATTTAAGGTTTCCTACCAACTTTTAAAAATAGCTTCTTGAATGCAATTTATGTAGTGTCAAGTCTAGGATGTAGTCCAAATAGTAACAGAAAAATGGAGATATGTAGAAAAATACTTAAAGTTGACAAGTATTGGGAGTGTAGTATTTTTGGGCCCAGCGTGTAGACCACAGGAAAATTAGCTGTTTCCATCCCAAAGGGAAGAGCCCTACGTTGCAACTGCCAAGGTCCCTGGGACAGCAAGTGTGCTCACTGCTTAGTAAAGAAGCATCCTCAGTTTGATAGAATCATATAGGAGCCTTACATTTGGTTAGCAGTTCTACATTCTTGATGTAATAATATTTTCAGGGTGTGGGAGGGTATCAAGCTCTGAAAATACCCTTGGAGAGATCTGCTTATTAAGTTTGGCTTTTTCAGTCTCCCTACTACTTCTTTACTAAACACCAGGCGGTTTCCTTCACTTTTCAGAACCATATTGTTTTTCCCTTCTCTAATGAACTTTGAAATACTTTTGGATGAGCTATTAAGATTGGGAAAAAATAAACATCTCTTTAAAATAAGGAAGATAATAACAATGACAAGTAGAAAAAGCTCTAAAACAGAGAATATCCTCCATTCTAGCCACTGACTGGGAGTGGAAGGTTCGTGCTCGCTGTCCAGGACGTAGAAATAAAAGCTGAGGAGGCGCTGAGGCGTCTCCTGGATCTCTATGAGCCTCCATCATTTCTGCTGAGTAGGGTTGACAGATAAAATATAGACTGTTTAGTTAAATATGAATGTTTGAAAAACAACGAGTACATTTTGAAGATAAGTATGCCCCAAATAGTTCATAGGATCTACTTATACTAAAAATAATGACTTATTATTCATGTGAAGTTCAAGTTTAACTGGGTATCCTGTATTTTTATGCCCTAAATCTGACAGCCCTACTGATGATCCACAATGGAGGCAGTTGAGGAACGGTACATGCTGGCTCTCGGACAGTCAGAAATGGCTTCAGCAGATCCAGGTACAGTATGAAATTCTTTTTGGATGTAGCTCAGAAGCCATGGCCAGCCCTTGACTGCAAGTACTGCCTCGGATTTCCCTGAGGTGGGGTAAACCTTCCTCTTAATGGCCTTTTGGTAAGTCTGGAAGACCATATCCAAGGGGAGCCCCAAAGTCAGTTTCATCCTCACAACCATGTTTCCAATTCCTGGAATTGGCTGCATGTGACTCACAAGAGCTGAGGAGGTTTGTGGAAGTTGGGAGTGTCATAGCTTGAACCCTTTGTAGGTAAAGTTTTGCTGTTGTGAGAGTTTTAACAGGAGCAATGTGAAAGACTCCAAGTCCCCAGGTAGATAGAAATAATCCTGTTCTACCTGTGTGTATGTGACAAGTCTCTAATAGTTCAGAGAGCAAGTATCTGGTCTTAGAAAGACTGATCCAAGCTTGGATGTTTCTGGTGACAAGGCAAGGTCCTGAGTTTCAAGTTCACCTTTTATGGTTGAGGAGACAATAAGGTGGTCAGAAGGGAAATCATGGAGGAGACCTTGGCTTCATCCATCGTGCAGGCTTGTATATGTGGTTCTATGTAGATTGTGTTTCAAAGGTGGAGCTTGTTTACAACTATGAACATTCTCCGATGTGCTTTTTGGACCTTCATTCCCAGAGCGAGAGCAGTGCCGAGGCTCTAGAAATGCCATGGATATTCTGAGCTGTCAGTGGCATTTCCCCGGTACTGTTCCCTTGGTGCCGCTCCTTGAAATGTCCAAAGGGATTATCATGTGTCTTGTGGCGGGTCTTAGCATTGTGAAAGGAAGCTGCTGCCCCTGGCTCAGAGGATTTCGGATGTGGTGGGAGGAGGAGTAGTACTACGACTATAAATTGTATCACAGCATATCGATTCCATCTTGAGAGTGGGGTTGGGGGGTTATGAAGGGGGGCTTTTATTGTACTTTTATACATTGTACCCTTGAAACTAATTCAATTTTTAAAAATTAATTAATTTATTTAGGGCTGCATTGGGTCTTTGTTGCTGCTAGCGGGCGTTCTCTAGTTGCAGTGAGCGGGGGCTCCTCTTGGCTGTGGTGCACGGGCTTCTCATTGCAGTGGCTTCTCTTGTTGCGGAGCATGGTCTCTAGGCACGCAGGCTTCCGTAGTTGTGGCACGTGGGCTCGGTTGATGTGGCACACGGGCTCTAGAGCGCAGGCTCTGTAGTTGTGGCGCGCGGGCTTAGTTACTCCGTGGCACGTGGGATCTTCCCAGACCAGGGCTCGAACCCATGACCCCTGCATTCGCAGGCATATTCTTAACCACTGCTCCACCAGGGAAGCCCGATAATTCAGTTTTTTATAAAGAGAAGATTCCTAATATTATTCCAAAATTTAAAAATATGTAGTTGGATAACACTATGAAAAATTAACTGATATATTCTTTTATTATTTCTCTTTGCTCCCTGGATTTTTTTCCCCATCCAGTCAGCTAGGCACTGTGAGTTCACTGCATTAGGAAGGTAAAGACTCAGCAGAAATGAGGGAGAAAAACAGAAAAGTCTCAGCTTTGGAATGTTCACAATGGAGGCCACAGTAGAACAGGTGAGAATTCTGTGAACCAAAAATAAATGTCGTCTCAAATGCAAAAAAGTATTCTCTGCACTGGGAGGCAGGAGAGGGAGGGAGGGAAGGACTGAAGGAGAGAGATCAGTGTAGCCAGGGACATGGAGACTGTGCTTAAGGACGATATGCCCAGGAAGAGAATCAGAATCTGGAGAAGATTCAGCCTGCACGTGATCATTGCCTCCAGCCAGCACCCTCATCTCAGACGTTGGGAAATTCAGAGAGAGAGTGGGAGTACGTCAGGAGGGCCACGCGCATAGTCTGTGTGGCACGGGTTGTGGCCATTCCCTATTTGTGAGGAGTCCCCAGCAATTTGCAGGCCTCTTCTGGAAAATGCTGGCGGACGTCTCTAGTGCTTATGTGAAAGCTTGTTCACAAACCTTGAAAGATACAGATGTAGATGACAGATAGATGCATAGATAGAAAAATGTCATTAAATAAAAGCTCCAGGAAAGGTTTGGAAAATGGCCTTTATTGCATAGGACGCTTCTATTGTCATATGATGTTAGACTGAGTGCCGGTCCCTTCATCCTCCTTCAGACCACGGCATTCTGTCTGCTACTCTCCCGAGGGTCCTTTCTTCTCCCTGGAAGGGATAAAACAAATGAGGTAGAACAGGAAGAGACAAGAAGCACTCCAAGCTCTGCTGGTCAGGGTTACCCTCCAGCATTGCCTTAATGCTCAGAGCCACACACACCACAGTGAGCTTGGCTCCAGATCAACTACCACGCAACGAAGGTTCTGGAACATTTCCATATCTCGGGGGACCTCATTTCCACGTGACTCTCTTTCATATTCCCCTTTGTCACAGAAGGCTAGGTCCAGTGGTCCGGGTGAGATCTCGGCTCAGGCCCAAGGCTCTCAGACCTCAAAGTTCTGGTCCTGCAAGGGCCCCTGTCCTCTCTTGAGACCACTCCTGGCTCTCTCTGCCGAGAAGGAGCTGCTGGCAGTACGTCCTCTAAGAGTTGAGGTCCATCGTGCAGACCCTGAGAAAACTCCTAGGAAAAGGCTCCACCTTCTTGTTTACGTCAACAGAGGTCAATGCCTTTGTTAGTGCTGGGTGTGTCCCATTTGATGCAACTGCAGAGCCATTAGGTAAACCAGCACATGTGTGCGGCCCCTTCCCTTAGACTCCTCTGGGCCCTCGTGACATAGGCTCAGAAGACTGCCAGCCTCAAGCCTTACCTCTTCCAAGGGACGGCCACACCGTCCTCCAGGATCTTCTGTCCCATGAATCTCAGTTGCTGTTTGGAACTCAAAGGAGAGAAAAGACCCTGCCTGCGGGGTCTCTTTGGGCTGGGGCCTTCCCCCGTGGGCTGCTCTCCCTCATTCTCCTTTTCTTCTTGCTTCTCTACCTCCTTCTCCTCCTCCTCCTCCTCCTCCCCCTCCTCCTCCTCGTTCTCCTCCTCCTCCTCCTCGTCCTCTTCCTCAGGGGTGCTCTCGGATGCCACATTGCCCATCCGCTGGGCCATGGTGAGATGAAAGGCACGGCAGCTGAAGCCCTGCAGGACGCCGCCCTTCACGTGCTGCTGGAGGATCTCCAAGGTGGGGAAGACCCGGCAGCAGGCCATGCACCTGAAGCCGGTCTCCATGGTCAGCATCCAGTCCGCTGTCTTGGCGCTGGGTCTCTCCTCGACGGCAGGTGGCCCTGATGGGCTGCCTGGCTCTGCCCTTTCCTCATACTCTTTCTCCTCCCCAGTGGGCTCACTGTCAGACAGGAGGCTTTCGGTGCACACATCAGAAGAGGGGTCAGTTGCTACTGTGCACACATCCTCAGGAAGGGTCACTTCTTCTATCCTCAGCTGCTTTTCAGGCAACTCCAAGGGTTTCATTGTCTTCCAGGAGACAGCGACACCCTTGTTCACTTGTACCTGCATGTAGTATATTTTCATGCCCCTTTCCTCTTTGTCTGGGTGCAGATAGTTCTTACAGGGTGAAGAGGGTGAGGAGGAGACACAGTGTGATGGGGAAGCGGTCTCTCCTTCTTCCTGATCCTGGGCTAGGGGTGGTCTAGGCTGGGCAGTGTCTCGATGAAATCTCCGTATTCCTGAAAAAGGAAATTAAAATCATAATAACATGCATGGGCCATGCCGGAAGCTGAGGGAGCAGGTGTGGTAGACGAGAGAGGGACATTGGCACGACATAGCAATGTCGTGAGCTTGGTGTCCGTTGGCCGTAGGACGGAGTGGTGTATCTGGTGTCATCTGTGGGCTTTTCATGTGCGTGGGGGGGTATACTGGAGCGGTGTCTGTATACAGGGGTGTGGAGTATGGTGGTGAGGGCTGTAGTATGTGAGGGATGCGGCTGGATGCGTGTACGATGAGGAGTGTGAGTTTGGGAATATCGGTGGTGCATTCCTTGTGGAATGGGGCTGTGGTGCAGGAGAGTACTGTGGAGCACGTGCTTGGGGTTGATGTGCACTGAGAAGGGCTGTGCCTGGAGGGCGCGTGTATGTGTGAGCTGTGTGCACCTGAGCTGGATGGTCCTGCTCTCAGGCTGGAGGTGTATGATGCAGAACTCTGTCCTTCTCTGGAAGCAAAGGCAAAGACAAAGCCTACATTTTCCTCTGAAGATGCTTAATCTGGTCCCTCTTCCCTCCACCTCAAGCCCAGACCTTTCCGGCCCCTGCTCCTTGACTTCCCCACCATGGTAGTAGCAGTATTCACACACACACACCCAGACTCAGCTGGCATCCACGCCCTCGGAACAGCTCAGCCATCCTGCCCAGGCTCCTCCACAGAGCCCTCATCACCTCTGATGACCCTGGATTTCCTCTCAGCCTCCCTGGGATCTGTGTGCCTCCTGCTTCACAGCCAAGCACCCCGTCACCTGAGGAGCCCCACGCCCTTACCAGCGTAGCTGAGCTTGCGCAGAGTAGAAGTACAGAAGAAGTATTTAGAGGCAGAGGAGACCTCCCCTGCCCCTGGGCTGCAGCCTTGGGCCACCACAGTGGATCCAAGCCGAGGGGGATCCTCTTGTGACTTCGAGATTCCTGAGGGAGGAATGAAAGGCTCAGGGTGGGTTCATCAGTCCTCTGTCCACAAATATTTACTGAGTGTGTGACACGTGTCAGGTGCAGTGAATACACACAGTTGAGAGTGTGGTTCCCAGTGGATCCTCCAGGATTTAATTCCAATCAATACTTATTCTCTCACTGTCTAGTTGGTAATGTAGGCCTCGGTGGTGACTGTGAGTGTGTGGGAAGAGTGAGTGATGTGTATCAGTTAAGTCTGTGGTAAGTGTGGGGTTGGCATGGGGAGCACAGTGCAGACGTGTCTATCTGTGTCTGTGGCCTTTGTGTGCATGGTTTCTGTTCACAAGTCAGGAATTCTGGGACATGTAACGTTTCCTCATTACATGGTGTGGCTTGTATTTATGGTGTGTGTTCATTCATTCATTCACCAAGATTCAGTAAGCAGCTACTCCTGTGTATCCGGCACTCTTCCATTGTTGTAGTCTTTGGTAACGCTGCACATTCTAGTAGGGGAAGACACACACTAAACAAAACTACAATAAATATATAATACATCAGCTGGTGGTAAGTATATAAGGGTTGCCAGACTTAGCGAACAAGAATACAAGGCACCCAGTTAAATTTCAGTTTCAGATAAACCCAGAATAATCTTTTAGTGTAAGTATTCCCATGCAGTATTTGGCCTGACTTAGTTTTAGTGTAAGTATAGCCCATACAATATGTGGGACATACGGATACTGAAAAATTACTTGTTGTTTATCTGGAATTCAAATTGAACTGGATAGCCCATATTTTCTCTGGCAATCCTGACATGGGTTACTGAGACTGTGGTTTACTGTGGTTTGTACAAAGCGGGTCTGGCATTACTCAAGAATGTGTTATAAGTGTGGTGTGTATGACACGTGACTGGTTCTTATAGAGGTATTTAGAGATGGCTGAAGTTAGCTGTGTCTGTGCAAGAGTTGAGGAGATACATGTATATAATGTGTGTGTGTGAGTGTGTGTGTGTCCTATATATATAGTGTGTGTGTCTATATACATACCTCATCTCCAGCGTTTGGTGTTGGAGGAGAGGATTGTGATACAGGTGGGTTGTATGAGAATGTAGTACAGGAGGGATCCGTGTATATACCTCCATGTGCTCTGTGTGGTTTACTAAGGAAGTTATATGTGGGGTGTGTGATATTTTTGCTGCATCAGAGTGTACATGGGTGTATGAGTTACTGTCTCATAAAACACCCCTAACAAGAATTCTGTATACACTCTTACGTACACCGAGTGTCAGCCAGGTCCAGGCAGGGTGACAAGAACTTTACCACGCAGACTTTATATCTGGTAAGCACTCTACCCCCATTCATCTCGCTCTTCTCTGCACTACCACACACGCACACACACACACACACACACACACTCACACACACACACACACAGGAACATAGGGCAAAATATTCTGAATGGTCAGGGGCAGTCATTGCCTTCCCCAGCCTGTCCCAGCCACTGCCTGGAAATCTGCCTGCTGTCTAGAGCTCCATTCCCAGGGCCCATCCTACAGTCTCCAGGGCCCTGGGCCTGGTAGGAGCTACTGGGCTCTAATCTGGGGCAGAGGCCTCTAGCTGGAGCTCTGGGGTGACCACCCCTCTCCCAGGGCAAGCTACTCGCCTACATTTAATGCACGCAGGCACCACGTGGCCCGTGGCTCTCAGAGCTCCCCGCAGGACCCTGAGGCCATTTCTCACCCCCGCTCACGCGGTCTCAGTCTCTGGAAAACCCTTCCCTTCCCTTGATCTCCTTTGGGAAATTCTTCCTGTTGAAGGAATAAAACCTCCTTGCTTTCAATATGACACCATCCCTAGACAAACAATCTTCTTTCAAAGTGCATTCCACTTGTCAAGATATTTTTCAACAGGGCCTTCAACTCATGGGGCTTCTCTTTCCACTTTGGTAAAAGAGGCCAAGCAACTCATGGGTCTCTCTCAGCATCCTTGCATCCTTCACATCCCCCACCTCATGACCCCTAGGAAAGATCCAAGAGCATAAGAGAGAAATCGGGGACTGAGAAAAGCTGCACCTCTAGGTCTGTGCAAGCAGGATGCAGCCTGCTGTGAGTCCGACAAAGCTCCAGGCCCGGCTGCCCCAGGAGAGAGTCCTCAGACCAGCGGAGCTGACCTCCCATCTCCCAGGGGGCATCTGGCCGTTCTGTGCCGTCTCACACCACAGGGACCCTCCGGATAGATACGGCAGCATCAGTGAGACAAGGTCTCTCGCTCCCTGCTTCACAGGTGACACGTTCTCAGTCCCCCGCTTCCTAGAGAAGCTTCAGTTTGGCAGAAACCCATGTGCCCCAGACAAGTTGCCCCCCACATACCTCCTCCGTTCTCGGCAGTTTCCTGGGACTCTTCATTTTCCAGATGTTTCCTCTTTTGTCGCCGTTCCATCGTACCAACTAGAAGTCTCCCTTAGAAGATGCCTCAAGAGATGTCCAACTCCTCCTCTTCCCTACAGGTTGGCCCTTCTTGGCTCTTGGGCAATCCGTTGAAATGATTCAATACAAACAAAAATAGTCAAGTCTCCTAAATGGCTGAAAAACTTGTACCACTTGGTGAACCAGCAGTAGTGCCTAGTGCTCACCAGGGCTGTTATGTTTGCAAGGTTGCCAGGCTCACAGTGGAATTCTGTGACCTCAGTGATGACATCAGAGCATTCGGTGGACCTAGGTTGAGCACAGTGTCTGCAATAGCACAGGCCCCATTTTCAAGAACAATTCCTTTTTCCCAGCCGAAGCTTTCCCGTGAAAGGGAAAGGTTCCTACCATATCTATTATAAATTGTATCATACCATGTCTATTATAAAATTCACATTTTGATTGGAGATCTTTTAATGTCTTTTCTAGAGAGATTTAATATGAATGTTTTAAATGGTCTCCAGTTTCCCTGTGGATTATTGACATTTTAAACTCTGCACTTCAATTTTCCCTCAATACGTGTAATTTTGTCACGGCTATTTCTGTACTTAAAGATGAGGAACTATATAATTGATTTCTTCATTTTTTCCCCATCTCTTTCCAAGGTACTGCATTTGATTGTGTCTTGCGACTGAGTGAAAAATGCTAGTCCTTGAGTCAGGACATTGGGCCCTTTAGCAAGTAACTCAACCTATCTGGGCTTCAGCTTCTGTATGTGCGATCAAGAGGCTTGGACTAGCTGACTTTTCAAATGCTGTGTTTCTTTGATTCACTCTCACTTACTGATCTGCTCCTTAAGAAGAGGGTCTGTTCTCATAAAGTAACAACAGTCTTTTCCTAACCTTGGGTTGGGCGGAGTTTAACTGTTCGTACTCAGTTTGTTAGTTATATTGCCTTCTACGTATGCTTAGCTCTAAATAATTTATACGGCTCTTGTGACAATTTTTAGATCTTCTTTTTTTCTTATTTTCTTTTATAGTTTCTAATTTGTTATCGCCAGTGTAGAGGAGCCTGATTGACTTTTAAAATTTATTGATCTTGTATGTGTGTGCCTTGTTGAACCGTCTTATTAGTTCCTGCTAGTTTATCTGTGGGTTCTTTTGGGTCTCCTAGATAAATGAGCATATTAAATGTAAATAATGTGTTCTTTGGATAAAGTTTATTTTCTTGCATCTCTATATATAGAAGCAATATGTTGAATTGATTTAAATATTTAAATACTTACATACCTGTTATCACAATCTAACGTTCTTTATCTTATTTTCTTTCAATCAATATTATGTTTTCAAGATTTATCCACGTGAATCCATATAGATCTAGGTCTTTGATCTTTGACTGTTTGATATTATGTGATCACATGCATATAGCATCATTTATTTTCCATTCAAGCATTATTGGACAATTGGATTGTTTCCCTCCCTTCTCTAGAACAAACAACATTTCCTAGAATATCCCTGAAGATGTCTGACAGTCGAGAAGGGCCAGGCTGCCCGAAGGATTGCTACTTGCTTTTAGCCACCTTCCAACAGGCCGTCTCAAGCCAGCAATTTGAAGCACAGCTGAAATGAGAACTGCCCCAAATGTGAAGATCTTAGGAGCTTCCTAGAAGGTGGGAGGTTAATGATAGGCATCCTGCTGGGATCCCAGGGGAGTCTGAGCTGGCCTGAAGCTCATCTTCCTCCTCCACCTCTCAAGAGAAATGTGGAGGAAAGAAGACTTCAAAAACTGTGAGCAGGCAGAGGGAGAGATATTGGGGGCCGAAGCTGTAACTGAGGTCTTGGAGTGGGCTGTGAGCACGCAGAGCCTCTCGAGAGCCAGGCTCTGCCTTCTGAGAACTTCTCCCCTAAGGCTGCTCATAATTCACGTGATACCAGCCATATAGAGCCGACTTGGCCCACACTGTCACAGAAAGCCTTATCAGAATCTCTTCTTCTTCATACACTCTTGTGTCTGTTACTTGGTTATTGCCTTTGGTACTCCACTGATGTGAACCACAGTCGCCAGGGGATGGAGGACACTAGTGACCCATCTTGCTCTGTGGCCTCAGTCCACAGCTGGAGGGTAAGGGAAGAGGCCAAATGAAGGTCAAGAAGGAAAGATGGAGTTTGAAGGGAAGACCTGAGTTAAGGGTGTCTTCTCAAGTCTTGATGACTGAAATGTAGCTCCAGTACCTGAAGTCCTGCTTGTTCTCAAGGCTGACCGCGGGGCTGGGTGCACTCAGTGAAGGAACCGTATACACTTAGTATTTCCTTGCTTGCTCACACTTGCCCTCCTCTGATACACCCTCTGCAAGACTGATCTTCCCCTGAAACAACTTTCCACCTGCCACTGTCATCTCATGAACGTTTGCTTCCCCTTCCTAGTGTCCCCCTAGAATGCCATTGCAGCCAATTCATAATTTGATAATCATGCTGCTTACCATATTCTCAGCAACTTCTGAGAAATTTTATTCGCTTTATTCCATAGTCTTCACCCATCAATAATCTTCCTTAACTTCCTAGCTGCAGGTTAACCCATTTGGAATCATTTCTTTTTCTTTCTCTTCTTTGGCAATTCCTTTCTATCTTTTAAGGTCTTTTTCTTGTCTCTCTACCATCTTGCCTTCCTGAACTTCTTTTTTTTCCGTTTAAGTAACCTTTCAATCTCCTTCCCCAATTTCCTCATACACATTGAGAGTTTATTCCTCACACGTTAGACAGCGGTTTATGAATGGCCAGGCATAATGGACTCAGAATGAGTTGGCACCCCCGAGGTACCTGTCTTGCTGGGGAGCCACAGGTGAAGGGCTGTCTGCTGGACACATGTTTGCATGGAGTCAGGCTGAGTGGCCTCAGGGTGTTTGCTCTGCACTTGTGTGTGTTTCTCCCTAGTTGGTTTCCTTGTCCAGCCACCTGTGACCTCCCTCCATCCAGCCCAGGGAATCCTTCTCATCACAGGGGTAGGATGTTTGTCTCATTTTCCATCACATCCTTTCCCCAAAGTTTGGTTGTGAGTTGTTCCCATTCCAAAGACCTTTCCTCTTTGAAGAGAAAAGAGAAAATCTTGTCTCTCCTTTTCTCTCACTTCACTTCTGCTCTATTATCTCCTCCGTCCAGAATGGCCCACTGACTCACATGGGTGTAGATCCAAAGATGGCAAGAAATGCCAGCAATTCTGAGATAATAATACAGATGGATCAGGAAAACTTGAAAACCTTTATCCCGCCACATTAAAAAAAATTGCACTTCCAGTGTATTCAGAGTCTCAGTGTAGAAACACAAATGATAGAGAAATTGAATTACACTCAAGTTTTTCTTTCCTCCTTTCCTGATTTATTCTAATCCTCCAAGTTAACATGATGAACTCTTTGTTGTGTAAAGTTTCAGACATTTTCTACCCATGCACACTTTTCTTCTTTTCACATTAGAGTGTGAACTAGGTCACTTTCAACATGCTGTGATTCTGTGATTCACTGTCTCCCACCGAGTCATCCATGGATAATGTCATCTGTTTCACGGAGAACTATTTCCAATAGCTAATAGCCAATGTCTGTGGAGTGCTTACTCTGTGTCGGTTTCTTGTAACTACTTTACAGATCATTTGTACAGCGTACCCATGGACCAGGTACAATTATGACCCCCAAGTGACAGATAAGTGCAGATAAGTACAAATAAATACAGAGGCCAAGTGACTTGCCCAAGACACTGGAGCAAATCAAAATCCAGGCCTCTGTAATCATTTTGCTCTATTGCCTCTGTCTGGGAGGCTTGATGATTTGGCAACTAAAACCTTAAATATCATGTTCCATTTTTATATCTGTGACACAAGCGTGGGGCTGTGATACAGGGTAAGTAACCTGACTACTTTTGAAAACCCTTATGCACCTGGATGAAAGTAAGCCAGGGACTGCAAGCCATAGATTTAAGGTTTCCTACCAACTTTTAAAAATAGCTTCTTGAATGCAATTTATGTAGTGTCAAGTCTAGGATGTAGTCCAAATAGTAACAGAAAAATGGAGATATGTAGAAAAATACTTAAAGTTGACAAGTATTGGGAGTGTAGTATTTTTGGGCCCAGCGTGTAGACCACAGGAAAATTAGCTGTTTCCATCCCAAAGGGAAGAGCCCTACGTTGCAACTGCCAAGGTCCCTGGGACAGCAAGTGTGCTCACTGCTTAGTAAAGAAGCATCCTCAGTTTGATAGAATCATATAGGAGCCTTACATTTGGTTAGCAGTTCTACATTCTTGATGTAATAATATTTTCAGGGTGTGGGAGGGTATCAAGCTCTGAAAATACCCTTGGAGAGATCTGCTTATTAAGTTTGGCTTTTTCAGTCTCCCTACTACTTCTTTACTAAACACCAGGCGGTTTCCTTCACTTTTCAGAACCATATTGTTTTTCCCTTCTCTAATGAACTTTGAAATACTTTTGGATGAGCTATTAAGATTGGGAAAAAATAAACATCTCTTTAAAATAAGGAAGATAATAACAATGACAAGTAGAAAAAGCTCTAAAACAGAGAATATCCTCCATTCTAGCCACTGACTGGGAGTGGAAGGTTCGTGCTCGCTGTCCAGGACGTAGAAATAAAAGCTGAGGAGGCGCTGAGGCGTCTCCTGGATCTCTATGAGCCTCCATCATTTCTGCTGAGTAGGGTTGACAGATAAAATATAGACTGTTTAGTTAAATATGAATGTTTGAAAAACAACGAGTACATTTTGAAGATAAGTATGCCCCAAATAGTTCATAGGATCTACTTATACTAAAAATAATGACTTATTATTCATGTGAAGTTCAAGGTTAACTGGGTATCCTGTATTTTTATGCCCTAAATCTGACAGCCCTACTGATGATCCACAATGGAGGCAGTTGAGGAACGGTACATGCTGGCTCTCGGACAGTCAGAAATGGCTTCAGCAGATCCAGGTACAGTATGAAATTCTTTTTGGATGTAGCTCAGAAGCCATGGCCAGCCCTTGACTGCAAGTACTGCCTCGGATTTCCCTGAGGTGGGGTAAACCTTCCTCTTAATGGCCTTTTGGTAAGTCTGGAAGACCATATCCAAGGGGAGCCCCAAAGTCAGTTTCATCCTCACAACCATGTTTCCAATTCCTGGAATTGGCTGCATGTGACTCACAAGAGCTGAGGAGGTTTGTGGAAGTTGGGAGTGTCATAGCTTGAACCCTTTGTAGGTAAAGTTTTGCTGTTGTGAGAGTTTTAACAGGAGCAATGTGAAAGACTCCAAGTCCCCATGTAGATAGAAATAATCCTGTTCTACCTGTGTGTATGTGACAAGTCTCTAATAGTTCAGAGAGCAAGTATCTGGTCTTAGAAAGACTGATCCAAGCTTGGATGTTTCTGGTGACAAGGCAAGGTCCTGAGTTTCAAGTTCACCTTTTATGGTTGAGGAGACAATAAGGTGGTCAGAAGGGAAATCATGGAGGAGACCTTGGCTTCATCCATCGTGCAGGCTTGTATATGTGGTTCTATGTAGATTGTGTTTCAAAGGTGGAGCTTGTTTACAACTATGAACATTCTCCGATGTGCTTTTTGGACCTTCATTCCCAGAGCGAGAGCAGTGCCGAGGCTCTAGAAATGCCATGGATATTCTGAGCTGTCAGTGGCATTTCCCTGGTACTGTTCCCTTGGTGCCGCTCCTTGAAATGTCCAAAGGGATTATCATGTGTCTTGTGGCGGGTCCTAGCATTGTGAAAGGAAGCTGCTGCCCCTGGCTCAGAGGATTTCGGATGTGGTGGGAGGAGGAGTAGTACTACGACTATAAATTGTATCACAGCATATCGATTCCATCTTGAGAGTGGGGTTGGGGGGTTATGAAGGGGGGCTTTTATTGTACTTTTATACATTGTACCCTTGAAACTAATTCAATTTTTAAAAATTAATTAATTTATTTGGGGCTGCATTGGGTCTTTGTTGCTGCTAGCGGGCGTTCTCTAGTTGCAGTGAGCGGGGGCTCCTCTTGGCTGTGGTGCACGGGCTTCTCATTGCAGTGGCTTCTCTTGTTGCGGAGCATGGTCTCTAGGCACGCAGGCTTCCGTAGTTGTGGCACGTGGGCTCGGTCGATGTGGCACACGGGCTCTAGAGCGCAGGCTCAGTAGTTGTGGCGCGCGGGCTTAGTTACTCCGTGGCACGTGGGATCTTCCCAGACCAGGGCTCGAACCCATGACCCCTGCATTCGCAGGCATATTCTTAACCACTGCTCCACCAGGGAAGCCCGATAATTCAGTTTTTTATAAAGAGAAGATTCCTAATATTATTCCAAAATTTTAAAAATATGTAGTTGGATAACACTATGAAAAATTAACTGATATATTCTTTTATTATTTCTCTTTGCTCCCTGGATTTTTTTCCCCATCCAGTCAGCTAGGCACTGTGAGTTCACTGCATTAGGAAGGTAAAGACTCAGCAGAAATGAGGGAGAAAAACAGAAAAGTCTCAGCTTTGGAATGTTCACAACGGAGGCCACAGTAGAACAGGTGAGAATTCTGTGAACCAAAAATAAATGTCGTCTCAAATGCAAAAAAGTATTCTCTGCACTGGGAGGCAGGAGAGGGAGGGAGGGAAGGACTGAAGGAGAGAGATCAGTGTGGCCAGGGACATGGAGACTGTGCTTAAGGACGATATGCCCAGGAAGAGAATCAGAATCTGGAGAAGATTCAGCCTGCACGTGATCATTGCCTCCAGCCAGCACCCTCATCTCAGACGTTGGGAAATTCAGAGAGAGAGTGGGAGTACGTCAGGAGGGCCACGCGCATAGTCTGTGTGGCAGGGGTTGTGGCCGTTCCCTATTTGTGAGGAGTCCCCAGCAATTTGCAGGCCTCTTCTGGAAAATGCTGGCGGACGTCTCTAGTGCTTATGTGAAAGCTTGTTCACAAACCTTGAAAGATACAGATGTAGATGACAGATAGATGCATAGATAGAAAAATGTCATTAAATAAAAGCTCCAGGAAAGGTTTGGAAAATGCCCTTTATTGCATAGGACGCTTCTATTGTCATATGATGTTAGACTGAGTGCCGGTCCCTTCATCCTCCTTCAGACCACGGCATTCTGTCTGCTACTCTTCCGAGGGTCCTTTCTTCTCCCTGGAAGGGATAAAACAAATGAGGTAGAACAGGAAGAGACAAGAAGCACTCCAAGCTCTGCTGGTCAGGGTTACCCTCCAGCATTGCCTTAATGCTCAGAGCCACACACACCACAGTGAGCTTGGCTCCAGATCAACTACCACACAACGAAGGTTCTGGAACACTTCCATATCTCGGGGAACCTCATTTCCACGTGACTCTCTTTCATATTCCCCTTTGTCACAGAAGGCTAGGTCCAGTGGTCCGGGTGAGATCTCGGCTCAGGCCCAAGGCTCTCAGTCCTCAAAATTCTGGTCCTGCAAGGGCCCCTGTCCTCTCTTGAGACCACTCCTGGCTATCTCTGCCGAGAAGGAGCTGCTGGCAGTACGTCCTCTAAGAGTTGAGGTCCATCGTGCAGACCCTGAGAAAACTCCTAGGAAAACGCTCCACCTTCTTGTTTACGTCAACAGAGGTCAATGTCTTTGTTAGTGCTGGGTGTGTCCCATTTGATGCAACTGCAGAGCCATTAGGTAAACCAGCACATGTGTGCGGCCCCTTCCCTTAGACTCCTCTGGGCCCTCGTGACATAGGCTCAGAAGACTGCCAGCCTCAAGCCTTACCTCTTCCAAGGGACGGCCACACCGTCTTCCAGGATCTTCGGTCCCATGAATCTCAGTTGCTGTTTGGAACTCAAAGGAGTGAAAAGACCCTGCCTGCGGGGTCTCTTTGGGCTGGGGCCTTCCCCCGTGGGCTGCTCTCCCTCATTCTCCTTTTCTTCTTGCTTCTCTACCTCCTTCTCCTCCTCCTCCTCCTCCTCCTCCTCTTCGTTCTCCTCCTCCTCCTCCTCGTCCTCTTCCTCAGGGGTGCTCTCGGATGCCACATTGCCCATCCGCTGGGCCATGGTGAGATGAAAGGCACGGCAGCTGAAGCCCTGCAGGACGCCGCCCTTCACGTGCTGCTGGAGGATCTCCAAGGTGGGGAAGACCCGGCAGCAGGCCATGCACCTGAAGCCGGTCTCCATGGTCAGCATCCAGTCCGCTGTCTTAGCGCTGGGTCTCTCCTCGACGGCAGGTGGCCCTGATGGGCTGCCTGGCTCTGCCCTTTCCTCATACTCTTTCTCCTCCCCAGTGGGCTCACTGTCAGACAGGAGGCTTTCGGTGGACACATCAGAAGAGGGGTCAGTGGCTACTGCGCACACATCCTCAGGAAGGGTCACTTCTTCTATCCTCAGCTGCTTTTCAGGCAACTCCAAGGGTTTCTTTGTCTTCCAGGAGACAGCGACACCCTTGTTCACTTGTACCTGCATGTAGTATATTTTCATGCCCCTTTCCTCTTTGTCTGGGTGCAGATAGTTCTTACAGGGTGAAGAGGGTGAGGAGGAGACACAGTGTGATGGGGAAGCGGTCTCTCCTTCTTCCTGATCCTGGGCTAGGGGTGGTCTAGGCTGGGCAGTGTCTCGATGAAATCTCCGGATTCCTGAAAAAGGAAATTAAAATCATAATAACATGCATGGGCCATGCCGGAAGCTGAGGGAGCAGGTGTGGTAGACGAGAGAGGGACATTGGCACGACATAGCAATGTCGTGAGCTTGGTGTCCGTTGGCCGTAGGACGGAGTGGTGTATCTGGTGTCATCTGTGGGCTTTTCATGTGCGTGGGGGGGTGTAGTGGAGCGGTGTCTGTATACAGGGGTGTGGAGTATGGTGGTGAGGGCTGTAGTATGTGAGGGATGCGGCTGGATGCGTGTACGATGAGGAGTGTGAGTTTGGGAATATCGGTGGTGCATTCCTTGTGGAATGGGGCTGTGGTGCAGGAGAGTACTGTGGAGCACGTGCTTGGGGTTGATGTGCACTGAGAAGGGCTGTGCCTGGAGGGCGCGTGTATGTGTGAGCTGTGTGCACCTGAGCTGGATGGTCCTGCTCTCAGGCTGGAGGTGTATGATGCAGAACTCTGTCCTTCTCTGGAAGCAAAGGCAAAGACAAAGCCTACATTTTCCTCTGAAGATGCTTAATCTGGTCCCTCTTCCCTCCACCTCAAGCCCAGACCTTTCCGGCCCCTGCTCCTTGACTTCCCCACCATGGTAGTAGCAGTATTCACACACACACCCCCAGACTCAGCTGGCATCCACGCCCTCGGAACAGCTCAGCCATCCTGCCCAGGCTCCTCCACAGAGCCCTCATCACCTCTGATGACCCTGGATTTCCTCTCAGCCTCCCTGGGATCTGTGTGCCTCCTGCTTCACAGCCAAGCACCTCGTCACCTGAGGAGCCCCACGCCCTTACCAGCGTAGCTGAGCTTGCGCAGAGTAGAAGTACAGAAGAAGTATTTAGAGGCAGAGGAGACCTCCACTGCCCCTGGGCTGCAGCCTTGGGCCACCACAGTGGATCCAAGCCGAGGGGGATCCTCTTGTGACTTCGAGATTCCTGAGGGAGGAATGAAAGGCTCAGGGTGGGTTCATCAGTCCTCTGTCCACAAATATTTACTGAGTGTGTGACACGTGTCAGGTGCAGTGAATACACACAGTTGAGAGTGTGGTTCCCAGTGGATCCTCCAGGATTTAATTCCAATCAATACTTATTCTCTCACTGTCTAGTTGGTAATGTAGGCCTCGGTGGTGACTGTGAGTGTGTGGGAAGAGTGAGTGATGTGTATCAGTTAAGTCTGTGGTAAGTGTGGGGTTTTCATGGGGAACACAGTGCAGACGTGTCTATCTGTGTCTGTGGCCTTTGTGTGCATGGTTTCTGTTCACAAGTCAGGAATTCTGGGACATGTAACGTTTCCTCATTACATGGTGTGGCTTGTATTTATGGTGTGTGTTCATTCATTCATTCACCAAGATTCAGTAAGCAGCTACTCCTGTGTATCCGGCACTCTTCCATTGTTGTAGTCTTTGGTAACGCTGCACATTCTAGTAGGGGAAGACACACACTAAACAAAACTACAATAAATATATAATACATCAGCTGGTGGTAAGTATATAAGGGTTGCCAGACTTAGCGAACAAGAATACAAGGCACCCAGTTAAATTTCAGTTTCAGATAAACCCAGAATAATCTTTTAGTGTAAGTATTCCCATGCAGTATTTGGCCTGACTTAGTTTTAGTGTAAGTATAGCCCATACAATATGTGGGACATACGGATACTGAAAAATTACTTGTTGTTTATCTGGAATTCAAATTGAACTGGATAGCCCATATTTTCTCTGGCAATCCTGACATGGGTTACTGAGACTGTGGTTTACTGTGGTTTGTACAAAGCGGGTCTGGCATTACTCAAGAATGTGTTATAAGTGTGGTGTGTATGACACGTGACTGGTTCTTATAGAGGTATTTAGAGATGGCTGAAGTTAGCTGTGTTTGTGCAAGAGTTGAGGAGATACATGTATATAGTGTGTGTGTGTGTGTGTGTGTGTCCTATATATATAGTGTGTGTGTCTATATACATATCTCATCTCCAGCGTTTGGTGTTGGAGGAGAGGATTGTGATACAGGTGGGTTGTATGAGAATGTAGTACAGGAGGGATCCGTGTATATACCTCCATGTGCTCTGTGTGGTTTACTAAGGAAGTTATATGTGGGGTGTGTGATATTTTTGCTGCATCAGAGTGTACATGGGTGTATGAGTTACTGTCTCATAAAACACCCCTAACAAGAATTCTGTATACACTCTTACGTACACCGAGTGTCAGCCAGGTCCAGGCAGGGTGACAAGAACTTTACCATGCAGACTTTATATCTGGTAAGCACTCTACCCCCATTCATCTCGCTCTTCTCTGCACTACCACACACACACACACACACACACTCACACACACACACACACAGGAACATAGGGCAAAATATTCTGAATGGTCAGGGGCAGTCATTGCCTTCCCCAGCCTGTCCCAGCCACTGCCTGGAAATCTGCCTGCTGTCTAGAGCTCCATTCCCAGGGCCCATCCTACAGTCTCCAGGGCCCTGGGCCTGGTAGGAGCTACTGGGCTCTAATCTGGGGCAGAGGCCTCTAGCTGGAGCTCTGGGGTGACCACCCCTCTCCCAGGGCAAGCTACTCGCCTACATTTAATGCACGCAGGCACCACGTGGCCCGTGGCTCTCAGAGCTCCCCGCAGGACCCTGAGGCCATTTCTCACCCCCGCTCACACGGTCTCAGTCTCTGGAAAACCCTTCCCTTCCCTTGATCTCCTTTGGGAAATTCTTCCTGTTGAAGGAATAAAACCTCCTTGCTTTCAATATGACACCATCCCTAGACAAACAATCTTCTTTCAAAGTGCATTCCACTTGTCAAGATATTTTTCAACAGGGCCTTCAACTCATGGGGCTTCTCTTTCCACTTTGGTAAAAGAGGCCAAGCAACTCATGGGTCTCTCTCAGCATCCTTGCATCCTTCACATCCCCCACCTCTTGACCCCTAGGAAAGATCCAAGAGCATAAGAGAGAAATCGGGGACTGAGAAAAGCTGCACCTCTAGGTCTGTGCAAGCAGGATGCAGCCTGCTGTGAGTCCGACAAAGCTCCAGGCCCGGCTGCCCCAGGAGAGAGTCCTCAGACCAGCGGAGCTGACCTCCCAACTCCCAGGGGGCATCTGGCCGTTCTGTGCCGTCTCACACCACAGGGGCCCTCCAGATAGATACGGCAGCATCAGTGAGACAAGGTCTCTCGCTCCCTGCTTCACAGGTGACACGTTCTCAGTCCCCCGCTTCCTAGAGAAGCTTCAGTTTGGCAGAAACCCATGTGCCCCAGACAAGTTGCCCCCCACATACCTCCTCCGTTCTCGGCAGTTTCCTGGGACTCTTCATTTTCCAGATGTTTCCTCTTTTGTTGCCGTTCCATCGTACCAACTAGAAGTCTCCCTTAGAAGATGCCTCAAGAGATGTCCAACTCCTCCTCTTCCCTACAGGTTGGCCCTTCTTGGCTCTTGGGCAATCCGTTGAAATGATTCAATACAAACAAAAATAGTCAAGTCTCCTAAATGGCTGAAAAACTTGTACCACTTGGTGAACCAGCAGTAGTGCCTAGTGCTCACCAGGGCTGTTATGTTTGCAAGGTTGCCAGGCTCACAGTGGAATTCTGTGACCTCAGTGATGACATCAGAGCATTCGGTGGACCTAGGTTGAGCACAGTGTCTGCAATAGCACAGGCCCCATTTTCAAGAACAATTCCTTTTTCCCAGCCGAAGCTTTCCCGTGAAAGGGAAAGGTTCCTACCATATCTATTATAAATTGTATCATACCATGTCTATTATAAAATTCACATTTTGATTGGAGATCTTTTAATGTCTTTTCTAGAGAGATTTAATATGAATGTTTTAAATGGTCTCCAGTTTCCCTGTGGAGTATTGACATTTTAAACTCTGCACTTCAATTTTCCCTCAATACGTGTAATTTTGTCACGGCTATTTCTGTACTTAAAGATGAGGAACTATATAATTGATTTCTTCATTTTTTCCCCATCTCTTTCCAAGGTACTGCATTTGATTGTGTCTTGCGACTGAGTGAAAAATGCTAGTCCTTGAGTCAGGACATTGGGCCCTTTAGCAAGTAACTCAACCTATCTGGGCTTCAGCTTCTGTATGTGCGATCAAGAGGCTTGGACTAGCTGACTTTTCAAATGCTGTGTTTCTTTGATTCACTCTCACTTACTGATCTGCTCCTTAAGAAGAGGGTCTGTTCTCATAAAGTAACAACAGTCTTTTCCTAACCTTGGGTTGGGCGGAGTTTAACTGTTCGTACTCAGTTTGTTAGTTATATTGCCTTCTACGTATGCTTAGCTCTAAATAATTTATACGGCTCTTGTGACAATTTTTAGATCTTCTTTTTTTCTTATTTTCTTTTATAGTTTCTAATTTGTTATCGCCAGTGTAGAGGAGCCTGATTGACTTTTAAAATTTATTGATCTTGTATGTGTGTGCCTTGTTGAACCGTCTTATTAGTTCCTGCTAGTTTATCTGTGGGTTCTTTTGGGTCTCCTAGATAAATGAGCATATTAAATGTAAATAATGTGTTCTTTGGATAAAGTTTATTTTCTTGCATCTCTATATATAGAAGCAATATGTTGAATTGATTTAAATATTTAAATACTTACATACCTGTTATCACAATCTAACATTCTTTATCTTATTTTCTTTCAATCAATATTATGTTTTCAAGATTTATCCACGTGAATCCATATAGATCTAGGTCTTTGATTTTTGACTGTTTGATATTATGTGATCACATGCATATAGCATCATTTATTTTCCATTCAAGCATTATTGGACAATTGGATTGTTTCCCTCCCTTCTCTAGAACAAACAACATTTCCTAGAATATCCCTGAAGATGTCTGACACTCGAGAAGGGCCAGGCTGCCCGAAGGATTGCTACTTGCTTTTAGCCACCTTCCAACAGGCCGTCTCCAGCCAGCAATTTGAAGCACAGCTGAAATGAGAACTGCCCCAAATGTGAAGATCTTAGGAGCTTCCTAGAAGGTGGGAGGTTAATGATAGGCATCCTGCTGGGATCCCAGGGGAGTCTGAGCTGGCCTGAAGCTCATCTTCCTCCTCCACCTCTCAAGAGAAATGTGGAGGAAAGAAGACTTCAAAAACTGTGAGCAGGCAGAGGGAGAGATATTGGGGGCCGAAGCTGTAACTGAGGTCTTGGAGTGGGCTGTGAGCATGCAGAGCCTCTCGAGAGCCAGGCTCTGCCTTCTGAGCACTTCTCCCCTAAGGCTGCTCATAATTCACGTGATACCAGCCATATAGAGCCGACTTGGCCCACACTGTCACAGAAAGCCTTATCAGAATCTCTTCTTCTTCATACACTCTTGTGTCTGTTACTTGGTTATTGCCTTTGGTACTCCACTGATGTGAACCACAGTCGCCAGGGGATGGAGGACACTAGTGACCCATCTTGCTCTGTGGCCTCAGTCCACAGCTGGAGGGTAAGGGAAGAGGCCAAATGAAGGTCAAGAAGGAAAGATGGAGTTTGAAGGGAAGACCTGAGTTAAGGGTGTCTTCTCAAGTCTTGATGACTGAAATGTAGCTCCAGTACCTGAAGTCCTGCTTGTTCTCAAGGCTGACCGCGGGGCTGGGTGCACTCAGTGAAGGAACCGTATACACTTAGTATTTCCTTGCTTGCTCACACTTGCCCTCCTCTGATACACCCTCTGCAAGACTGATCTTCCCCTGAAACAACTTTCCACCTGCCACTGTCATCTCATGAACGTTTGCTTCCCCTTCCTAGTGTCCCCCTAGAATGCCATTGCAGCCAATTCATAATTTGATAATCATGCTGCTTACCATATTCTCAGCAACTTCTGAGAAATTTTATTCGCTTTATTCCATAGTCTTCACCCATCAATAATCTTCCTTAACTTCCTAGCTGCAGGTTAACCCATTCGGAATCATTTCTTTTGCTTTCTCTTCTTTGGCAAATCCTTTCTATCTTTCAAGGTCTTTTTCTTGTCTCTCTACCATCTTGCCTTCCTGAACTTCTTTTTTTTCCGTTTAAGTAACCTTTCAATCTCCTTCCCCAATTTCCTCATACACATTGAGAGTTTATTCCTCACACGTTAGACAGCGGTTTATGAATGGCCAGGCATAATGGACTCAGAATGAGTTGGCACCCCCGAGGTACCTGTCTTGCTGGGGAGCCACAGGTGAAGGGCTGGCTACTTGACACATGTTTGCATGGAGTCAGGCTGAGTGGCCTCAGGGTGTTTGCTCTGCACTTGTGTGTGTTTCTCCCTAGTTGGTTTCCTTGTCCAGCCACCTGTGACCTCCCTCCATCCAGCCCAGGGAATCCTTCTCATCACAGGGGTAGGATGTTTGTCTCATTTTCCATCACATCCTTTCCCCAAAGTTTGGTTGTGAGTTGTTCCCATTCCAAAGACCTTTCCTCTTTGAAGAGAAAAGAGAAAATCTTGTCTCTCCTTTTCTCTCACTTCACTTCTGCTCTATTATCTCCTCCGTCCAGAATGGCCCACTGACTCACATGGGTGTAGATCCAAAGATGGCAAGAAATGCCAGCAATTCTGAGATAATAATACGGATGGATCAGGAAAACTTGAAAACCTTTATCCCGCCACATTAAAAAAAATTGCACTTCCAGTGTATTCAGAGTCTCAGTGTAGAAACACAAATGATAGAGAAATTGAATTACACTCAAGTTTTTCTTTCCTCCTTTCCTGATTTATTCTAATCCTCCAAGTTAACATGATGAACTCTTTGTTGTGTAAAGTTTCAGACATTTTCTACCCATGCACACTTTTCTTCTTTTCACATTAGAGTGTGAACTAGGTCACTTTCAACATGCTGTGATTCTGTGATTCACTGTCTCCCACCGAGTCATCCACGGATAATGTCATCTGTTTCACGGAGAACTATTTCCAATAGCTAATAGCCAATGTCTGTGGAGTGCTTACTCTGTGTCGGTTTCTTGTAACTACTTTACAGATCATTTGTACAGCGTACCCATGGACCAGGTACAATTATGACCCCCAAGTGACAGATAAGTGCAGATAAGTACAAATAAATACAGAGGCCAAGTGACTTGCCCAAGACACTGGAGCAAATCAAAATCCATGCCTCTGTAATCATTTTGCTCTATTGCCTCTGTCTGGGAGGCTTGATGATTTGGCAACTAAAACCTTAAATATCATGTTCCATTTTTATATCTGTGACACAAGCGTGGGGCTGTGATACGGGGTAACTAACCTGACTACTTATGAAAACCCTTATGCACCTGGATGAAAGTAAGCCAGGGACTGCAAGCCATAGATTTAAGGTTTCCTACCAACTTTTAAAAATAGCTTATTGAATGCAATTTATGTAGTGTCAAGTCTAGGATGTAGTCCAAATAGTAACAGAAAAATGGAGATATGTAGAAAAATACTTAAAGTTGACAAGTATTGGGAGTGTAGTATTTTTGGGGCCAGCGTGTAGACCACAGGAAAACTTGCTGTTTCCATCCCAAAGGGAAGAGCCCTACGTTGCAACTGCCGAGGTCCCTGGGACAGCATGTGTGCTCACTGCTTAGTAAAGAAGCATCCTCAGTTTGATAGAATCATATGGGAGCCTTACATTTGGTTAGCAGTTCTACATTCTTGATGTAATAATATTTTCAGGGTGTGGGAGGGTATCAAGCTCTGAAAATACCCTTGGAGAGATCTGCTTATTAAGTTTGGCTTTTTCAGTCTCCCTACTACTTCTTTACTAAACACCAGGCGGTTTCCTTCACTTTTCAGAACCATATTGTTTTTCCCTTCTCTAATGAACTTTGAAATACTTTTGGATGAGCTATTAAGATTGGGAAAAAATAAACATCTCTTTAAAATAAGGAAGATAATAACAATGACAAGTAGAAAAAGCTCTAAAACAGAGAATATCCTCCATTCTAGCCACTGACTGGGAGTGGAAGGTTCGTGCTCGCTGTCCAGGACGTAGAAATAAAAGCTGAGGAGGCGCTGAGGCGTCTCCTGGATCTCTATGAGCCTCCATCATTTCTGCTGAGTAGGGTGGACAGATAAACTATAGACTGTTTAGTTAAATATGAATGTTTGAAAAACAACGAGTACATATTGAAGATAAGTATGCCCCAAATAGTTCATAGGATCTACTTATACTAAAAATAATGACTTATTATTCATGTGAAGTTCAAGTTTAACTGGGTATCCTGTATTTTTATGTCCTACATCTGACAGCCCTACTGATGATCCACAATGGAGGCAGTTGAGGAACGGTACATGCTGGCTCTCGGACAGTCAGAAATGGCTTCAGCAGATCCAGGTACAGTATGAAATTCTTTTTGGATGTAGCTCAGAAGCCATGGCCAGCCCTTGACTGCAAGTACTGCCTCGGGTTTCCCTGAGGTGGGGTAAACCTTCCTCTTAATGGCCTTTTGGTAAGTCTGGAAGACCATATCCAAGGGGAGCCCCAAAGTCAGTTTCATCCTCACAACCATGTTTCCAATTCCTGGAATTGGCTGCATGTGACTCACAAGAGCTGAGGAGGTTTGTGGAAGTTGGGAGTGTCATAGCTTGAACCCTTTGTAGGTAAAGTTTTGCTGTTGTGAGAGTTTTAACAGGAGCAATGTGAAAGACTCCAAGTCCCCAGGTAGATAGAAATAATCCTGTTCTACCTGTGTGTATGTGACAAGTCTCTAATAGTTCAGAGAGCAAGTATCTGGTCTTAGAAAGACTGATCCAAGCTTGGATGTTTCTGGTGACAAGGCAAGGTCCTGAGTTTCAAGTTCACCTTTTATGGTTGAGGAGACAATAAGGTGGTCAGAAGGGAAATCATGGAGGAGACCTTGGCTTCATCCATCGTGCAGGCTTGTATATGTGGTTCTATGTAGATTGTGTTTCAAAGGTGGAGCTTGTTTACAACTATGAACATTCTCCGATGTGCTTTTTGGACCTTCATTCCCAGAGCGAGAGCAGTGCCGAGGCTCTAGAAATGCCATGGATATTCTGAGCTGTCAGTGGCATTTCCCCGGTACTGTTCCCTTGGTGCCGCTCCTTGAAATGTCCAAAGGGATTATCATGTGTCTTGTGGCGGGTCCTAGCATTGTGAAAGGAAGCTGCTGCACCTGGCTCAGAGGATTTCGGATGTGGTGGGAGGAGGAGTAGTACTACGACTATAAATTGTATCACAGCATATCTATTCCATCTTGAGAGTGGGGTTGGAGGGTTTGAAGGGGGGCTTTTATTGTACTTTTATACATTGTACCCTTGAAACTAATTCAATTTTTTAAAATTAATTAATTTATTTGGGGCTGCATTGGGTCTTTGTTGCTGCTAGCGGGCGTTCTCTAGTTGCAGTGAGCGGGGGCTCCTCTTGGCTGTGGTGCACGGGCTTCTCATTGCAGTGGCTTCTCTTGTTGCGGAGCATGGTCTCTAGGCACGCAGGCTTCCGTAGTTGTGGCACGTGGGCTCGGTAGATGTGGCACGGGCTCTAGAGCGCAGGCTCAGTAGTTGTGGTGCGCGGGCTTAGTTATTCCGTGGCACGTGGGATCTTCCCAGAACAGGGCTCGAACCCATGTCCCCTGCATTCGCAGGCATATTCTTAACCACTGCTCCACCAGGGAAGCCCGATAATTCAGTTTTTTATAAAGAGAAGATTCCTAATATTATTCCAAAATTTTAAAAATATGTAGTTGGATAACACTATGAAAAATTAACTGATATATTCTTTTATTATTTCTCTTTGCTCCCTGGATCTTTTTCCCCATCCAGTCAGCTAGGCACTCTGAGTTCACTGCATTAGGAAGGTAAAGACTCAGCAGAAATGAGGGAGAAAAACAGAAAAGTCTCAGCTTTGGAATGTTCACAACGGAGGCCACAGTAGAACAGGTGAGAATTCTGTGAACCAAAAATAAATGTCGTCTCAAATGCAAAAAAGTATTCTCTGCACTGGGAGGCAGGAGAGGGAGGGAGGGAAGGACTGAAGGAGAGAGATCAGTGTGGCCAGGGACATGGAGACAGTGCTTGAGAACGATATGCCCAGGAAGAGAATCAGAATCTGGAGAAGATTCAGCCTGCACGTGATCATTGCCTCCAGCCAGCACCCTCATCTCAGATGTTGGGAAATTCAGAGAGAGAGTGGGAGTACGTCAGGAGGGCCACGCGCATAGTCTGTGTGGCAGGGGTTGTGGCCGTTCCCTATTTGTGAGGAGTCCCCAGCAATTTGCAGGCCTCTTCTGGAAAATGCTGGCGGACGTCTCTAGTGCTTATGTGAAAGCTTGTTCACAAACCTTGAAAGATACAGATGTAGATGACAGATAGATGCATAGATAGAAAAATGTCCTTAAATAAAAGCTCCAGGAAAGGTTTGGAAAATGCCCTTTATTGCATAGGACGCTTCTATTGTCATATGATGTTAGACTGAGTGCCGGTCCCTTCATCCTCCTTCAGACCACGGCATTCAGTCTGCTACTCTCCCGAGGGTCCTTTCTTCTCCCTGGAAGGGATAAAACAAATGAGGTAGAACAGGAAGAGACAAGAAGCACTCCAAGCTCTGCTGGTCAGGGTTACCCTCCAGCATTGCCTTAATGCTCAGAGCCACACACACCACAGTGAGCTTGGCTCCAGATCAACTACCACGCAACGAAGGTTCTGGAACATTTCCATACCTCGGGGGACCTCATTTCCACGTGACTCTCTTTCATATTCCCCTTTGTCACAGAAGGCTAGGTCCAGTGGTCCGGGTGAGATCTCAGCTCAGGCCCAAGGCTCTCAGACCTCAAAATTCTGGTCCTGCAAGGGCCACTGTCCTCTATTGAGACCACTCCTGGCTCTCTCTGCCGAGAAGGAGCTGCTGGCAGTACGTCCTCTAAGAGTTGAGGTCCATCGTGCAGACCCTGAGAAAACTCCTAGGAAAAGGCTCCACCTTCTTGTTTACGTCAACAGAGGTCAATGTCTTTGTTAGTGCTGGGTGTGTCCCATTTGATGCAACTGCAGAGCCATTAGGTAAACCAGCACATGTGTGCGGCCCCTTCCCTTAGACTCCTCTGGGCCCTCGTGACATAGGCTCAGAAGACTGCCAGCCTCAAGCCTTACCTCTTCCAAGGGACGGCCACACCGTCTTCCAGGATCTTCGGTCCCATGAATCTCAGTTGCTGTTTGGAACTCAAAGGAGTGAAAAGACCCTGCCTGCGGGGTCTCTTTGGGCTGGGGCCTTCCCCCGTGGGCTGCTCTCCCTCATTCTCCTTTTCTTCTTGCTTCTCTACCTCCTTCTCCTCCTCCTCCTCCTCCTCCTCCTCTTCGTTCTCCTCCTCCTCCTCCTCGTCCTCTTCCTCAGGGGTGCTCTCAGATTCCACATTGCCCATCCGCTGGGCCATGGTGAGATGAAAGGCACGGCAGCTGAAGCCCTGCAGGACGCCGCCCTTCACGTGCTGCTGGAGGATCCCCAAGGTGGGGAACACACGGCAGCAGGCCATGCACCTGAAGCCGGTCTCCATGGTCAGCATCCAGTCCGCTGTCTTGGCGCTGGGTCTCTCCTCGACAGCAGGTGGCCCTGATGGGCCGCCTGGCTCTGCCCTTTCCTCATACTCTTTCTCCTCCCCAGTGGGCTCACTGTCAGACAGGAGGCTTTCGGTGGACACATCAGAAGAGGGGTCAGTGGCTACTGCGCACACATCCTCAGGAAGGGTCACTTCTTCTATCCTCAGCTGCTTTTCAGGCAACTCCAAGGGTTTCTTTGTCTTCCAGGAGACAGCGACACCCTTGTTCACTTGTACCTGCATGTAGTATATTTTCATGCCCCTTTCCTCTTTGTCTGGGTGCAGATAGTTCTTACAGGGTGAAGAGGGTGAGGAGGAGACACAGTGTGATGGGGAAGCGGTCTCTCCTTCTTCCTGATCCTGGGCTAGGGGTGGTCTAGGCTGGGCAGTGTCTCGATGAAATCTCCGGATTCCTGAAAAAGGAAATTAAAATCATAATAACATGCATGGGCCATGCCGGAAGCTGAGGGAGCAGGTGTGGTAGACGAGAGAGGGACATTGGCACGACATAGCAATGTCGTGAGCTTGGTGTCCGTTGGCCGTAGGACGGAGTGGTGTATCTGGTGTCATCTGTGGGCTTTTCATGTGCGTGGGGGGTATACTGGAGCGGTGTCTGTATACAGGGGTGTGGAGTATGGTGGTGAGGGCTGTAGTATGTGAGGGATGCGGCTGGATGCGTGTACGATGAGGAGTGTGAGTTTGGGAATATCGGTGGTGCATTCCTTGTGGAATGGGGCTGTGGTGCAGGAGAGTACTGTGGAGCACGTGCTTGGGGTTGATGTGCACTGAGAAGGGCTGTGCCTGGAGGGCGCGTGTATGTGTGAGCTGTGTGCACCTGAGCTGGATGGTCCTGCTCTCAGGCTGGAGGTGTATGATGCAGAACTCTGTCCTTCTCTGGAAGCAAAGGCAAAGACAAAGCCTACATTTTCCTCTGAAGATGCTTAATCTGGTCCCTCTTCCCTCCACCTCAAGCCCAGACCTTTCCGGCCCCTGCTCCTTGACTTCCCCACCATGGTAGTAGCAGTATTCACACACACACCCCCAGACTCAGCTGGCATCCACGCCCTCGGAACAGCTCAGCCATCCTGCCCAGGCTCCTCCACAGAGCCCTCATCACCTCTGATGACCCTGGATTTCCTCTCAGCCTCCCTGGGATCTGTGTGCCTCCTGCTTCACAGCCAAGCACCCCGTCACCTGAGGAGCCCCACGCCCTTACCAGCGTAGCTGAGCTTGCGCAGAGTAGAAGTACAGAAGAAGTATTTAGAGGCAGAGGAGACCTCCCCTGCCCCTGGGCTGCAGCCTTGGGCCACCACAGTGGATCCAAGCCGAGGGGGATCCTCTTGTGACTTCGAGAGTCCTGAGGGAGGAATGAAAGGCTCAGGGTGGGTTCATCAGTCCTCTGTCCACAAATATTTACTGAGTGTGTGACACGTGTCAGGTGCAGTGAATACACACAGTTGAGAGTGTGGTTCCCAGTGGATCCTCCAGGATTTAATTCCAATCAATACTTATTCTCTCACTGTCTAGTTGGTAATGTAGGCCTCGGTGGTGACTGTGAGTGTGTGGGAAGAGTGAGTGATGTGTATCAGTTAAGTCTGTGGTAAGTGTGGGGTTGGCATGGGGAGCACAGTGCAGACGTGTCTATCTGTGTCTGTGGCCTTTGTGTGCATGGTTTCTGTTCACAAGTCAGGAATTCTGGGACATGTAACGTTTCCTCATTACATGGTGTGGCTTGTATTTATGGTGTGTGTTCATTCATTCATTCACCAAGATTCAGTAAGCAGCTACTCCTGTGTATCCGGCACTCTTCCATTGTTGTAGTCTTTGGTAACGCTGCACATTCTAGTAGGGGAAGACACACACTAAACAAAACTACAATAAATATATAATACATCAGCTGGTGGTAAGTATATAAGGGTTGCCAGACTTAGCGAACAAGAATACAAGGCACCCAGTTAAATTTCAGTTTCAGATAAACCCAGAATAATCTTTGAGTGTAAGTATTCCCATGCAGTATTTGGCCTGACTTAGTTTTAGTGTAAGTATAGCCCATACAATATGTGGGACATACGGATACTGAAAAATTACTTGTTCTTTATCTGGAATTCAAATTGAACTGGATAGCCCATATTTTCTCTGGCAATCCTGACATGGGTTACTGAGACTGTGGTTTACTGTGGTTTGTACAAAGCGGGTCTGGCATTACTCAAGAATGTGTTATAAGTGTGGTGTGTATGACACGTGACTGGATCTTATAGAGGTATTTAGAGATGGCTGAAGTTAGCTGTGTTTGTGCAAGAGTTGAGGAGATACATGTATATAGTGTGTGTGTCCTATATATATAGTGTGTGTGTCTATATACATATCTCATCTCCAGCGTTTGGTGTTGGAGGAGAGGATTGTGATACAGGTGGGTTGTATGAGAATGTAGTACAGGAGGGATCCGTGTATATACCTCCATGTGCTGTGTGTGGTTTACTAAGGAAGTTATATGTGGGGTGTGTGATATTTTTGCTGCATCAGAGTGTACATGGGTGTATGAGTTACTGTCTCATAAAACACCCCTAACAAGAATTCTGTATACACTCTTACGTACACCGAGTGTCAGCCAGGTCCAGGCAGGGTGACAAGAACATTACCATGCAGACTTTATATCTGGTAAGCACTCTACCCCCATTCATCTCGCTCTTCTCTGCACTACCACACACACACACACACACACACACACACTCACACACACACACACACAGGAACATAGGGCAAAATATTCTGAATGGTCAGGGGCAGTCATTGCCTTCCCCAGCCTGTCCCAGCCACTGCCTGGAAATCTGCCTGCTGTCTAGAGCTCCATTCCCAGGGCCCATCCTACAGTCTCCAGGGCCCTGGGCCTGGTAGGAGCTACTGGGCTCTAATCTGGGGCAGAGGCCTCTAGCTGGAGCTCTGGGGTGACCACCCCTCTCCCAGGGCAAGCTACTCGCCTACATTTAATGCACGCAGGCACCACGTGGCCCGTGGCTCTCAGAGCTCCCCGCAGGACCCTGAGGCCATTTCTCACCCCCGCTCACGTGGTCTCAGTCTCTGGAAAACCCTTCCCTTCCCTTGATCTCCTTTGGGAAATTCTTCCTGTTGAAGGAATAAAACCTCCTTGCTTTCAATATGACACCATCCCTAGACAAACAATCTTCTTTCAAAGTGCATTCCACTTGTCAAGATATTTTTCAACAGGGCCTTCAACTCATGGGGCTTCTCTTTCCACTTTGGTAAAAGAGGCCAAGCAACTCATGGGTCTCTCTCAGCATCCTTGCATCCTTCACATCCCCCACCTCATGACCCCTAGGAAAGATCCAAGAGCATAAGAGAGAAATCGGGGACTGAGAAAAGCTGCACCTCTAGGTCTGTGCAAGCAGGATGCAGCCTGCTGTGAGTCCGACAAAGCTCCAGGCCCGGCTGCCCCAGGAGAGAGTCCTCAGACCAGCGGAGCTGACCTCCCATCTCCCAGGGGGCATCTGGCCGTTCTGTGCCGTCTCACACCACAGGGACCCTCCGGATAGATACGGCAGCATCAGTGAGACAAGGTCTCTCGCTCCCTGCTTCACAGGTGACACGTTCTCAGTCCCCCGCTTCCTAGAGAAGCTTCAGTTTGGCAGAAACCCATGTGCCCCAGACAAGTTGCCCCCCACATACCTCCTCCGTTCTCGGCAGTTTCCTGGGACTCTTCATTTTCCAGATGTTTCCTCTTTTGTCGCCGTTCCATCGTACCAACTAGAAGTCTCCCTTAGAAGATGCCTCAAGAGATGTCCAACTCCTCCTCTTCCCTACAGGTTGGCCCTTCTTGGCTCTTGGGCAATCCGTTGAAATGATTCAATACAAACAAAAATAGTCAAGTCTCCTAAATGGCTGAAAAACTTGTACCACTTGGTGAACCAGCAGTAGTGCCTAGTGCTCACCAGGGCTGTTATGTTTGCAAGGTTGCCAGGCTCACAGTGGAATTCTGTGACCTCAGTGATGACATCAGAGCATTCGGTGGACCTAGGTTGAGCACAGTGTCTGCAATAGCACAGGCCCCATTTTCAAGAACAATTCCTTTTTCCCAGCTGAAGCTTTCCCGTGAAAGGGAAAGGTTCCTACCATATCTATTATAAATTGTATCATACCATGTCTATTATAAAATTCACATTTTGATTGGAGATCTTTTAATGTCTTTTCTAGAGAGATTTAATATGAATGTTTTAAATGGTCTCCAGTTTCCCTGTGGATTATTGACATTTTAAACTCTGCACTTCAATTTTCCCTCAATACGTGTAATTTTGTCACGGCTATTTCTGTACTTAAAGATGAGGAACTATATAATTGATTTCTTCATTTTTTTCCCCATCTCTTTCCAAGGTACTGCATTTGATTGTGTCTTGCGACTGAGTGAAAAATGCTAGTCCTTGAGTCAGGACATTGGGCCCTTTAGCAAGTAATTCAACCTATCTGGGCTTCAGCTTCTGTATGTGCGATCAAGAGGCTTGGACTAGCTGACTTTTCAAATGCTGTGTTTCTTTGATTCACTCTCACTTACTGATCTGCTCCTTAAGAAGAGGGTCTGTTCTCATAAAGTAACAACAGTCTTTTCCTAACCTTGGGATGGGCGGAGTTTAACTGTTCGTACTCAGTTTGTTAGTTATATTGCCTTCTACGTATGCTTAGCTCTAAATAATTTATACGGCTCTTGTGACAATTTTTAGATCTTCTTTTTTTCTTATTTTCTTTTATAGTTTCTAATTTGTTATCGCCAGTGTAGAGGAGCCTGATTGACTTTTAAAATTTATTGATCTTGTATGTGTGTGCCTTGTTGAACCGTCTTATTAGTTCCTGCTAGTTTATCTGTGGGTTCTTTTGGGTCTCCTAGATAAATGAGCATATTAAATGTAAATAATGTGTTCTTTGGATAAAGTTTATTTTCTTGCATCTCTATATATAGAAGCAATATGTTGAATTGATTTAAATATTTAAATACTTACATACCTGTTATCACAATCTAACGTTCTTTATCTTATTTTCTTTCAATCAATATTATGTTTTGAAGATTTATCCACGTGAATCCATATAGATCTAGGTCTTTGATTTTTGACTGTTTGATATTATGTGATCACATGCATATAGCATCATTTATATTCCATTCAAGCATTATTGGACAATTGGATTGTTTCCCTCCCTTCTCTAGAACAAACAACATTTCCTAGAATATCCCTGAAGATGTCTGACAGTCGAGAAGGGCCAGGCTGCCCGAAGGATTGCTACTTGCTTTTAGCCACCTTCCAACAGGCCGTCTCCAGCCAGCAATTTGAAGCACAGCTGAAATGAGAACTGCCCCAAATGTGAAGATCTTAGGAGCTTCCTAGAAGGTGGGAGGTTAATGATAGGCATCCTGCTGGGATCCCAGGGGAGTCTGAGCTGGCCTGAAGCTCATCTTCCTCCTCCACCTCTCAAGAGAAATGTGGAGGAAAGAAGACTTCAAAAACTGTGAGCAGGCAGAGGGAGAGATATTGGGGGCCGAAGCTGTAACTGAGGTCTTGGAGTGGGCTGTGAGCACGCAGAGCCTCTCGAGAGCCAGGCTCTGCCTTCTGAGAACTTCTCCCCTAAGGCTGCTCATAATTCACGTGATACCAGCCATATAGAGCCGACTTGGCCCACACTGTCATAGAAAGCCTTATCAGAATCTCTTCTTCTTCATACACTCTTGTGTCTGTTACTTGGTTATTGCCTTTGGTACTCCAGTGATGTGAACCACAGTCGCCAGGGGATGGAGGACACTAGTGACCCATCTTGCTCTGTGGCCTCAGTCCACAGCTGGAGGGTAAGGGAAGAGGCCAAATGAAGGTCAAGAAGGAAAGATGGAGTTTGAAGAGAAGACCTGAGTTAAGGGTGTCTTCTCAAGTCTTGATGACTGAAATGTAGCTCCAGTACCTGAAGTCCTGCTTGTTCTCAAGGCTGACCGCGGGGCTGGGTGCACTCAGTGAAGGAACCGTATACACTTAGTATTTCCTTGCTTGCTCACACTTGCCCTCCTCTGATACACCCTCTGCAAGACTGATCTTCCCCTGAAACAACTTTCCACCTGCCACTGTCATCTCAGGAACGTTTGCTTCCCCTTCCTAGTGTCCCCCTAGAATGCCATTGCAGCCAATTCATAATTTGATAATCATGCTGCTTACCATAGTCTCAGCAACTTCTGAGAAATTTTATTCACTTTATTCCATAGTCTTCACCCATCAATAATCTTCCTTAACTTCCTAGCTGCAGGTTAACCCATTCGGAATCATTTCTTTTGCTTTCTCTTCTTTGGCAAATCCTTTCTATCTTTTAAGGTCTTTTTCTTGTCTCTCTACCATCGTGCCTTCCTGAACTTCTTTTTTTTTCGTTTAAGTAACCTTTCAATCTCCTTCCGCAGTTTCCTCATAAACATTGAGAGTTTATTCCTCACACGTTAGACAGCGGTTTATGAATGGCCAGGCATAATGGACTCAGAATGAGTTGGCACCCCCGAGGTACCTGTCTTGCTGGGGAGCCACAGGTGAAGGGCTGTCTGCTGGACACATGTTTGCATGGAGTCAGGCTGAGTGGCCTCAGGGTGTTTGCTCTGCACTTGTGTGTGTTTCTCCCTAGTTGGTTTCCTTGTCCAGCCACCTGTGACCTCCCTCCATCCAGCCCAGGGAATCCTTCTCATCACAGGGGTAGGATGTTTGTCTCATTTTCCATCACATCCTTTCCCCAAAGTTTGGTTGTGAGTTGTTCCCATTCCAAAGACCTTTCCTCTTTGAAGAGAAAAGAGAAAATCTTGTCTCTCCTTTTCTCTCACTTCACTTCTGCTCTATTATCTCCTCCGTCCAGAATGGCCCACTGACTCACATGGGTGTAGATCCAAAGATGGCAAGAAATGCCAGCAATTCTGAGATAATAATACGGATGGATCAGGAAAACTTGAAAACCTTTATCCCGCCACATTAAAAAAAATTGCACTTCCAGTGTATTCAGAGTCTCAGTGTAGAAACACAAATGATAGAGAAATTGAATTACACTCAAGTTTTTCTTTCCTCCTTTCCTGATTTATTCTAATCCTCCAAGTTAACATGATGAACTCTTTGTTGTGTAAAGTTTCAGACATTTTCTACCCATGCACACTTTTCTTCTTTTCACATTAGAGTGTGAACTAGGTCACTTTCAACATGCTGTGATTCTGTGATTCACTGTCTCCCACCGAGTCATCCACGGATAATGTCATCTGTTTCACGGAGAAATATTTCCAATAGCTAATAGCCAATGTCTGTGGAGTGCTTACTCTGTGTCGGTTTCTTGTAACTACTTTACAGATCATTTGTACAGCGTACCCATGGACCAGGTACAATTATGACCCCCAAGTGACAGATAAGTGCAGATAAGTACAAATAAATACAGAGGCCAAGTGACTTGCCCAAGACACTGGAGCAAATCAAAATCCATGCCTCTGTAATCATTTTGCTCTATTGCCTCTGTCTGGGAGGCTTGATGATTTGGCAACTAAAACCTTAAATATCATGTTCCATTTTTATATCTGTGACACAAGCGTGGGGCTGTGATACAGGGTAAGTAACCTGACTACTTTTGAAAACCCTTATGCACCTGGATGAAAGTAAGCCAGGGACTGCAAGCCATAGATTTAAGGTTTCCTACCAACTTTTAAAAATAGCTTCTTGAATGCAATTTATGTAGTGTCAAGTCTAGGATGTAGTCCAAATAGTAACAGAAAAATGGAGATATGTAGAAAAATACTTAAAGTTGACAAGTATTGGGAGTGTAGTATTTTTGGGGCCAGCGTGTAGACCACAGGAAAACTTGCTGTTTCCATCCCAAAGGGAAGAGCCCTACGTTGCAACTGCCAAGGTCCCTGGGACAGCAAGTGTGCTCACTGCTTAGTAAAGAAGCATCCTCAGTTTGATAGAATCATATGGGAGCCTTACATTTGGTTAGCAGTTCTACAGTCTTGATGTAATAATATTTTCAGGGTGTGGGAGGGTATCAAGCTCTGAAAATACCCTTGGAGAGATCTGCTTATTAAGTTTGGCTTTTTCAGTCTCCCTACTACTTCTTTACTAAACACCAGGCGGTTTCCTTCACTTTTCAGAACCATATTGTTTTTCCCTTCTCTAATGAACTTTGAAATACGTTTGGATGAGCTATTAAGATTGGGAAAAAATAAACATCTCTTTAACATAAGGAAGATAATAACAATGACAAGTAGAAAAAGCTCTAAAACAGAGAATATCCTCCATTCTAGCCACTGACTGGGAGTGGAAGGTTCGTGCTCGCTGTCCAGGACGTAGAAATAAAAGCTGAGGAGGCGCTGAGGCGTCTCCTGGATCTCTATGAGCCTCCATCATTTCTGCTGAGTAGGGTTGACAGATAAAATATAGACTGTTTAGTTAAATATGAATGTTTGAAAAACAACGAGTACATTTTGAAGATAAGTATGCCCCAAATAGTTCATAGGATCTACTTATACTAAAAATAATGACTTATTATTCATGTGAAGTTCAAGTTTAACTGGGTATCCTGTATTTTTATGTCCTAAATCTGACAGCCCTACTGATGATCCACAATGGAGGCAGTTGAGGAACGGTACATGCTGGCTCTCGGACAGTCAGAAATGGCTTCAGCAGATCCAGGTACAGTATGAAATTCTTTTTGGATGTAGCTCAGAAGCCATGGCCAGCCCTTGACTGCAAGTACTGCCTCGGGTTTCCCTGAGGTGGGGTAAACCTTCCTCTTAATGGCCTTTTGGTAAGTCTGGAAGACCATATCCAAGGGGAGCCCCAAAGTCAGTTTCATCCTCACAACCATGTTTCCAATTCCTGGAATTGGCTGCATGTGACTCACAAGAGCTGAGGAGGTTTGTGGAAGTTGGGAGTGTCATAGCTTGAACCCTTTGTAGGTAAAGTTTTGCTGTTGTGAGAGTTTTAACAGGAGCAATGTGAAAGACTCCAGGTCCCCAGGTAGATAGAAATAATCCTGTTCTACCTGTGTGTATGTGACAAGTCTCTAATAGTTCAGAGAGCAAGTATCTGGTCTTAGAAAGACTGATCCAAGCTTGGATGTTTCTGGTGACAAGGCAAGGTCCTGAGTTTCAAGTTCACCTTTTATGGTTGAGGAGACAATAAGGTGGTCAGAAGGGAAATCATGGAGGAGACCTTGGCTTCATCCATCGTGCAGGCTTGTATATGTGGTTCTATGTAGATTGTGTTTCAAAGGTGGAGCTTGTTTACAACTATGAACATTCTCCGATGTGCTTTTTGGACCTTCATTCCCAGAGCGAGAGCAGTGCCGAGGCTCTAGAAATGCCATGGATATTCTGAGCTGTCAGTGGCATTTCCCCGGTACTGTTCCCTTGGTGCCGCTCCTTGAAATGTCCAAAGGGATTATCATGTGTCTTGTGGCGGGTCCTAGCATTGTGAAAGGAAGCTGCTGCCCCTGGCTCAGAGGATTTCGGATGTGGTGGGAGGAGGAGTAGTACTACGACTATAAATTGTATCACAGCATATCGATTCCATCTTGAGAGTGGGGTTGGGGGGTTATGAAGGGGGGCTTTTATTGTACTTTTATACATTGTACCCTTGAAACTAATTCAATTTTTAAAAATTAATTAATTTATTTGGGGCTGCATTGGGTCTTTGTTGCTGCTAGCGGGCGTTCTCTAGTTGCAGTGAGCGGGGGCTCCTCTTGGCTGTGGTGCACGGGCTTCTCATTGCAGTGGCTTCTCTTGTTGCGGAGCATGGTCTCTAGGCACGCAGGCTTCCGTAGTTGTGGCACGTGGGCTCGGTTGATGTGGCACACGGGCTCTAGAGCGCAGGCTCAGTAGTTGTGGCACGCGGGCTTAGTTACTCCGTGGCACGTGGGATCTTCCCAGACCAGGGCACGAACCCATGACCCCTGCATTCGCAGGCATATTCTTAACCACAGCTCCACCAGGGAAGCCCGATAATTCAGTTTTTTATAAAGAGAAGATTCCTAATATTATTCCAAAATTTTAAAAATATGTAGTTGGATAACACTATGAAAAATTAACTGATATATTCTTTTATTATTTCTCTTTGCTCCCTGGATTTTTTTCCCCATCCAGTCAGCTAGGCACTGTGAGTTCACTGCATTAGGAAGGTAAAGACTCAGCAGAAATGAGGGAGAAAAACAGAAAAGTCTCAGCTTTGGAATGTTCACAACGGAGGCCACAGTAGAACAGGTGAGAATTCTGTGAACCAAAAATAAATGTCGTCTCAAATGCAAACAAGTATTCTCTGCACTGGGAGGCAGGAGAGGGAGGGAGGGAAGGACTGAAGGAGAGAGATCAGTGTGGCCAGGGACATGGAGACTCTGCTTGAGGACGATATGCCCAGGAAGAGAATCAGAATCTGGAGAAGATTCAGCCTGCACGTGATCATTGCCTCCAGCCAGCACCCTCATCTCAGACGTTGGGAAATTCAGAGAGAGAGTGGGAGTACGTCAGGAGGGCCACGCGCATAGTCTGTGTGGCACGGGTTGTGGCCGTTCCCTATTTGTGAGGAGTCCCCAGCAATTTGCAGGCCTCTTCTGGAAAATGCTGGCGGACGTCTCTAGTGCTTATGTGAAAGCTTGTTCACAAACCTTGAAAGATACAGATGTAGATGACAGATAGATGCATAGATAGAAAAATGTCATTAAATAAAAGCTCCAGGAAAGGTTTGGAAAATGCCCTTTATTGCATAGGACGCTTCTATTGTCATATGATGTTAGACTGAGTGCCGGTCCCTTCATCCTCCTTCAGACCATGGCATTCTGTCTGCTACTCTCCCGAGGGTCCTTTCTTCTCCCTGGAAGGGATAAAACAAATGAGGTAGAACAGGAAGAGACAAGAAGCACTCCAAGCTCTGCTGGTCAGGGTTACCCTCCAGCATTGCCTTAATGCTCAGAGCCACACACACCACAGTGAGCTTGGCTCCAGATCAACTACCACGCAACGAAGGTTCTGGAACATTTCCATATCTCGGGGGACCTCATTTCCACGTGACTCTCTTTCATATTCCCCTTTGTCACAGAAGGCTAGGTCCAGTGGTCCGGGTGAGATCTCGGCTCAGGCCCAAGGCTCTCAGACCTCAAAGTTCTGGTCCTGCAAGGGCCCCTGTCCTCTCTTGAGACCACTCCTGGCTCTCTCTGCCGAGAAGGAGCTGCTGGCAGTACGTCCTCTAAGAGTTGAGGTCCATCGTGCAGACCCTGAGAAAACTCCTAGGAAAAGGCTCCACCTTCTTGTTTACGTCAACAGAGGTCAATGCCTTTGTTAGTGCTGGGTGTGTCCCATTTGTTGCAACTGCAGAGCCATTAGGTAAACCAGCACATGTGTGCGGCCCCTTCCCTTAGACTCCTCTGGGCCCTCGTGACATAGGCTCAGAAGACTGCCAGCCTCAAGCCTTACCTCTTCCAAGGGACGGCCACACCGTCTTCCAGGATCTTCTGTCCCATGAATCTCAGTTGCTGTTTGGAACTCAAAGGAGAGAAAAGACCCTGCCTGCGGGGTCTCTTTGGGCTGGGGCCTTCCCCCGTGGGCTGCTCTCCCTCATTCTCCTTTTCTTCTTGCTTCTCTACCTCCTTCTCCTCCTCCTCCTCCTCCTCCTCCTCTTCGTTCTCCTCCTCCTCCTCCTCGTCCTCTTCCTCAGTGGTGCTCTCAGATTCCACATTGCCCATCCGCTGGGCCATGGTGAGATGAAAGGCACGGCAGCTGAAGCCCTGCAGGACGCCGCCCTTCACGTGCTGCTGGAGGATCCCCAAGGTGGGGAAGACCCGGCAGCAGGCCATGCACCTGAAGCCGGTCTCCATGGTCAGCATCCAGTCCGCTGTCTTGGCGCTGGGTCTCTCCTCGACGGCAGGTGGCCCTGATGGGCTGCCTGGCTCTGCCCTTTCCTCATACTCTTTCTCCTCCCCAGTGGGCTCACTGTCAGACAGGAGGCTTTCGGTGCACACATCAGAAGAAGGGTCAGTGGCTACTGCGCACACATCCTCAGGAAGGGTCACTTCTTCTATCCTCAGCTGCTTTTCAGGCAACTCCAAGGGTTTCTTTGTCTTCCAGGAGACAGCGACACCCTTGTTCACTTGTACCTGCATGTAGTATATTTTCATGCCCCTTTCCTCTTTGTCTGGGTGCAGATAGTTCTTACAGGGTGAAGAGGGTGAGGAGGAGACACAGTGTGATGGGGAAGCGGTCTCTCCTTCTTCCTGATCCTGGGCTAGGGGTGGTCTAGGCTGGGCAGTGTCTCGATGAAATCTCCGGATTCCTGAAAAAGGAAATTAAAATCATAATAACATGCATGGGCCATGCCGGAAGCTGAGGGAGCAGGTGTGGTAGACGAGAGAGGGACATTGGCACGACATAGCAATGTCGTGAGCTTGGTGTCCGTTGGCCGTAGGACGGAGTGGTGTATGTGGTGTCATCTGTGGGCTTTTCATATGCGTGGGGGGGTATACTGGAGCGGTGTCTGTATACAGGGGTGTGGAGTATGGTGGTGAGGGCTGTAGTATGTGAGGGATGCGGCTGGATGCGTGTACGATGAGGAGTGTGAGTTTGGGAATATCGGTGGTGCATTCCTTGTGGAATGGGGCTGTGGTGCAGGAGAGTACTGTGGAGCACGTGCTTGGGGTTGATGTGCACTGAGAAGGGCTGTGCCTGGAGGGCGCGTGTATGTGTGAGCTGTGTGCACCTGAGCTGGATGGTCCTGCTCTCAGGCTGGAGGTGTATGATGCAGAACTCTGTCCTTCTCTGGAAGCAAAGGCAAAGACAAAGCCTACATTTTCCTCTGAAGATGCTTAATCTGGTCCCTCTTCCCTCCACCTCAAGCCCAGACCTTTCCGGCCCCTGCTCCTTGACTTCCCCACCATGGTAGTAGCAGTATTCACACACACACCCCCAGACTCAGCTGGCATCCACGCCCTCGGAACAGCTCAGCCATCCTGCCCAGGCTCCTCCACAGAGCCCTCATCACCTCTGATGACCCTGGATTTCCTCTCAGCCTCCCTGGGATCTGTGTGCCTCCTGCTTCACAGCCAAGCACCCCGTCACCTGAGGAGCCCCACGCCCTTACCAGCGTAGCTGAGCTTGCACAGAGTAGAAGTACAGAAGAAGTATTTAGAGGCAGAGGAGACCTCCCCTGCCCCTGGGCTGCAGCCTTGGGCCACCACAGTGGATCCAAGCCGAGGGGGATCCTCTTGTGACTTCGAGATTCCTGAGGGAGGAATGAAAGGCTCAGGGTGGGTTCATCAGTCCTCTGTCCACAAATATTTACTGAGTGTGTGACACGTGTCAGGTGCAGTGAATACACACAGTTGAGAGTGTGGTTCCCAGTGGATCCTCCAGGATTTAATTCCAATCAATACTTATTCTCTCACTGTCTAGTTGGTAATGTAGGCCTCGGTGGTGACTGTGAGTGTGTGGGAAGAGTGAGTGATGTGTATCAGTTAAGTCTGTGGTAAGTGTGGGGTTGGCATGGGGAGCACAGTGCAGACGTGTCTATCTGTGTCTGTGGCCTTTGTGTGCATGGTTTCTGTTCACAAGTCAGGAATTCTGGGACGTGTAACGTTTCCTCATTACATGGTGTGGCTTGTATTTATGGTGTGTGTTCATTCATTCATTCACCAAGATTCAGTAAGCAGCTACTCCTGTGTATCCGGCACTCTTCCATTGTTGTAGTCTTTGGTAACGCTGCACATTCTAGTAGGGGAAGACACACACTAAACAAAACTACAATAAATATATAATACATCAGCTGGTGGTAAGTATATAAGGGTTGCCAGACTTAGCGAACAAGAATACAAGGCACCCAGTTAAATTTCAGTTTCAGATAAACCCAGAATAATCTTTTAGTGTAAGTATTCCCATGCAGTATTTGGCCTGACTTAGTTTTAGTGTAAGTATAGCCCATACAATATGTGGGACATACGGATACTGAAAAATTACTTGTTCTTTATCTGGAATTCAAATTGAACTGGATAGCCCATATTTTCTCTGGCAATCCTGACATGGGTTACTGAGACTGTGGTTTACTGTGGTTTGTACAAAGCGGGTCTGGCATTACTCACGAATGTGTTATAAGTGTGGTGTGTATGACACGTGACTGGTTCTTATAGAGGTATTTAGAGATGGCTGAAGATAGTTGTGTTTGTGCAAGAGTTGAGGAGATACATGTATATAGTGTGTGTGTGTGTGTGTGTGTGTGTGTCCTATATATATAGTGTGTGTGTCTATATACATATCTCATCTCCAGCGTTTGGTGTTGGAGGAGAGGATTGTGATACAGGTGGGTTGTATGAGAACGTAGTATAGGAGGGATGCGTGTATATACCTCCATGTGCTGTGTGTGGTTTACTAAGGAAGTTATATGTGGGGTGTGTGATATTTTTGCTGCATCAGAGTGTACATGGGTGTATGAGTTACTGTCTCATACAACACCCCTAACAAGAATTCTGTATACACTCTTACGTGTATACACTCTTAGGTGTCAGCCAGGTCCAGGCTGGGTGACAAGAACTTTACCATGCAGACTTTATATCTGGTAAGCACTCTACCCCCATTCATCTCGCTCTTCTCTGCACTACCACACACACACACACACACACACACACACACACACACACTCACACACACACACACACAGGAACATAGAGCAAAATATTCTGAATGGTCAGGGGCAGTCATTGCCTTCCCCAGCCTGTCCCAGCCACTGCCTGGAAATCTGCCTGCTGTCTAGAGCTCCATTCCCAGGGCCCATCCTACAGTCTCCAGGGCCCTAGGCCTGGTAGGAGCTACTGGGCTCTAATCTGGGGCAGAGGCCTCTAGCTGGAGCTCTGGGGTGACCACCCCTCTCCCAGGGCAAGCTACTCGCCTACATTTAATGCACGCAGGCACCACGTGGCCCGTGGCTCTCAGAGCTCCCCGCAGGACCCTGAGGCCATTTCTCACCCCCGCTCACGCGGTCTCAGTCTCTGGAAAACCCTTCCCTTCCCTTGATCTCCTTTGGGAAATTCTTCCTGTTGAAGGAATAAAACCTCCTTGCTTTCAATATGACACCATCCCTAGACAAACAATCTTCTTTCAAAGTGCATTCCACTTGTCAAGATATTTTTCAACAGGGCCTTCAACTCATGGGGCTTCTCTTTCCACTTTGGTAAAAGAGGCCAAGCAACTCATGGGTCTCTCTCAGCATCCTTGCATCCTTCACATCCCCCACCTCATGACCCCTAGGAAAGATCCAAGAGCATAAGAGAGAAATCGGGGACTGAGAAAAGCTGCACCTCTAGGTCTGTGCAAGCAGGATGCAGCCTGCTGTGAGTCCGACAAAGCTCCAGGCCCGGCTGCCCCAGGAGAGAGTCCTCAGACCAGCGGAGCTGACCTCCCAACTCCCAGGGGGCATCTGGCCGTTCTGTGCCGTCTCACACCACAGGGGCCCTCCAGATAGATACGGCAGCATCAGTGAGACAAGGTCTCTCGCTCCCTGCTTCACAGGTGACACGTTCTCAGTCCCCCGCTTCCTAGAGAAGATTCAGTTTGGCAGAAACCCATGTGCCCCAGACAAGTTGCCCCCCACATACCTCCTCCGTTCTCGGCAGTTTCCTGGGACTCTTCATTTTCCAGATGTTTCCTCTTTTGTCGCCGTTCCATCGTACCAACTAGAAGTCTCCCTTAGAAGATGCCTCAAGAGATGTCCAACTCCTCCTCTTCCCTACAGGTTGGCCCTTCTTGGCTCTTGGGCAATCCGTTGAAATGATTCAATACAAACAAAAATAGTCAAGTCTCCTAAATGGCTGAAAAACTTGTACCACTTGGTGAACCAGCAGTAGTGCCTAGTGCTCACCAGGGCTGTTATGTTTGCAAGGTTGCCAGGCTCACAGTGGAATTCTGTGACCTCAGTGATGACATCAGAGCATTCGGTGGACCTAGGTTGAGCACAGTGTCTGCAATAGCACAGGCCCCATTTTCAAGAACAATTCCTTTTTCCCAGCCGAAGCTTTCCCGTGAAAGGGAAAGGTTCCTACCATATCTATTATAAATTGTATCATACCATGTCTATTATAAAATTCACATTTTGATTGGAGATCTTTTAATGTCTTTTCTAGAGAGATTTAATATGAATGTTTTAAATGGTCTCCAGTTTCCCTGTGGATTATTGACATTTTAAACTCTGCACTTCAATTTTCCCTCAATACGTGTAATTTTGTCACGGCCATTTCTGTACTTAAAGATGAGGAACTATATAATTGATTTCTTCATTTTTTCCCCATCTCTTTCCAAGATACTGCATTTGATTGTGTCTTGCGACTGAGTGAAAAATGCTAGTCCTTGAGTCAGGACATTGGGCCCTTTAGCAAGTAACTCAACCTATCTGGGCTTCAGCTTCTGTATGTGCGATCAAGAGGCTTGGACTAGCTGACTTTTCAAATGCTGTGTTTCTTTGATTCACTCTCACTTACTGACCTGCTCCTTAAGAAGAGGGTCTGTTCTCATAAAGTAACAACAGTCTTTTCCTAACCTTGGGATGGGCGGAGTTTAACTGTTCGTACTCAGTTTGTTAGTTATATTGCCTTCTACGTATGCTTAGCTCTAAATAATTTATACAGCTCTTGTGACAATTTTTAGATCTTCTTTTTTTCTTATTTTCTTTTATAGTTTCTAATTTGTTATCGCCAGTGTAGAGGAGCCTGATTGACTTTTAAAATTTATTGATCTTGTATGTGTGTGCCTTGTTGAACCGTCTTATTAGTTCCTGCTAGTTTATCTGTGGGTTCTTTTGGGTCTCCTAGATAAATGAGCATATTAAATGTAAATAATGTGTTCTTTGGATAAAGTTTATTTTCTTGCATCTCTATATATAGAAGCAATATGTTGAATTGATTTAAATATTTAAACACTTACATACCTGTTATCACAATCTAACATTGTTTATCTTATTTTCTTTCAATCAATATTATGTTTTCAAGATTTATCCACGTGAATCCATATAGATCTAGGTCTTTGATTTTTGACTGTTTGATATTATGTGATCACATGCATATAGCATCATTTATTTTCCATTCAAGCATTATTGGACAATTGGATTGTTTCCCTCCCTTCTCTAGAACAAACAACATTTCCTAGAATATCCCTGAAGATGTCTGACAGTCGAGAAGGGCCAGGCTGCCCGAAGGATTGCTACTTGCTTTTAGCCACCTTCCAACAGGCCGTCTCCAGCCAGCAATTTGAAGCACAGCTGAAATGAGAACTGCCCCAAATGTGAAGATCTTAGGAGCTTCCTAGAAGGTGGGAGGTTAATGATAGGCATCCTGCTGGGATTCCAGGGGAGTCTGAGCTGGCCTGAAGCTCATCTTCCTCCTCCACCTCTCAAGAGAAATGTGGAGGAAAGAAGACTTCAAAAACTGTGAGCAGGCAGAGGGAGAGATATTGGGGGCCGAAGCTGTAACTGAGGTCTTGGAGTGGGCTGTGAGCACGCAGAGCCTCTCGAGAGCCAGGCTCTGCCTTCTGAGCACTTCTCCCCTAAGGCTGCTCATAATTCACGTGATACCAGCCATATAGAGCCGACTTGGCCCACACTGTCACAGAAAGCCTTATCAGAATCTCTTCTTCTTCATACACTCTTGTGTCTGTTACTTAGTTATTGCCTTTGGTACTCCACTGATGTGAACCACAGTCGCCAGGGGATGGAGGACACTAGTGACCCATCTTGCTCTGTGGCCTCAGTCCACAGCTGGAGGGTAAGGGAAGAGGCCAAATGAAGGTCAAGAAGGAAAGATGGAGTTTGAAGAGAAGACCTGAGTTAAGGGTGTCTTCTCAAGTCTTGATGACTGAAATGTAGCTCCAGTACCTGAAGTCCTGCTTGTTCTCAAGGCTGACCGCGGGGCTGGGTGCACTCAGTGAAGGAACCATATACACTTAGTATTTCCTTGCTTGCTCACACTTGCCCTCCTCTGATACACCCTCTGCAAGACTGATCTTCCCCTGAAACAACTTTCCACCTGCTACTGTCATCTCAGGAACATTTGCTTCACCTTCCTAGTGTCCCCCTAGAATGCCATTGCAGCCAATTCATAATTTGATAATCATGCTGCTTACCATATTCTCAGCAACTTCTGAGAAATTTTATTCACTTTATTCCATAGTCTTCACCCATCAATAATCTTCCTTAACTTCCTAGCTGCAGGTTAACCCATTCGGAATCATTTCTTTTGCTTTCTCTTCTTTGGCAAATCCTTTCTATCTTTTAAGGTCTTTTTCTTGTCTCTCTACAATCTTGCCTTCCTGAACTTCTTTTTTTTTTCGTTTAAGTAACCTTTCAATCTCCTTCCGCAATTTCCTCATAAACATTGAGAGTTTATTCCTCACACGTTAGACAGCGGTTTATGAATGGCCAGGCATAATGGACTCAGAATGAGTTGGCACCCCCGAGGTACCTGTCTTGCTGGGGAGCCACAGGTGAAGGGCTGTCTGCTGGACACATGTTTGCATGGAGTCAGGCTGAGTGGCCTCAGGGTGTTTGCTCTGCACTTGTGTGTGTTTCTCCCTAGTTGGTTTCCTTGTCCAGCCACCTGTGACCTCCCTCCATCCAGCCCAGGGAATCCTTCTCATCACAGGGGTAGGATGTTTGTCTCATTTTCCATCACATCCTTTCCCCAAAGTTTGGTTGTGAGTTGTTCCCATTCCAAAGACCTTTCCTCTTTGAAGAGAAAAGAGAAAATCTTGTCTCTCCTTTTCTCTCACTTCACTTCTGCTCTATTATCTCCTCCGTCCAGAATGGCCCACTGACTCACATGGGTGTAGATCCAAAGATGGCAAGAAATGCCAGCAATTCTGAGATAATAATACGGATGGATCAGGAAAACTTGAAAACCTTTATCCCGCCACATTAAAAAAAATTGCACTTCCAGTGTATTCAGAGTCTCAGTTTAGAAACACAAATGATAGAGAAATTGAATTACACTCAAGTTTTTCTTTCCTCCTTTCCTGATTTATTCTAATCCTCCAAGTTAACATGATGAACTCTTTGTTGTGTAAAGTTTCAGACATTTTCTACCCATGCACACTTTTCTTCTTTTCACATTAGAGTGTGAACTAGGTCACTTTCAACATGCTGTGATTCTGTGATTCACTGTCTCCCACCGAGTCATCCACGGATAATGTCATCTGTTTCACGGAGAAATATTTCCAATAGCTAATAGCCAATGTCTGTGGAGTGCTTACTCTGTGTCGGTTTCTTGTAACTACTTTACAGATCATTTGTACAGCGTACCCATGGACCAGGTACAATTATGACCCCCAAGTGACAGATAAGTGCAGATAAGTACAAATAAATACAGAGGCCAAGTGACTTGCCCAAGACACTGGAGCAAATCAAAATCCATGCCTCTGTAATCATTTTGCTCTATTGCCTCTGTCTGGGAGGCTTGATGATTTGGCAACTAAAACCTTAAATATCATGTTCCATTTTTATATCTGTGACACAAGCGTGGGGCTGTGATACAGGGTAAGTAACCTGACTACTTTTGAAAACCCTTATGCACCTGGATGAAAGTAAGCCAGGGACTGCAAGCCATAGATTTAAGGTTTCCTACCAACTTTTAAAAATAGCTTCTTGAATGCAATTTATGTAGTGTCAAGTCTAGGATGTAGTCCAAATAGTAACAGAAAAATGGAGATATGTAGAAAAATACTTAAAGTTGACAAGTATTGGGAGTGTAGTATTTTTGGGGCCAGCGTGTAGACCACAGGAAAACTTGCTGTTTCCATCCCAAAGGGAAGAGCCCTACGTTGCAACTGCCAAGGTCCCTGGGACAGCAAGTGTGCTCACTGCTTAGTAAAGAAGCATCCTCAGTTTGATAGAATCATATGGGAGCCTTACATTTGGTTAGCAGTTCTACATTCTTGATGTAATAATATTTTCAGGGTGTGGGAGGGTATCAAGCTCTGAGAATACCCTTGGAGAGATCTGCTTATTAAGTTTGGCTTTTTCAGTCTCCCTACTACTTCTTTACTAAACACCAGGCGGTTTCCTTCACTTTTCAGAACCATATTGTGTTTCCCTTCTCTAATGAACTTTGAAATACTTTTGGATGAGCTATTAAGATTGGGAAAAAATAAACATCTCTTTAACATAAGGAAGATAATAACAATGACATGTAGAAAAAGCTCTAAAACACAGAATATCCTCCATTCTAGCCACTGACTGGGAGTGGAAGGTTCGTGCTCGCTGTCCAGGACGTAGAAATAAATCTGAGGAGGCGCTGAGGCGTCTCCTGGATCTCTATGAGCCTCCATCATTTCTGCTGAGTAGGGTTGACAGATAAAATATAGACTGTTTAGTTAAATATGAATGTTTGAAAAACAACGAGTACATTTTGAAGATAAGTATGCCCCAAATAGTTCATAGGATCTACTTATACTAAAAATAATGACTTATTATTCATGTGAAGTTCAAGTTTAACTGGGGATCCTGTATTTTTATGTCCTACATCTGACAGCCCTACTGATGATCCACAATGGAGGCAGTTGAGGAACGGTACATGCTGGCTCTCGGACAGTCAGAAATGGCTTCAGCAGATCCAGGTACAGTATGAAATTCTTTTTGGATGTAGCTCAGAAGCCATGGCCAGCCCTTGACTGCAAGTACTGCCTCGGGTTTCCCTGAGGTGGGGTAAACCTTCCTCTTAATGGCCTTTTGGTAAGTCTGGAAGACCATATCCAAGGGGAGCCCCAAAGTCAGTTTCATCCTCACAACCATGTTTCCAATTCCTGGAATTGGCTGCATGTGACTCACAAGAGCTGAGGAGGTTTGTGGAAGTTGGGAGTGTCATAGCTTGAACCCTTTGTAGGTAAAGTTTTGCTGTTGTGAGAGTTTTAACAGGAGCAATGTGAAAGACTCCAAGTCCCCAGGTAGATAGAAATAATCCTGTCCTACCTGTGTGTATGTGACAAGTCTCTAATAGTTCAGAGAGCAAGTATCTGGTCTTAGAAAGACTGATCCAAGTTTGGATGTTTCTGGTGACAAGGCAAGGTCCTGAGTTTCAAGTTCACCTTTTATGGTTGAGGAGACAATAAGGTGGTCAGAAGGGAAATCATGGAGGAGACCTTGGCTTCATCCATCGTGCAGGCTTGTATATGTGGTTCTATGTAGATTGTGTTTCAAAGGTGGAGCTTGTTTACAACTATGAACATTCTCCGATGTGCTTTTTGGACCTTCATTCCCAGAGCGAGAGCAGTGCCGAGGCTCTAGAAATGCCATGGATATTCTGAGCTGTCAGTGGCATTTCCCCGGTACTGTTCCCTTGGTGCCGCTCCTTGAAATGTCCAAAGGGATTATCATGTGTCTTGTGGCGGGTCCTAGCATTGTGAAAGGAAGCTGCTGCCCCTGGCTCAGAGGATTTCGGATGTGGTGGGAGGAGGAGTAGTACTACGACTATAAATTGTATCACAGCATATCGATTCCATCTTGAGAGTGGGGTTGGGGGGTTATGAAGGGGGGCTTTTATTGTACTTTTATACATTGTACCCTTGAAACTAATTCAATTTTTAAAAATTAATTAATTTATTTGGGGCTGCATTGGGTCTTTGTTGCTGCTAGCGGGCGTTCTCTAGTTGCAGTGAGCGGGGGCTCCTCTTGGCTGTGGTGCACGGGCTTCTCATTGCAGTGGCTTCTCTTGTTGCGGAGCATGGTCTCTAGGCACGCAGGCTTCCGTAGTTGTGGCACGTGGGCTCGGTTGATGTGGCACACGGGCTCTAGAGCGCAGGCTCAGTAGTTGTGGCGCGCGGGCTTAGTTACTCCGTGGCACGTGGGATCTTCCCAGACCAGGGCTCGAACCCATGACCCCTGCATTCGCAGGCATATTCTTAACCACTGCTCCACCAGGGAAGCCCGATAATTCAGTTTTTTATAAAGAGAAGATTCCTAATATTATTCCAAAATTTTAAAAATATGTAGTTGGATAACACTATGAAAAATTAACTGATATATTCTTTTATTATTTCTCTTTGCTCCCTGGATTTTTTTCCCCATCCAGTCAGCTAGGCACTGTGAGTTCACTGCATTAGGAAGGTAAAGACTCAGCAGAAATGAGGGAGAAAAACAGAAAAGTCTCAGCTTTGGAATGTTCACAACGGAGGCCACAGTAGAACAGGTGAGAATTCTGTGAACCAAAAATAAATGTCGTCTCAAATGCAAAAAAGTATTCTCTGCACTGGGAGGCAGGAGAGGGAGGGAGGGAAGGACTGAAGGAGAGAGATCAGTGTGGCCAGGGACATGGAGACTGTGCTTAAGGACGATATGCCCAGGAAGAGAATCAGAATCTGGAGAAGATTCAGCCTGCACGTGATCATTGCCTCCAGCCAGCACCCTCATCTCAGACGTTGGGAAATTCAGAGAGAGAGTGGGAGTACGTCAGGAGGGCCACGCGCATAGTCTGTGTGGCAGGGGTTGTGGCCGTTCCCTATTTGTGAGGAGTCCCCAGCAATTTGCAGGCCTCTTCTGGAAAATGCTGGCGGACGTCTCTAGTGCTTATGTGAAAGCTTGTTCACAAACCTTGAAAGATACAGATGTAGATGACAGATAGATGCATAGATAGAAAAATGTCCTTAAATAAAAGCTCCAGGAAAGGTTTGGAAAATGCCCTTTATTGCATAGGACGCTTCTATTGTCATATGATGTTAGACTGAGTGCCGGTCCCTTCATCCTCCTTCAGACCACGGCATTCTGTCTGCTACTCTCCCGAGGGTCCTTTCTTCTCCCTGGAAGGGATAAAACAAATGAGGTAGAACAGGAAGAGACAAGAAGCCCTCCAAGCTCTGCTGGTCAGGGTTACCCTCCAGCATTGCCTTAATGCTCAGAGCCACACACACCACAGTGAGCTTGGCTCCAGATCAACTACCACGCAACGAAGGTTCTGGAACATTTCCATATCTCGGGGGACCTCATTTCCACGTGACTCTCTTTCATATTCCCCTTTGTCACAGAAGGCTAGGTCCAGTGGTCCGGGTGAGATCTCGGCTCAGGCCCAAGGCTCTCAGACCTCAAAGTTCTGGTCCTGCAAGGGCCCCTGTCCTCTCTTGAGACCACTCCTGGCTCTCTCTGCCGAGAAGGAGCTGCTGGCAGTACGTCCTCTAAGAGTTGAGGTCCATCGTGCAGACCCTGAGAAAACTCCTAGGAAAAGGCTCCACCTTCTTGTTTACGTCAACAGAGGTCAATGCCTTTGTTAGTGCTGGGTGTGTCCCATTTGTTGCAACTGCAGAGCCATTAGGTAAACCAGCACATGTGTGCGGCCCCTTCCCTTAGACTCCTCTGGGCCCTCGTGACATAGGCTCAGAAGACTGCCAGCCTCAAGCCTTACCTCTTCCAAGGGACGGCCACACCGTCTTCCAGGATCTTCTGTCCCATGAATCTCAGTTGCTGTTTGGAACTCAAAGGAGAGAAAAGACCCTGCCTGCGGGGTCTCTTTGGGCTGGGGCCTTCCCCCGTGGGCTGCTCTCCCTCATTCTCCTTTTCTTCTTGCTTCTCTACCTCCTTCTCCTCCTCCTCCTCCTCCTCCTCCTCCTCCTCCTCCTCGTTCTCCTCCTCCTCCTCCTCGTCCTCTTCCTCAGGGGTGCTCTCGGATTCCACATTGCCCATCCGCTGGGCCATGGTGAGATGAAAGGCACGGCAGCTGAAGCCCTGCAGGACGCCGCCCTTCACGTGCTGCTGGAGGATCCCCAAGGTGGGGAAGACCCGGCAGCAGGCCATGCACCTGAAGCCGGTCTCCATGGTCAGCATCCAGTCCGCTGTCTTGGCGCTGGGTCTCTCCTCGACGGCAGGTGGCCCTGATGGGCTGCCTGGCTCTGCCCTTTCCTCATACTCTTTCTCCTCCCCAGTGGGCTCACTGTCAGACAGGAGGCTTTCGGTGGACACATCAGAAGAGGGGTCAGTGGCTACTGTGCACACATCCTCAGGAAGGGTCACTTCTTCTATCCTCAGCTGCTTTTCAGGCAACTCCAAGGGTTTCTTTGTCTTCCAGGAGACAGCGACACCCTTGTTCACTTGTACCTGCATGTAGTATATTTTCATGCCCCTTTCCTCTTTGTCTGGGTGCAGATAGTTCTTACAGGGTGAAGAGGGTGAGGAGGAGACACAGTGTGATGGGGAAGCGGTCTCTCCTTCTTCCTGATCCTGGGCTAGGGGTGGTCTAGGCTGGGCAGTGTCTCGATGAACTCTCCGGATTCCTGAAAAAGGAAATTAAAATCATAATAACATGCATGGGCCATGCCGGAAGCTGAGGGAGCAGGTGTGGTAGACGAGAGAGGGACATTGGCACGACATAGCAATGTCGTGAGCTTGGTGTCCGTTGGCCGTAGGACGGAGAGGTGTATGTGGTGTCATCTGTGGGCTTTTCATGTGCGTGGGGGTGTATACTGGAGCGGTGTCTGTATACAGGGGTGTGGAGTATGGTGGTGAGGGCTGTAGTATGTGAGGGATGCGGCTGGATGCGTGTACGATGAGGAGTGTGAGTTTGGGAATATCAGTGGTGCATTCCTTGTGGAATGGGGCTGTGGTGCAGGAGAGTACTGTGGAGCACGTGCTTGGGGTTGATGTGCACTGAGAAGGGCTGTGCCTGGAGGGCGTGTGTATGTGTGAGCTGTGTGCACCTGAGCTGGATGGTCCTGCTCTCAGGCTGGAGGTGTATGATGCAGAACTCTGTCCTTCTCTGGAAGCAAAGGCAAAGACAAAGCCTACATTTTCCTCTGAAGATGCTTAATCTGGTCCCTCTTCCCTCCACCTCAAGCCCAGACCTTTCCGGCCCCTGCTCCTTGACTTCCCCACCATGGTAGTAGCAGTATTCACACACACACCCCCAGACTCAGCTGGCATCCACGCCCTCGGAACAGCTCAGCCATCCTGCCCAGGCTCCTCCACAGAGCCCTCATCACCTCTGATGACCCTGGATTTCCTCTCAGCCTCCCTGGGATCTGTGTGCCTCCTGCTTCACAGCCAAGCACCCCGTCACCTGAGGAGCCCCACGCCCTTACCAGCGTAGCTGAGCTTGCGCAGAGTAGAAGTACAGAAGAAGTATTTAGAGGCAGAGGAGACCTCCACTGCCCCTGGGCTGCAGCCTTGGGCCACCACAGTGGATCCAAGCCGAGGGGGATCCTCTTGTGACTTCGAGATTCCTGAGGGAGGAATGAAAGGCTCAGGGTGGGTTCATCAGTCCTCTGTCCACAAATATTTACTGAGTGTGTGACACGTGTCAGGTGCAGTGAATACACACAGTTGAGAGTGTGGTTCCCAGTGGATCCTCCAGGATTTAATTCCAATCAATACTTATTCTCTCACTGTCTAGTTGGTAAGGTAGGCCTCGGTGGTGACTGTGAGTGTGTGGGAAGAGTGAGTGATGTGTATCAGTTAAGTCTGTGGTAAGTGTGGGGTTGGCATGGGGAGCACAGTGCAGACGTGTCTATCTGTGTCTGTGGCCTTTGTGTGCATGGTTTCTGTTCACAAGTCAGGAATTCTGGGACATGTAACGTTTCCTCATTACATGGTGTGGCTTGTATTTATGGTGTGTGTTCATTCATTCATTCACCAAGATTCAGTAAGCAGCTACTCCTGTGTATCCGGCACTCTTCCATTGTTGTAGTCTTTGGTAACGCTGCACATTCTAGTAGGGGAAGACACACACTAAACAAAACTACAATAAATATATAATACATCAGCTGGTGGTAAGTATATAAGGGTTGCCAGACTTAGCGAACAAGAATACAAGGCACCCAGTTAAATTTCAGTTTCAGATAAACCCAGAATAATCTTTGAGTGTAAGTATTCCCATGCAGTATTTGGCCTGACTTAGTTTTAGTGTAAGTATAGCCCATACAATATGTGCGACATACGGATACTGAAAAATTACTTGTTCTTTATCTGGAATTCAAATTGAACTGGATAGCCCATATTTTCTCTGGCAATCCTGACATGGGTTACTGAGACTGTGGTTTACTGTGGTTTGTACAAAGCGGGTCTGGCATTACTCACGAATGTGTTATAAGTGTGGTGTGTATGACACGTGACTGGTTCTTATAGAGGTATTTAGAGATGGCTGAAGTTAGTTGTGTTTGTGCAAGAGTTGAGGAGATACATGTATATAGTGTGTGTGTGTGTGTGTGTGTGTGTCCTATATATATAGTGTGTGTGTCTATATACATATCTCATCTCCAGCGTTTGGTGTTGGAGGAGAGGATTGTGATACAGGTGGGTTGTATGAGAATGTAGTACAGGAGGGATCCGTGTATATACCTCCATGTGCTGTGTGTGGTTTACTAAGGAAGTTATATGTGGGGTGTGTGATATTTTTGCTGCATCAGAGTGTACATGGGTGTATGAGTTACTGTCTCATAAAACACCCCTAACAAGAATTCTGTATACACTCTTACGTACACCGAGTGTCAGCCAGGTCCACGCAGGGTGACAAGAACTTTACCACGCAGACTTTATATCTGGTAAGCACTCTACCCCCATTCATCTCGCTCTTCTCTGCACTACCACACACACACACACACACACACACACACACACACACTCACACACACACACACACAGGAACATAGGGCAAAATATTCTGAATGGTCAGGGGCAGTCATTGCCTTCCCCAGCCTGTCCCAGCCACTGCCTGGAAATCTGCCTGCTGTCTAGAGCTCCATTCCCAGGGCCCATCCTACAGTCTCCAGGGCCCTGGGCCTGGTAGGAGCTACTGGGCTCTAATCTGGGGCAGAGGCCTCTAGCTGGAGCTCTGGGGTGACCACCCCTCTCCCAGGGCAAGCTACTCGCCTACATTTAATGCACGCAGGCACCACGTGGCCCGTGGCTCTCAGAGCTCCCCGCAGGACCCTGAGGCCATTTCTCACCCCCGCTCACGCGGTCTCAGTCTCTGGAAAACCCTTCCCTTCCCTTGATCTCCTTTGGGAAATTCTTCCTGTTGAAGGAATAAAACCTCCTTGCTTTCAATATGACACCATCCCTAGACAAACAATCTTCTTTCAAAGTGCATTCCACTTGTCAAGATATTTTTCAACAGGGCCTTCAACTCATGGGGCTTCTCTTTCCACTTTGGTAAAAGAGGCCAAGCAACTCATGGGTCTCTCTCAGCATCCTTGCATCCTTCACATCCCCCACCTCATGACCCCTAGGAAAGATCCAAGAGCATAAGAGAGAAATCGGGGACTGAGAAAAGCTGCACCTCTAGGTCTGTGCAAGCAGGATGCAGCCTGCTGTGAGTCCGACAAAGCTCCAGGCCCGGCTGCCCCAGGAGAGAGTCCTCAGACCAGCGGAGCTGACCTCCCAACTCCCAGGGGGCATCTGGCCGTTCTGTGCCGTCTCACACCACAGGGGCCCTCCAGATAGATACGGCAGCATCAGTGAGACAAGGTCTCTCGCTCCCTGCTTCACAGGTGACACGTTCTCAGTCCCCCGCTTCCTAGAGAAGCTTCAGTTTGGCAGAAACCCATGTGCCCCAGACAAGTTGCCCCCCACATACCTCCTCCGTTCTCGGCAGTTTCCTGGGACTCTTCATTTTCCAGATGTTTCCTCTTTTGTCGCCGTTCCATCGTACCAACTAGAAGTCTCCCTTAGAAGATGCCTCAAGAGATGTCCAACTCCTCCTCTTCCCTACAGGTTGGCCCTTCTTGGCTCTTGGGCAATCCGTTGAAATGATTCAATACAAACAAAAATAGTCAAGTCTCCTAAATGGCTGAAAAACTTGTACCACTTGGTGAACCAGCAGTAGTGCCTAGTGCTCACCAGGGCTGTTATGTTTGCAAGGTTGCCAGGCTCACAGTGGAATTCTGTGACCTCAGTGATGACATCAGAGCATTCGGTGGACCTAGGTTGAGCACAGTGTCTGCAATAGCACAGGCCCCATTTTCAAGAACAATTCCTTTTTCCCAGCCGAAGCTTTCCCGTGAAAGGGAAAGGTTCCTACCATATCTATTATAAATTGTATCATACCATGTCTATTATAAAATTCACATTTTGATTGGAGATCTTTTAATGTCTTTTCTAGAGAGATTTAATATGAATGTTTTAAATGGTCTCCAGTTTCCCTGTGGATTATTGACATTTTAAACTCTGCACTTCAATTTTCCCTCAATACATGTAATTTTGTCACGGCTACTTCTGTACTTAAAGATGAGGAACTATATAATTGATTTCTTCATTTTTCCCCATCTCTTTCCAAGGTACTGCATTTGATTGTGTCTTGCGACTGAGTGAAAAATGCTAGTCCTTGAGTCAGGACATTGGGCCCTTTAGCAAGTAACTCAACCTATCTGGGCTTCAGCTTCTGTATGTGCGATCAAGAGGCTTGGACTAGCTGACTTTTCAAATGCTGTGTTTCTTTGATTCACTCTCACTTACTGATCTGCTCCTTAAGAAGAGGGTCTGTTCTCATAAAGTAACAACAGTCTTTTCCTAACCTTGGGATGGTCGGAGTTTAACTGTTCGTACTCAGTTTGTTAGTTATATTGCCTTCTACGTATGCTTAGCTCTAAATAATTTATACGGCTCTTGTGACAATTTTTAGATCTTCTTTTTTTCTTATTTTCTTTTATAGTTTCTAATTTGTTATCGCCAGTGTAGAGGAGCCTGATTGACTTTTAAAATTTATTGATCTTGTATGTGTGTGCCTTGTTGAACCGTCTTATTAGTTCCTGCTAGTTTATCTGTGGGTTCTTTTGGGTCTCCTAGATAAATGAGCATATTAAATGTAAATAATGTGTTCTTTGGATAAAGTTTATTTTCTTGCATCTATATATATAGAAGCAATATGTTGAATTGATTTAAATATTTAAACACTTACATACCTGTTATCACAATCTAACATTGTTTATCTTATTTTCTTTCAATCAATATTATGTTTTCAAGATTTATCCACGTGAATCCATATAGATCTAGGTCTTTGATTTTTGACTGTTTGATATTATGTGATCACATGCATATAGCATCATTTATTTTCCATTCAAGCATTATTGGACAATTGGATTGTTTCCCTCCCTTCTCTAGAACAAACAACATTTCCTAGAATATCCCTGAAGATGTCTGACAGTCGAGAAGGGCCAGGCTGCCCGAAGGATTGCTACTTGCTTTTAGCCACCTTCCAACAGGCCGTCTCCAGCCAGCAATTTGAAACACAGCTGAAATGAGAACTGCCCCAAATGTGAAGATCTTAGGAGCTTCCTAGAAGGTGGGAGGTTAATGATAGGCATCCTGCTGGGATCCCAGGGGAGTCTGAGCTGGCCTGAAGCTCATCTTCCTCCTCCACCTCTCAAGAGAAATGTGGAGGAAAGAAGACTTCAAAAACTGTGAGCAGGCAGAGGGAGAGATATTGGGGGCCGAAGCTGTAACTGAGGTCTTGGAGTGGGCTGTGAGCACGCAGAGCCTCTCGAGAGCCAGGCTCTGCCTTCTGAGCACTTCTCCCCTAAGGCTGCTCATAATTCACGTGATACCAGCCATATAGAGCCGACTTGGCCCACACTGTCACAGAAAGCCTTATCAGAATCTCTTCTTCTTCATACACTCTTGTGTCTGTTACTTGGTTATTGCCTTTGGTACTCCACTGATGTGAACCACAGTCGCCAGGGGATGGAGGACACTAGTGACCCATCTTGCTCTGTGGCCTCAGTCCACAGCTGGAGGGTAAGGGAAGAGGCCAAATGAAGGTCAAGAAGGAAAGATGGAGTTTGAAGAGAAGACCTGAGTTAAGGGTGTCTTCTCAAGTCTTGATGACTGAAATGTAGCTCCAGTACCTGAAGTCCTGCTTGTTCTCAAGGCTGACCGCGGGGCTGGGTGCACTCAGTGAAGGAACCATATACACTTAGTATTTCCTTGCTTGCTCACACTTGCCCTCCTCTGATACACCCTCTGCAAGACTGATCTTCCCCTGAAACAACTTTCCACCTGCTACTGTCATCTCAGGAACATTTGCTTCACCTTCCTAGTGTCCCCCTAGAATGCCATTGCAGCCAATTCATAATTTGATAATCATGCTGCTTACCATATTCTCAGCAACTTCTGAGAAATTTTATTCACTTTATTCCATAGTCTTCACCCATCAATAATCTTCCTTAACTTCCTAGCTGCAGGTTAACCCATTCGGAATCATTTCTTTTGCTTTCTCTTCTTTGGCAAATCCTTTCTATCTTTTAAGGTCTTTTTCTTGTCTCTCTACAATCTTGCCTTCCTGAACTTCTTTTTTTTTTCGTTTAAGTAACCTTTCAATCTCCTTCCGCAATTTCCTCATAAACATTGAGAGTTTATTCCTCACACGTTAGACAGCGGTTTATGAATGGCCAGGCATAATGGACTCAGAATGAGTTGGCACCCCCGAGGTACCTGTCTTGCTGGGGAGCCACAGGTGAAGGGCTGTCTGCTGGACACATGTTTGCATGGAGTCAGGCTGAATGGCCTCAGGGTGTTTGCTCTGCACTTGTGTGTGTTTCTCCCTAGTTGGTTTCCTTGTCCAGCCACCTGTGACCTCCCTCCATCCAGCCCAGGGAATCCTTCTCATCACAGGGGTAGGATGTTTGTCTCATTTTCCATCACATCCTTTCCCCAAAGTTTGGTTGTGAGTTGTTCCCATTCCAAAGACCTTTCCTCTTTGAAGAGAAAAGAGAAAATCTTGTCTCTCCTTTTCTCTCACTTCACTTCTGCTCTATTATCTCCTCCGTCCAGAATGGCCCACTGACTCACATGGGTGTAGATCCAAAGATGGCAAGAAATGCCAGCAATTCTGAGATAATAATACGGATGGATCAGGAAAACTTGAAAACCTTTATCCCGCCACATTAAAAAAAATTGCACTTCCAGTGTATTCAGAGTCTCAGTGTAGAAACACAAATGATAGAGTAATTGAATTACACTCAAGTTTTTCTTTCCTCCTTTCCTGATTTATTCTAATCCTCCAAGTTAACATGATGAACTCTTTGTTGTGTAAAGTTTCAGACATTTTCTACCCATGCACACTTTTCTTCTTTTCACATTAGAGTGTGAACTAGGTCACTTTCAACATGCTGTGTTTCTGTGATTCACTGTCACCCACCGAGTCATCCACAGATAATGTCATCTGTTTCACGGAGAACTATTTCCAATAGCTAATAGCCAATGTCTGTGGAGTGCTTACTCTGTGTCGGTTTCTTGTAACTACTTTACAGATCATTTGTACAGCGTACCCATGGACCAGGTACAATTATGACCCCCAAGTGACAGATAAGTGCAGATAAGTACAAATAAATACAGAGGCCAAGTGACTTGCCCAAGACACTGGAGCAAATCAAAATCCATGCCTCTGTAATCATTTTGCTCTATTGCCTCTGTCTGGGAGGCTTGATGATTTGGCAACTAAAACCTTAAATATCATGTTCCATTTTTATATCTGTGACACAAGCGTGGGGCTGTGATACGGGGTAACTAACCTGACTACTTTTGAAAACCCTTATGCACCTAGATGAAAGTAAGCCAGGGACTGCAAGCCATAGATTTAAGGTTTCCTACCAACTTTTAAAAATAGCTTCTTGAATGCAATTTATGTAGTGTCAAGTCTAGGATGTAGTCCAAATAGTAACAGAAAAATGGAGATATGTAGAAAAATACTTAAAGTTGACAAGTATTGGGAGTGTAGTATTTTTGGGGCCAGCGTGTAGACCACAGGAAAACTTGCTGTTTCCATCCCAAAGGGAAGAGCCCTACGTTGCAACTGCCAAGGTCCGTGGGGCAGCAAGTGTGCTCACTGCTTAGTAAAGAAGCATCCTCAGTTTGATAGAATCATATGGGAGCCTTACATTTGGTTAGCAGTTCTACATTCTTGATGTAATAATATTTTCAGGGTGTGGGAGGGTATCAAGCTCTGAAAATACCCTTGGAGAGATCTGCTTATTAAGTTTGGCTTTTTCAGTCTCCCTACTACTTCTTTACTAAACACCAGGCGGTTTCCTTCACTTTTCAGAACCATATTGTTTTTCCCTTCTCTAATGAACTTTGAAATACTTTTGGATGAGCTATTAAGATTGGGAAAAAATAAACATCTCTTTAACATAAGGAAGATAATAACAATGACAAGTAGAAAAAGCTCTAAAACAGAGAATATCCTCCATTCTAGCCACTGACTGGGAGTGGAAGGTTCGTGCTCGCTGTCCAGGACGTAGAAATAAAAGCTGAGGAGGCGCTGAGGCGTCTCCTGGATCTCTATGAGCCTCCATCATTTCTGCTGAGTAGGGTGGACAGATAAAATATAGGCTGTTTAGTTAAATATGAATGTTTGAAAAACAACGAGTACATTTTGAAGATAAGTATGCCCCAAATAGTTCATAGGATCTACTTATACTAAAAATAATGACTTATTATTCATGTGAAGTTCAAGTTTAACTGGGTATCCTGTATTTTTATGTCCTACATCTGACAGCCCTACTGATGATCCACAATGGAGGCAGTTGAGGAACGGTACATGCTGGCTCTCGGACAGTCAGAAATGGCTTCAGCAGATCCAGGTACAGTATGAAATTCTTTTTGGATGTAGCTCAGAAGCCATGGCCAGCCCTTGACTGCAAGTACTGCCTCGGGTTTCCCTGAGGTGGGGTAAACCTTCCTCTTAATGGCCTTTTGGTAAGTCTGGAAGACCATATCCAAGGGGAGCCCCAAAGTCAGTTTCATCCTCACAACCATGTTTCCAATTCCTGGAATTGGCTGCATGTGACTCACAAGAGCTGAGGAGGTTTGTGGAAGTTGGGAGTGTCATAGCTTGAACCCTTTGTAGGTAAAGTTTTGCTGTTGTGAGAGTTTTAACAGGAGCAATGTGAAAGACTCCAAGTCCCCAGGTAGATAGAAATAATCCTGTCCTACCTGTGTGTATGTGACAAGTCTCTAATAGTTCAGAGAGCAAGTATCTGGTCTTAGAAAGACTGATCCAAGCTTGGATGTTTCTGGTGACAAGGCAAGGTCCTGAGTTTCAAGTTCACCTTTTATGGTTGAGGAGACAATAAGGTGGTCAGAAGGGAAATCATGGAGGAGACCTTGGCTTCATCCATCGTGCAGGCTTGTATATGTGGTTCTATGTAGATTGTGTTTCAAAGGTGGAGCTTGTTTACAACTATGAACATTCTCCGATGTGCTTTTTGGACCTTCATTCCCAGAGCGAGAGCAGTGCCGAGGCTCTAGAAATGCCATGGATATTCTGAGCTGTCAGTGGCATTTCCCCGGTACTGTTCCCTTGGTGCCGCTCCTTGAAATGTCCAAAGGGATTATCATGTGTCTTGTGGCGGGTCCTAGCATTGTGAAAGGAAGCTGCTGCACCTGGCTCAGAGGATTTCGGATGTGGTGGGAGGAGGAGTAGTACTATGACTCTAAATTGTATCACAGCATATCGATTCCATCTTGAGAGTGGGGTTGGGGGGTTATGAAGGGGGGCTTTTATTGTACTTTTATACATTGTACCCTTGAAACTAATTCAATTTTTAAAAATTAATTAATTTATTTGGGGCTGCATTGGGTCTTTGTTGCTGCTAGCGGGCGTTCTCTAGTTGCAGTGAGCGGGGGCTCCTCTTGGCTGTGGTGCACGGGCTTCTCATTGCAGTGGCTTCTCTTGTTGCGGAGCATGGTCTCTAGGCACGCAGGCTTCCGTAGTTGTGGCACGTGGGCTCGGTTGATGTGGCACACGGGCTCTAGAGCGCAGGCTCAGTAGTTGTGGCACGCGGGATTAGTTACTCCGTGGCACGTGGGATCTTCCCAGACCAGGGCTCGAACCCATGACCCCTGCATTCGCAGGCATATTCTTAACCACTGCTCCACCAGGGAAGCCCGATAATTCAGTTTTTTATAAAGAGAAGATTCCTAATATTATTCCAAAATTTAAAAATATGTAGTTGGATAACACTATGAAAAATTAACTGATATATTCTTTTATTATTTCTCTTTGCTCCCTGGATTTTTTTCCCCATCCAGTCAGCTAGGCACTGTGAGTTCACTGCATTAGGAAGGTAAAGACTCAGCAGAAATGAGGGAGAAAAACAGAAAAGTCTCAGCTTTGGAATGTTCACAACGGAGGCCACAGTAGAACAGGTGAGAATTCTGTGAACCAAAAATAAATGTCGTCTCAAATGCAAAAAAGTATTCTCTGCACTGGGAGGCAGGAGACGGAGGGAGGGAAGGACTGAAGGAGAGAGATCAGTGTGGCCAGGGACATGGAGACTGTGCTTAAGGACGATATGCCCAGGAAGAGAATCAGAATCTGGAGAAGATTCAGCCTGCACGTGATCATTGCCTCCAGCCAGCACCCTCATCTCAGACGTTGGGAAATTCAGAGAGAGAGTGGGAGTACGTCAGGAGGGCCACGCACATAGTCTGTGTGGCACGGGTTGTGGCCGTTCCCTATTTGTGAGGAGTCCCCAGCAATTTGCAGGCCCCTTCTGGAAAATGCTGGCGGACGTCTCTAGTGCTTATGTGAAAGCTTGTTCACAAACCTTGAAAGATACAGATGTAGATGACAGATAGATGCATAGATAGAAAAATGTCATTAAATAAAAGCTCCAGGAAAGGTTTGGAAAATACCCTTTATTGCATAGGACGCTTCTATTGTCATATGATGTTAGACTGAGTGCCGGTCCCTTCATCCTCATTCAGATCACGGCATTCTGTCTGCTACTCTCCCGAGGGTCCTTTCTTCTCCCTGGAAGGGATAAAATAAATGAGGTAGAACAGGAAGAGACAAGAAGCACTCCAAGCTCTGCTGGTCAGGGTTACCCTCCAGCATTGCCTTAATGCTCAGAGCCACACACACCACAGTGAGCTTGGCTCCAGATCAACTACCACACAACGAAGGTTCTGGAACACTTCCATATCTCGGGGAACCTCATTTCCACGTGACTCTCTTTCATATTCCCCTTTGTCACAGAAGGCTAGGTCCAGTGGTCCGGGTGAGATCTCAGCTCAGGCCCAAGGCTCTCAGACCTCAAAATTCTGGTCCTGCAAGGGCCCCTGTCCTCTCTTGAGACCACTCCTGGCTCTCTCTGCCGAGAAGGAGCTGCTGGCAGTACGTCCTCTAAGAGTTGAGGTCCATCGTGCAGACCCTGAGAAAACTCCTAGGAAAAGGCTCCACCTTCTTGTTTACGTCAACAGAGGTCAATGTCTTTGTTAGTGCTGGGTGTGTCCCATTTGATGCAACTGCAGAGCCATTAGGTAAACCAGCACATGTGTGCGGCCCCTTCCCTTAGACTCCTCTGGGCCCTCGTGACATAGGCTCAGAAGACTGCCAGCCTCAAGCCTTACCTCTTCCAAGGGACGGCCACACCGTCTTCCAGGATCTTCTGTCCCATGAATCTCAGTTGCTGTTTGGAACTCAAAGGAGTGAAAAGACCCTGCCTGCGGGGTCTCTTTGGGCTGGGGCCTTCCCCCGTGGGCTGCTCTCCCTCATTCTCCTTTTCTTCTTGCTTCTCTACCTCCTTCTCCTCCTCCTCCTACTCCTCCTCCTCTTCGTTCTCCTCCTCCTCCTCCTCGTCCTCTTCCTCAGTGGTGCTCTCAGATTCCACATTGCCCATCCGCTGGGCCATGGTGAGATGAAAGGCACGGCAGCTGAAGCCCTGCAGGACGCCGCCCTTCACGTGCTGCTGGAGGATCCCCAAGGTGGGGAAGACCCGGCAGCAGGCCATGCACCTGAACCCGGTCTCCATGGTCAGCATCCAGTCCGCTGTCTTGGCGCTGGGTCTCTCCTCGACGGCAGGTGGCCCTGATGGGCTGCCTGGCTCTGCCCTTTCCTCATACTCTTTCTCCTCCCCAGTGGGCTCACTGTCAGACAGGAGGCTTTCGGTGCACACATCAGAAGAAGGGTCAGTGGCTACTGCGCACACATCCTCAGGAAGGGTCACTTCTTCTATCCTCAGCTGCTTTTCAGGCAACTCCAAGGGTTTCTTTGTCTTCCAGGAGACAGCGACACCCTTGTTCACTTGTACCTGCATGTAGTATATTTTCATGCCCCTTTCCTCTTTGTCTGGGTGCAGATAGTTCTTACAGGGTGAAGAGGGTGAGGAGGAGACACAGTGTGATGGGGAAGCGGTCTCTCCTTCTTCCTGATCCTGGGCTAGGGGTGGTCTAGGCTGGGCAGTGTCTCGATGAAATCTCCGGATTCCTGAAAAAGGAAATTAAAATCATAATAACATGCATGGGCCATGCCGGAAGCTGAGGGAGCAGGTGTGGTAGACGAGAGAGGGACATTGGCACGACATAGCAATGTCGTGAGCTTGGTGTCCGTTGGCCGTAGGACGGAGTGGTGTATGTGGTGTAATCTGTGGGCTTTTCATATGCGTGGGGGGGTATACTGGAGCGGTGTCTGTATACAGGGGTGTGGAGTATGGTGGTGAGGGCTGTAGTATGTGAGGGATGCGGCTGGATGCGTGTACGATGAGGAGTGTGAGTTTGGGAATATCGGTGGTGCATTCCTTGTGGAATGGGGCTGTGGTGCAGGAGAGTACTGTGGAGCACGTGCTTGGGGTTGATGTGCACTGAGAAGGGCTGTGCCTGGAGGGCGCGTGTATGTGTGAGCTGTGTGCACCTGAGCTGGATGGTCCTGCTCTCAGGCTGGAGGTGTATGATGCAGAACTCTGTCCTTCTCTGGAAGCAAAGGCAAAGACAAAGCCTACATTTTCCTCTGAAGATGCTTAATCTGGTCCCTCTTCCCTCCACCTCAAGCCCAGACCTTTCCGGCCCCTGCTCCTTGACTTCCCCACCATGGTAGTAGCAGTATTCACACACACACCCCCAGACTCAGCTGGCATCCACGCCCTCGGAACAGCTCAGCCATCCTGCCCAGGCTCCTCCACAGAGCCCTCATCACCTCTGATGACCCTGGATTTCCTCTCAGCCTCCCTGGGATCTGTGTGCCTCCTGCTTCACAGCCAAGCACCCCGTCACCTGAGGAGCCCCACGCCCTTACCAGCGTAGCTGAGCTTGCGCAGAGTAGAAGTACAGAAGAAGTATTTAGAGGCAGAGGAGACCTCCACTGCCCCTGGGCTGCAGCCTTGGGCCACCACAGTGGATCCAAGCCGAGGGGGATCCTCTTGTGACTTCGAGATTCCTGAGGGAGGAATGAAAGGCTCAGGGTGGGTTCATCAGTCCTCTGTCCACAAATATTTACTGAGTGTGTGACACGTGTCAGGTGCAGTGAATACACACAGTTGAGAGTGTGGTTCCCAGTGGATCCTCCAGGATTTAATTCCAATCAATACTTATTCTCTCACTGTCTAGTTGGTAATGTAGGCCTCGGTGGTGACTGTGAGTGTGTGGGAAGAGTGAGTGATGTGTATCAGTTAAGTCTGTGGTAAGTGTGGGGTTGGCATGGGGAGCACAGTGCAGACGTGTCTATCTGTGTCTGTGGCCTTTGTGTGCATGGTTTCTGTTCACAAGTCAGGAATTCTGGGACGTGTAACGTTTCCTCATTACATGGTGTGGCTTGTATTTATGGTGTGTGTTCATTCATTCATTCACCAAGATTCAGTAAGCAGCTACTCCTGTGTATCCGGCACTCTTCCATTGTTGTAGTCTTTGGTAACGCTGCACATTCTAGTAGGGGAAGACACACACTAAACAAAACTACAATAAATATATAATACATCAGCTGGTGGTAAGTATATAAGGGTTGCCAGACTTAGCGAACAAGAATACAAGGCACCCAGTTAAATTTCAGTTTCAGATAAACCCAGAATAATCTTTGAGTGTAAGTATTCCCATGCAGTATTTGGCCTGACTTAGTTTTAGTGTAAGTATAGCCCATACAATATGTGGGACATACGGATACTGAAAAATTACTTGTTCTTTATCTGGAATTCAAATTGAACTGGATAGCCCATATTTTCTCTGGCAATCCTGACATGGGTTACTGAGACTGTGGTTTACTGTGGTTTGTACAAAGCGGGTCTGGCATTACTCACGAATGTGTTATAAGTGTGGTGTGTATGACACGTGACTGGTTCTTATAGAGGTATTTAGAGATGGCTGAAGATAGTTGTGTTTGTGCAAGAGTTGAGGAGATACATGTATATAGTGTGTGTGTGTGTGTGTGTGTGTGTGTCCTATATATATAGTGTGTGTGTCTATATACATATCTCATCTCCAGCGTTTGGTGTTGGAGGAGAGGATTGTGATACAGGTGGGTTGTATGAGAACGTAGTATAGGAGGGATGCGTGTATATACCTCCATGTGCTGTGTGTGGTTTACTAAGGAAGTTATATGTGGGGTGTGTGATATTTTTGCTGCATCAGAGTGTACATGGGTGTATGAGTTACTGTCTCATACAACACCCCTAACAAGAATTCTGTATACACTCTTATGTACACCGAGTGTCAGCCAGGTCCAGGCAGGGTGACAAGAACTTTACCACGCAGACTTTATATCTGGTAAGCACTCTACCCCCATTCATCTCGCTCTTCTCTGCACTACCACACACACACACACACACACACTCACACACACACACACAGGAACATAGGGCAAAATATTCTGAATGGTCACGGGCAGTCATTGCCTTCCCCAGCCTGTCCCAGCCACTGCCTGGAAATCTGCCTGCTGTCTAGAGCTCCATTCCCAGGGCCCATCCTACAGTCTCCAGGGCCCTGGGCCTGGTAGGAGCTACTGGGCTCTAATCTGGGGCAGAGGCCTCTAGCTGGAGCTCTGGGGTGACCACCCCTCTCCCAGGGCAAGCTACTCGCCTACATTTAATGCACGCAGGCACCACGTGGCCCGTGGCTCTCAGAGCTCCCCGCAGGACCCTGAGGCCATTTCTCACCCCCGCTCACGCGGTCTCAGTCTCTGGAAAACCCTTCCCTTCCCTTGATCTCCTTTGGGAAATTCTTCCTGTTGAAGGAATAAAACCTCCTTGCTTTCAATATGACACCATCCCTAGACAAACAATCTTCTTTCAAAGTGCATTCCACTTGTCAAGATATTTTTCAACAGGGCCTTCAACTCATGGGGCTTCTCTTTCCACTTTGGTAAAAGAGGCCAAGCAACTCATGGGTCTCTCTCAGCATCCTTGCATCCTTCACATCCCCCACCTCATGACCCCTAGGAAAGATCCAAGAGCATAAGAGAGAAATCGGGGACTGAGAAAAGCTGCACCTCTAGGTCTGTGCAAGCAGGATGCAGCCTGCTGTGAGTCCGACAAAGCTCCAGGCCCGGCTGCCCCAGGAGAGAGTCCTCAGACCAGCGGAGCTGACCTCCCATCTCCCAGGGGGCATCTGGCCGTTCTGTGCCGTCTCACACCACAGGGACCCTCCGGATAGATACGGCAGCATCAGTGAGACAAGGTCTCTCGCTCCCTGCTTCACAGGTGACACGTTCTCAGTCCCCCGCTTCCTAGAGAAGGTTCAGTTTGGCAGAAACCCATGTGCCCCAGACAAGTTGCCCCCCACATACCTCCTCCGTTCTCGGCAGTTTCCTGGGACTCTTCATTTTCCAGATGTTTCCTCTTTTGTCGCCGTTCCATCGTACCAACTAGAAGTCTCCCTTAGAAGATGCCTCAAGAGATGTCCAACTCCTCCTCTTCCCTACAGGTTGGCCCTTCTTGGCTCTTGGGCAATCCGTTGAAATGATTCAATACAAACAAAAATAGTCAAGTCTCCTAAATGGCTGAAAAACTTGTACCACTTGGTGAACCAGCAGTAGTGCCTAGTGCTCACCAGGGCTGTTATGTTTGCAAGGTTGCCAGGCTCACAGTGGAATTCTGTGACCTCAGTGATGACATCAGAGCATTCGGTGGACCTAGGTTGAGCACAGTGTCTGCAATAGCACAGGCCCCATTTTCAAGAACAATTCCTTTTTCCCAGCCGAAGCTTTCCCGTGAAAGGGAAAGGTTCCTACCATATCTATTATAAATTGTATCATACCATGTCTATTATAAAATTCACATTTTGATTGGAGATCTTTTAATGTCTTTTCTAGAGAGATTTAATATGAATGTTTTAAATGGTCTCCAGTTTCCCTGTGGAGTATTGACATTTTAAACTCTGCACTTCAATTTTCCCTCAATACGTGTAATTTTGTCACGGCTATTTCTGTACTTAAAGATGAGGAACTATATAATTGATTTCTTCATTTTTTCCCCATCTCTTTCCAAGGTACTGCATTTGATTGTGTCTTGCGACTGAGTGAAAAATGCTAGTCCTTGAGTCAGGACATTGGGCCCTTTAGCAAGTAACTCAACCTATCTGGGCTTCAGCTTCTGTATGTGCGATCAAGAGGCTTGGACTAGCTGACTTTTCAAATGCTGTGTTTCTTTGATTCACTCTCACTTATTGATCTGCTCCTTATGAAGAGGGTCTGTTCTCATAAAGTAACAACAGTCTTTTCCTAACATTGGGTTGGGCGGAGTTTAACTGTTCGTACTCAGTTTGTTAGTTATATTGCCTTCTACGTATGCTTAGCTCTAAATAATTTATACGGCTCTTGTGACAATTTTTAGATCTTCTTTTTTTCTTATTTTCTTTTATAGTTTCTAATTTGTTATCGCCAGTGTAGAGGAGCCTGATTGACTTTTAAAATTTATTGATCTTGTATGTGTGTGCCTTGTTGAACCGTCTTATTAGTTCCTGCTAGTTTATCTGTGGGTTCTTTTGGGTCTCCTAGATAAATGAGCATATTAAATGTAAATAATGTGTTCTTTGGATAAAGTTTATTTTCTTGCATCTCTATATATAGAAGCAATATGTTGAATTGATTTAAATATTTAAATACTTACATACCTGTTATCACAATCTAACGTTCTTTATCTTATTTTCTTTCAATCAATATTATGTTTTCAAGATTTATCCACGTGAATCCATATAGATCTAGGTCTTTGATTTTTGACTGTTTGATATTATGTGATCACATGCATATAGCATCATTTATTTTCCATTCAAGCATTATTGGACAATTGGATTGTTTCCCTCCCTTCTCTAGAACAAACAACATTTCCTAGAATATCCCTGAAGATGTCTGACAGTCGAGAAGGGCCAGGCTGCCCGAAGGATTGCTACTTGCTTTTAGCCACCTTCCAACAGGCCGTCTCCAGCCAGCAATTTGAAGCACAGCTGAAATGAGAACTGCCCCAAATGTGAAGATCTTAGGAGCTTCCTAGAAGGTGGGAGGTTAATGATAGGCATCCTGCTGGGATTCCAGGGGAGTCTGAGCTGGCCTGAAGCTCATCTTCCTCCTCCACCTCTCAAGAGAAATGTGGAGGAAAGAAGACTTCAAAAACTGTGAGCAGGCAGAGGGAGAGATATTGGGGGCCGAAGCTGTAACTGAGGTCTTGGAGTGGGCTGTGAGCACGCAGAGCCTCTCGAGAGCCAGGCTCTGCCTTCTGAGCACTTCTCCCCTAAGGCTGCTCATAATTCACGTGATACCAGCCATATAGAGCCGACTTGGCCCACACTGTCACAGAAAGCCTTATCAGAATCTCTTCTTCTTCATACACTCTTGTGTCTGTTACTTGGTTATTGCCTTTGGTACTCCAGTGATGTGAACCACAGTCGCCAGGGGATGGAGGACACTAGTGACCCATCTTGCTCTGTGGCCTCAGTCCACAGCTGGAGGGTAAGGGAAGAGGCCAAATGAAGGTCAAGAAGGAAAGATGGAGTTTGAAGGGAAGACCTGAGTTAAGGGTGTCTTCTCAAGTCTTGATGACTGAAATGTAGCTCCAGTACCTGAAGTCCTGCTTGTTCTCAAGGCTGACCGCGGGGCTGGGTGCACTCAGTGAAGGAACCGTATACACTTAGTATTTCCTTGCTTGCTCACACTTGCCCTCCTCTGATACACCCTCTGCAAGACTGATCTTCCCCTGAAACAACTTTCCACCTGTCACTGTCATCTCATGAACGTTTGCTTCCCCTTCCTAGTGTCCCCCTAGAATGCCATTGCAGCCAATTCATAATTTGATAATCATGCTGCTTACCATATTCTCAGCAACTTCTGAGAAATTTTATTCGCTTTATTCCATAGTCTTCACCCATCAATAATCTTCCTTAACTTCCTAGCTGCAGGTTAACCCATTCGGAATCATTTCTTTTTCTTTCTCTTCTTTGGCAAATCCTTTCTATCTTTTAAGGTCTTTTTCTTGTCTCTCTACCATCTTGCCTTCCTGAACTTCTTTTTTTTCCGTTTAAGTAACCTTTCAATCTCCTTCCGCAATTTCCTCATACACATTGAGAGTTTATTCCTCACACGTTAGACAGCGGTTTATGAATGGCCAGGCATAATGGACTCAGAATGACTTGGCACCCCCGAGGTACCTGTTTTGCTGGGGAGCCACAGGTGAAGGGCTGTCTGCTGGACACATGTTTGCATGGAGTCAGGCTGAGTGGCCTCAGGGTGTTTGCTCTGCACTTGTGTGTGTTTCTCCCTAGTTGGTTTCCTTGTCCAGCCACCTGTGACCTCCCTCCATCCAGCCCAGGGAATCCTTCTCATCACAGGGGTAGGATGTTTGTCTCATTTTCCATCACATCCTTTCCCCAAAGTTTGGTTGTGAGTTGTTCCCATTCCAAAGACCTTTCCTCTTTGAAGAGAAAAGAGAAAATCTTGTCTCTCCTTTTCTCTCACTTCACTTCTGCTCTATTATCTCCTCCGTCCAGAATGGCCCACTGACTCACATGGGTGTAGATCCAAAGATGGCAAGAAATGCCAGCAATTCTGAGATAATAATACGGATGGATCAGGAAAACTTGAAAACCTTTATCCCGCCACATTAAAAAAAATTGCACTTCCAGTGTATTCAGAGTCTCAGTGTAGAAACACAAATGATAGAGAAATTGAATTACACTCAAGTTTTTCTTTCCTCCTTTCCTGATTTATTCTAATCCTCCAAGTTAACATGATGAACTCTTTGTTGTGTAAAGTTTCAGACATTTTCTACCCATGCACACTTTTCTTCTTTTCACATTAGAGTGTGAACTAGGTCACTTTCAACATGCTGTGATTCTGTGCTTCACTGTCTCCCACCGAGTCATCCACGGATAATGTCATCTGTTTCACGGAGAAATATTTCCAATAGCTAATAGCCAATGTCTGTGGAGTGCTTACTCTGTGTCGGTTTCTTGTAACTACTTTACAGATCATTTGTACAGCGTACCCATGGACCAGGTACAATTATGACCCCCAAGTGACAGATAAGTGCAGATAAGTACAAATAAATACAGAGGCCAAGTGACTTGCCCAAGACACTGGAGCAAATCAAAATCCAGGCCTCTGTAATCATTTTGCTCTATTGCCTCTGTCTGGGAGGCTTGATGATTTGGCAACTAAAACCTTAAATATCATGTTCCATTTTTATATCTGTGACACAAGCGTGGGGCTGTGATACAGGGTAAGTAACCTGACTACTTTTGAAAACCCTTATGCACCTGGATGAAAGTAAGCCAGGGACTGCAAGCCATAGATTTAAGGTTTCCTACCAACTTTGAAAAATAGCTTCTTGAATGCAATTTATGTAGTGTCAAGTCTAGGATGTAGTCCAAATAGTAACAGAAAAATGGAGATATGTAGAAAAATACTTAAAGTTGACAAGTATTGGGAGTGTAGTATTTTTGGGGCCAGCGTGTAGACAACAGGAAAACTTGCTGTTTCCATCCCAAAGGGAAGAGCCCTACGTTGCAACTGCCAAGGTCCCTGGGGCAGCAAGTGTGCTCACTGCTTAGTAAAGAAGCATCCTCAGTTTGATAGAATCATATGGGAGCCTTACATTTGGTTAGCAGTTCTACATTCTTGATGTAATAATATTTTCAGGGTGTGGGAGGGTATCAAGCTCTGAAAATACCCTTGGAGAGATCTGCTTATTAAGTTTGGCTTTTTCAGTCTCCCTACTACTTCTTTACTAAACACCAGGCGGTTTCCTTCACTTTTCAGAACCATATTGTTTTTCCCTTCTCTAATGAACTTTGAAATACTTTTGGATGAGCTATTAAGATTGGGAAAAAATAAACATCTCTTTAAAATAAGGAAGATAATAACAATGACAAGTAGAAAAAGCTCTAAAACAGAGAATATCCTCCATTCTAGCCACTGACTGGGAGTGGAAGGTTCGTGCTCGCTGTCCAGGACGTAGAAATAAAAGCTGAGGAGGCGCTGAGGCGTCTCCTGGATCTCTATGAGCCTCCATCATTTCTGCTGAGTAGGGTTGACAGATAAAATATAGACTGTTTAGTTAAATATGAATGTTTGAAAAACAACGAGTACATTTTGAAGATAAGTATGCCCCAAATAGTTCATAGGATCTACTTATACTAAAAATAATGACTTATTATTCATGTGAAGTTCAAGTTTAACTGGGTATCCTGTATTTTTATGTCCTACATCTGACAGCCCTACTGATGATCCACAATGGAGGCAGTTGAGGAACGGTACATGCTGGCTCTCGGACAGTCAGAAATGGCTTCAGCCGATCCAGGTACAGTATGAAATTCTTTTTGGATGTAGCTCAGAAGCCATGGCCAGCCCTTGACTGCAAGTACTGCCTCGGGTTTCCCTGAGGTGGGGTAAACCTTCCTCTTAATGGCCTTTTGGTAAGTCTGGAAGACCATATCCAAGGGGAGCCCCAAAGTCAGTTTCATCCTCACAACCATGTTTCCAATTCCTGGAATTGGCTGCATGTGACTCACAAGAGCTGAGGAGGTTTGTGGAAGTTGGGAGTGTCATAGCTTGAACCCTTTGTAGGTAAAGTTTTGCTGTTGTGAGAGTTTTAACAGGAGCAATGTGAAAGACTCCAAGTCCCCAGGTAGATAGAAATAATCCTGTTCTACCTGTGTGTATGTGACAAGTCTCTAATAGTTCAGAGAGCAAGTATCTGGTCTTAGAAAGACTGATCCAAGCTTGGATGTTTCTGGTGACAAGGCAAGGTCCTGAGTTTCAAGTTCACCTTTTATGGTTGAGGAGACAATAAGGTGGTCAGAAGGGAAATCATGGAGGAGACCTTGGCTTCATCCATCGTGCAGGCTTGTATATGTGGTTCTATGTAGATTGTGTTTCAAAGGTGGAGCTTGTTTACAACTATGAACATTCTCCGATGTGCTTTTTGGACCTTCATTCCCAGAGCGAGAGCAGTGCCGAGGCTCTAGAAATGCCATGGATATTCTGAGCTGTCAGTGGCATTTCCCCGGTACTGTTCCCTTGGTGCCGCTCCTTGAAATGTCCAAAGGGATTATCATGTGTCTTGTGGCGGGTCCTAGCATTGTGAAAGGAAGCTGCTGCCCCTGGCTCAGAGGATTTCGGATGTGGTGGGAGGAGGAGTAGTACTACGACTATAAATTGTATCACAGCATATCGATTCCATCTTGAGAGTGGGGTTGGGGGGTTATGAAGGGGGGCTTTTATTGTACTTTTATACATTGTACCCTTGAAACTAATTCAATTTTTAAAAATTAATTAATTTATTTGGGGCTGCATTGGGTCTTTGTTGCTGCTAGCGGGCGTTCTCTAGTTGCAGTGAGCGGGGGCTCCTCTTGGCTGTGGTGCACGGGCTTCTCATTGCAGTGGCTTCTCTTGTTGCAGAGCATGGTCTCTAGGCACGCAGGCTTCCGTAGTTGTGGCACGTGGGCTCGGTTGATGTGGCACACGGGCTCTAGAGCGCAGGCTCATTAGTTGTGGCGCGCGGGCTTAGTTACTCCGTGGTACGTGGGATCTTCCCAGACCAGGGCTCGAACCCATGACCCCTGCATTCGCAGGCATATTCTTAACCACTGCTCCACCAGGGAAGCCCGATAATTCAGTTTTTTATAAAGAGAAGATTCCTAATATTATTCCAAAATTTTAAAAATATGTAGTTGGATAACACTATGAAAAATTAACTGATATATTCTTTTATTATTTCTCTTTGCTCCCTGGATTTTTTTCCCCATCCAGTCAGCTAGGCACTGTGAGTTCACTGCATTAGGAAGGTAAAGACTCAGCAGAAATGAGGGAGAAAAACAGAAAAGTCTCAGCTTTGGAATGTTCACAACGGAGGCCACAGTAGAACAGGTGAGAATTCTGTGAACCAAAAATAAATGTCGTCTCAAATGCAAAAAAGTATTCTCTGCACTGGGAGGCAGGAGAGGGAGGGAGGGAAGGACTGAAGGAGAGAGATCAGTGTAGCCAGGGACATGGAGACTGCTTAAGGACGATATGCCCAGGAAGAGAATCAGAATCTGGAGAAGATTCAGCCTGCACGTGATCATTGCCTCCAGCCAGCACCCTCATCTCAGACGTTGGGAAATTCAGAGAGAGAGTGGGAGTACGTCAGGAGGGCCACGCGCATAGTCTGTGTGGCACGGGTTGTGGCCGTTCCCTATTTGTGAGGAGTCCCCAGCAATTTGCAGGCCTCTTCTGGAAAATGCTGGCGGACGTCTCTAGTGCTTATGTGAAAGCTTGTTCACAAACCTTGAAAGATACAGATGTAGATGACAGATAGATGCATAGATAGAAAAATGTCATTAAATAAAAGCTCCAGGAAAGGTTTGGAAAATGCCCTTTATTGCATAGGACGCTTCTATTGTCATATGATGTTAGACTGAGTGCCGGTCCCTTCATCCTCCTTCAGACCACGGCATTCTTTCTGCTACTCTCCCGAGGGTCCTTTCTTCTCCCTGGAAGGGATAAAACAAATGAGGTAGAACAGGAAGAGACAAGAAGCACTCCAAGCTCTGCTGGTCAGGGTTACCCTCCAGCATTGCCTTAATGCTCAGAGCCACACACACCACAGTGAGCTTGGCTCCAGATCAACTACCACACAACGAAGGTTCTGGAACACTTCCATATCTCGGGGAACCTCATTTCCACGTGACTCTCTTTCATATTCCCCTTTGTCACAGAAGGCTAGGTCCAGTGGTCCGGGTGAGATCTCGGCTCAGGCCCAAGTCTCTCAGTCCTCAAAATTCTGGTCCTGCAAGGGCCCCTGTCCTCTCTTGAGACCACTCCTGGCTCTCTCTGCCGAGAAGGAGCTGCTGGCAGTACGTCCTCTAAGAGTTGAGGTCCATCGTGCAGACCCTGAGAAAACTCCTAGGAAAACGCTCCACCTTCTTGTTTACGTCAACAGAGGTCAATGTCTTTGTTAGTGCTGGGTGTGTCCCATTTGATGCAACTGCAGAGCCATTAGGTAAACCAGCACATGTGTGCGGCCCCTTCCCTTAGACTCCTCTGGGCCCTCGTGACATAGGCTCAGAAGACTGCCAGCCTCAAGCCTTACCTCTTCCAAGGGACGGCCACACCGTCTTCCAGGATCTTCTGTCCCATGAATCTCAGTTGCTGTTTGGAACTCAAAGGAGTGAAAAGACCCTGCCTGCGGGGTCTCTGTGGGCTGGGGCCTTCCCCCGTGGGCTGCTCTCCCTCATTCTCCTTTTCTTCTTGCTTCTCTACCTCCTTCTCCTCCTCCTCCTCCTCCTCCTCCTCCTCCTCTTCGTTCTCCTCCTCCTCCTCCTCGTCCTCTTCCTCAGGGGTGCTCTCGGATTCCACATTGCCCATCCGCTGGGCCATGGTGAGATAAAAGGCACGGCAGCTGAAGCCCTGCAGGACGCCGCCCTTCACGTGCTGCTGGAGGATCTCCAAGGTGGGGAAGACCCCGCAGCAGGCCATGCACCTGAAGCCGGTCTCCATGGTCAGCATCCAGTCCGCTGTCTTGGCGCTGGGTCTCTCCTCGATGGCAGGTGGCCCTGATGGGCTGCCTGGCTCTGCCCTTTCCTCATACTCTTTCTCCTCCCCAGTGGGCTCACTGTCAGACAGGAGGTTTTCGGTGGACACATCAGAAGAGGGGTCAGTGGCTACTGCGCACACATCCTCAAGAAGGGTCACTTCTTCTATCCTCAGCTGCTTTTCAGGCAACTCCAAGGGTTTCTTTGTCTTCCAGGAGACAGCGACACCCTTGTTCACTTGTACCTGCATGTAGTATATTTTCATGCCCCTTTCCTCTTTGTCTGGGTGCAGATAGTTCTTACAGGGTGAAGAGGGTGAGGAGGAGACACAGTGTGATGGGGAAGCGGTCTCTCCTTCTTCCTGATCCTGGGCTAGGGGTGGTCTAGGCTGGGCAGTGTCTCGATGAAATCTCCGGATTCCTGAAAAAGGAAATTAAAATCATAATAACATGCATGGGCCATGCCGGAAGCTGAGGGAGCAGGTGTGGTAGACGAGAGAGGGACATTGGCACGACATAGCAATGTCGTGAGCTTGGTGTCCGTTGGCCGTAGGACGGAGTGGTGTATGTGGTGTCATCTGTGGGCTTTTCATGTGCGTCGGGGGGTATACTGGAGCGGTGCCTGTATACAGGGGTGTGGAGTATGGTGGTGAGGGCTGTAGTATGTGAGGGATGCGGCTGGATGCGTGTACGATGAGGAGTGTGAGTTTGGGAATATCGGTGGTGCATTCCTTGTGGAATGGGGCTGTGGTGCAGGAGAGTACTGTGGAGCACGTGCTTGGGGTTGATGTGCACTGAGAAGGGCTGTGCCTGGAGGGCGCGTGTATGTGTGAGCTGTGTGCACCTGAGCTGGATGGTCCTGCTCTCAGGCTGGAGGTGTATGATGCAGAACTCTGTCCTTCTCTGGAAGCAAAGGCAAAGACAAAGCCTACATTTTCCTCTGAAGATGCTTAATCTGGTCCCTCTTCCCTCCACCTCAAGCCCAGACCTTTCCGGCCCCTGCTCCTTGACTTCCCCACCATGGTAGTAGCAGTATTCACACACACACCCCCAGACTCAGCTGGCATCCACGCCCTCGGAACAGCTCAGCCATCCTGCCCAGGCTCCTCCACAGAGCCCTCATCACCTCTGATGACCCTGGATTTCCTCTCAGCCTCCCTGGGATCTGTGTGCCTCCTGCTTCACAGCCAAGCACCCCGTCACCTGAGGAGCCCCACGCCCTTACCAGCGTAGCTGAGCTTGCGCAGAGTAGAAGTACAGAAGAAGTATTTAGAGGCAGAGGAGACCTCCACTGCCCCTGGGCTGCAGCCTTGGGCCACCACAGTGGATCCAAGCCGAGGGGGATCCTCTTGTGACTTCGAGATTCCTGAGGGAGGAATGAAAGGCTCAGGGTGGGTTCATCAGTCCTCTGTCCACAAATATTTACTGAGTGTGTGACACGTGTCAGGTGCAGTGAATACACACAGTTGAGAGTGTGGTTCCCAGTGGATCCTCCAGGATTTAATTCCAATCAATACTTATTCTCTCACTGTCTAGTTGGTAATGTAGGCCTCGGTGGTGACTGTGAGTGTGTGGGAAGAGTGAGTGATGTGTATCAGTTAAGTCTGTGGTAAGTGTGGGGTTGGCATGGGGAGCACAGTGCAGACGTGTCTATCTGTGTCTGTGGCCTTTGTGTGCATGGTTTCTGTTCACAAGTCAGGAATTCTGGGACATGTAACGTTTCCTCATTACATGGTGTGGCTTGTATTTATGGTGTGTGTTCATTCATTCATTCACCAAGATTCAGTAAGCAGCTACTCCTGTGTATCCGGCACTCTTCCATTGTTGTAGTCTTTGGTAACGCTGCACATTCTAGTAGGGGAAGACACACACTAAACAAAACTACAATAAATATATAATACATCAGCTGGTGGTAAGTATATAAGGGTTGCCAGACTTAGCGAACAAGAATACAAGGCACCCAGTTAAATTTCAGTTTCAGATAAACCCAGAATAATCTTTGAGTGTAAGTATTCCCATGCAGTATTTGGCCTGACTTAGTTTTAGTGTAAGTATAGCCCATACAATATGTGCGACATACGGATACTGAAAAATTACTTGTTGTTTATCTGGAATTCAAATTGAACTGGATAGCCCATATTTTCTCTGGCAATCCTGACATGGGTTACTGAGACTGTGGTTTACTGTGGTTTGTACAAAGCGGGTCTGGCATTACTCACGAATGTGTTATAAGTGTGGTGTGTATGACACGTGACTGGTTCTTATAGAGGTATTTAGAGATGGCTGAAGATAGTTGTGTTTGTGCAAGAGTTGAGGAGATACATGTATATAGTGTGTGTGTGTGTGTGTGTGTGTGTGTCCTATATATATAGTGTGTGTGTCTATATACATATCTCATCTCCAGCGTTTGGTGTTGGAGGAGAGGATTGTGATACAGGTGGGTTGTATGAGAACGTAGTATAGGAGGGATGCGTGTATATACCTCCATGTGCTGTGTGTGGTTTACTAAGGAAGTTATATGTGGGGTGTGTGATATTTTTGCTGCATCAGAGTGTACATGGGTGTATGAGTTACTGTCTCATACAACACCCCTAACAAGAATTCTGTATACACTCTTATGTACACCGAGTGTCAGCCAGGTCCAGGCAGGGTGACAAGAACTTTACCACGCAGACTTTATATCTGGTAAGCACTCTACCCCCATTCATCTCGCTCTTCTCTGCACTACCACACACACACACACACACACACTCACACACACACACAGGAACATAGGGCAAAATATTCTGAATGGTCACGGGCAGTCATTGCCTTCCCCAGCCTGTCCCAGCCACTGCCTGGAAATCTGCCTGCTGTCTAGAGCTCCATTCCCAGGGCCCATCCTACAGTCTCCAGGGCCCTGGGCCTGGTAGGAGCTACTGGGCTCTAATCTGGGGCAGAGGCCTCTAGCTGGAGCTCTGGGGTGACCACCCCTCTCCCAGGGCAAGCTACTCGCCTACATTTAATGCACGCAGGCACCACGTGGCCCGTGGCTCTCAGAGCTCCCCGCAGGACCCTGAGGCCATTTCTCACCCCCGCTCACGCGGTCTCAGTCTCTGGAAAACCCTTCCCTTCCCTTGATCTCCTTTGGGAAATTCTTCCTGTTGAAGGAATAAAACCTCCTTGCTTTCAATATGACACCATCCCTAGACAAACAATCTTCTTTCAAAGTGCATTCCACTTGTCAAGATATTTTTCAACAGGGCCTTCAACTCATGGGGCTTCTCTTTCCACTTTGGTAAAAGAGGCCAAGCAACTCATGGGTCTCTCTCAGCATCCTTGCATCCTTCACATCCCCCACCTCATGACCCCTAGGAAAGATCCAAGAGCATAAGAGAGAAATCGGGGACTGAGAAAAGCTGCACCTCTAGGTCTGTGCAAGCAGGATGCAGCCTGCTGTGAGTCCGACAAAGCTCCAGGCCCGGCTGCCCCAGGAGAGAGTCCTCAGACCAGCGGAGCTGACCTCCCATCTCCCAGGGGGCATCTGGCCGTTCTGTGCCGTCTCACACCACAGGGACCCTCCGGATAGATACGGCAGCATCAGTGAGACAAGGTCTCTCGCTCCCTGCTTCACAGGTGACACGTTCTCAGTCCCCCGCTTCCTAGAGAAGCTTCAGTTTGGCAGAAACCCATGTGCCCCAGACAAGTTGCCCCCCACATACCTCCTCCGTTCTCGGCAGTTTCCTGGGACTCTTCATTTTCCAGATGTTTCCTCTTTTGTCGCCGTTCCATCGTACCAACTAGAAGTCTCCCTTAGAAGATGCCTCAAGAGATGTCCAACTCCTCCTCTTCCCTACAGGTTGGCCCTTCTTGGCTCTTGGGCAATCCGTTGAAATGATTCAATACAAACAAAAATAGTCAAGTCTCCTAAATGGCTGAAAAACTTGTACCACTTGGTGAACCAGCAGTAGTGCCTAGTGCTCACCAGGGCTGTTATGTTTGCAAGGTTGCCAGGCTCACAGTGGAATTCTGTGACCTCAGTGATGACATCAGAGCATTCGGTGGACCTAGGTTGAGCACAGTGTCTGCAATAGCACAGGCCCCATTTTCAAGAACAATTCCTTTTTCCCAGCCGAAGCTTTCCCGTGAAAGGGAAAGGTTCCTACCATATCTATTATAAATTGTATCATACCATGTCTATTATAAAATTCACATTTTGATTGGAGATCTTTTAATGTCTTTTCTAGAGAGATTTAATATGAATGTTTTAAATGGTCTCCAGTTTCCCTGTGGAGTATTGACATTTTAAACTCTGCACTTCAATTTTCCCTCAATACGTGTAATTTTGTCACGGCTATTTCTGTACTTAAAGATGAGGAACTATATAATTGATTTCTTCATTTTTTCCCCATCTCTTTCCAAGGTACTGCATTTGATTGTGTCTTGCGACTGAGTGAAAAATGCTAGTCCTTGAGTCAGGACATTGGGCCCTTTAGCAAGTAACTCAACCTATCTGGGCTTCAGCTTCTGTATGTGCGATCAAGAGGCTTGGACTAGCTGACTTTTCAAATGCTGTGTTTCTTTGATTCACTCTCACTTATTGATCTGCTCCTTATGAAGAGGGTCTGTTCTCATAAAGTAACAACAGTCTTTTCCTAACATTGGGTTGGGCGGAGTTTAACTGTTCGTACTCAGTTTGTTAGTTATATTGCCTTCTACGTATGCTTAGCTCTAAATAATTTATACGGCTCTTGTGACAATTTTTAGATCTTCTTTTTTTCTTATTTTCTTTTATAGTTTCTAATTTGTTATCGCCAGTGTAGAGGAGCCTGATTGACTTTTAAAATTTATTGATCTTGTATGTGTGTGCCTTGTTGAACCGTCTTATTAGTTCCTGCTAGTTTATCTGTGGGTTCTTTTGGGTCTCCTAGATAAATGAGCATATTAAATGTAAATAATGTGTTCTTTGGATAAAGTTTATTTTCTTGCATCTCTATATATAGAAGCAATATGTTGAATTGATTTAAATATTTAAATACTTACATACCTGTTATCACAATCTAACGTTCTTTATCTTATTTTCTTTCAATCAATATTATGTTTTCAAGATTTATCCACGTGAATCCATATAGATCTAGGTCTTTGATTTTTGACTGTTTGATATTATGTGATCACATGCATATAGCATCATTTATTTTCCATTCAAGCATTATTGGACAATTGGATTGTTTCCCTCCCTTCTCTAGAACAAACAACATTTCCTAGAATATCCCTGAAGATGTCTGACAGTCGAGAAGGGCCAGGCTGCCCGAAGGATTGCTACTTGCTTTTAGCCACCTTCCAACAGGCCGTCTCCAGCCAGCAATTTGAAGCACAGCTGAAATGAGAACTGCCCCAAATGTGAAGATCTTAGGAGCTTCCTAGAAGGTGGGAGGTTAATGATAGGCATCCTGCTGGGATTCCAGGGGAGTCTGAGCTGGCCTGAAGCTCATCTTCCTCCTCCACCTCTCAAGAGAAATGTGGAGGAAAGAAGACTTCAAAAACTGTGAGCAGGCAGAGGGAGAGATATTGGGGGCCGAAGCTGTAACTGAGGTCTTGGAGTGGGCTGTGAGCACGCAGAGCCTCTCGAGAGCCAGGCTCTGCCTTCTGAGCACTTCTCCCCTAAGGCTGCTCATAATTCACGTGATACCAGCCATATAGAGCCGACTTGGCCCACACTGTCACAGAAAGCCTTATCAGAATCTCTTCTTCTTCATACACTCTTGTGTCTGTTACTTGGTTATTGCCTTTGGTACTCCAGTGATGTGAACCACAGTCGCCAGGGGATGGAGGACACTAGTGACCCATCTTGCTCTGTGGCCTCAGTCCACAGCTGGAGGGTAAGGGAAGAGGCCAAATGAAGGTCAAGAAGGAAAGATGGAGTTTGAAGGGAAGACCTGAGTTAAGGGTGTCTTCTCAAGTCTTGATGACTGAAATGTAGCTCCAGTACCTGAAGTCCTGCTTGTTCTCAAGGCTGACCGCGGGGCTGGGTGCACTCAGTGAAGGAACCGTATACACTTAGTATTTCCTTGCTTGCTCACACTTGCCCTCCTCTGATACACCCTCTGCAAGACTGATCTTCCCCTGAAACAACTTTCCACCTGTCACTGTCATCTCATGAACGTTTGCTTCCCCTTCCTAGTGTCCCCCTAGAATGCCATTGCAGCCAATTCATAATTTGATAATCATGCTGCTTACCATATTCTCAGCAACTTCTGAGAAATTTTATTCGCTTTATTCCATAGTCTTCACCCATCAATAATCTTCCTTAACTTCCTAGCTGCAGGTTAACCCATTCGGAATCATTTCTTTTTCTTTCTCTTCTTTGGCAAATCCTTTCTATCTTTTAAGGTCTTTTTCTTGTCTCTCTACCATCTTGCCTTCCTGAACTTCTTTTTTTTCCGTTTAAGTAACCTTTCAATCTCCTTCCGCAATTTCCTCATACACATTGAGAGTTTATTCCTCACACGTTAGACAGCGGTTTATGAATGGCCAGGCATAATGGACTCAGAATGACTTGGCACCCCCGAGGTACCTGTTTTGCTGGGGAGCCACAGGTGAAGGGCTGTCTGCTGGACACATGTTTGCATGGAGTCAGGCTGAGTGGCCTCAGGGTGTTTGCTCTGCACTTGTGTGTGTTTCTCCCTAGTTGGTTTCCTTGTCCAGCCACCTGTGACCTCCCTCCATCCAGCCCAGGGAATCCTTCTCATCACAGGGGTAGGATGTTTGTCTCATTTTCCATCACATCCTTTCCCCAAAGTTTGGTTGTGAGTTGTTCCCATTCCAAAGACCTTTCCTCTTTGAAGAGAAAAGAGAAAATCTTGTCTCTCCTTTTCTCTCACTTCACTTCTGCTCTATTATCTCCTCCGTCCAGAATGGCCCACTGACTCACATGGGTGTAGATCCAAAGATGGCAAGAAATGCCAGCAATTCTGAGATAATAATACGGATGGATCAGGAAAACTTGAAAACCTTTATCCCGCCACATTAAAAAAAATTGCACTTCCAGTGTATTCAGAGTCTCAGTGTAGAAACACAAATGATGTAGAAATTGAATTACACTCAAGTTTTTCTTTCCTCCTTTCCTGATTTATTCTAATCCTCCAAGTTAACATGATGAACTCTTTGTTGTGTAAAGTTTCAGACATTTTCTACCCATGCACACTTTTCTTCTTTTCACATTAGAGTGTGAACTAGGTCACTTTCAACATGCTGTGATTCTGTGCTTCACTGTCTCCCACCGAGTCATCCACGGATAATGTCATCTGTTTCACGGAGAAATATTTCCAATAGCTAATAGCCAATGTCTGTGGAGTGCTTACTCTGTGTCGGTTTCTTGTAACTACTTTACAGATCATTTGTACAGCGTACCCATGGACCAGGTACAATTATGACCCCCAAGTGACAGATAAGTGCAGATAAGTACAAATAAATACAGAGGCCAAGTGACTTGCCCAAGACACTGGAGCAAATCAAAATCCAGGCCTCTGTAATCATTTTGCTCTATTGCCTCTGTCTGGGAGGCTTGATGATTTGGCAACTAAAACCTTAAATATCATGTTCCATTTTTATATCTGTGACACAAGCGTGGGGCTGTGATACAGGGTAAGTAACCTGACTACTTTTGAAAACCCTTATGCACCTGGATGAAAGTAAGCCAGGGACTGCAAGCCATAGATTTAAGGTTTCCTACCAACTTTGAAAAATAGCTTCTTGAATGCAATTTATGTAGTGTCAAGTCTAGGATGTAGTCCAAATAGTAACAGAAAAATGGAGATATGTAGAAAAATACTTAAAGTTGACAAGTATTGGGAGTGTAGTATTTTTGGGGCCAGCGTGTAGACCACAGGAAAACTTGCTGTTTCCATCCCAAAGGGAAGAGCCCTACGTTGCAACTGCCAAGGTCCCTGGGGCAGCAAGTGTGCTCACTGCTTAGTAAAGAAGCATCCTCAGTTTGATAGAATCATATGGGAGCCTTACATTTGGTTAGCAGTTCTACATTCTTGATGTAATAATATTTTCAGGGTGTGGGAGGGTATCAAGCTCTGAAAATACCCTTGGAGAGATCTGCTTATTAAGTTTGGCTTTTTCAGTCTCCCTACTACTTCTTTACTAAACACCAGGCGGTTTCCTTCACTTTTCAGAACCATATTGTTTTTCCCTTCTCTAATGAACTTTGAAATACTTTTGGATGAGCTATTAAGATTGGGAAAAAATAAACATCTCTTTAAAATAAGGAAGATAATAACAATGACAAGTAGAAAAAGCTCTAAAACAGAGAATATCCTCCATTCTAGCCACTGACTGGGAGTGGAAGGTTCGTGCTCGCTGTCCAGGACGTAGAAATAAAAGCTGAGGAGGCGCTGAGGCGTCTCCTGGATCTCTATGAGCCTCCATCATTTCTGCTGAGTAGGGTTGACAGATAAAATATAGACTGTTTAGTTAAATATGAATGTTTGAAAAACAACGAGTACATTTTGAAGATAAGTATGCCCCAAATAGTTCATAGGATCTACTTATACTAAAAATAATGACTTATTATTCATGTGAAGTTCAAGTTTAACTGGGTATCCTGTATTTTTATGTCCTACATCTGACAGCCCTACTGATGATCCACAATGGAGGCAGTTGAGGAACGGTACATGCTGGCTCTCGGACAGTCAGAAATGGCTTCAGCCGATCCAGGTACAGTATGAAATTCTTTTTGGATGTAGCTCAGAAGCCATGGCCAGCCCTTGACTGCAAGTACTGCCTCGGGTTTCCCTGAGGTGGGGTAAACCTTCCTCTTAATGGCCTTTTGGTAAGTCTGGAAGACCATATCCAAGGGGAGCCCCAAAGTCAGTTTCATCCTCACAACCATGTTTCCAATTCCTGGAATTGGCTGCATGTGACTCACAAGAGCTGAGGAGGTTTGTGGAAGTTGGGAGTGTCATAGCTTGAACCCTTTGTAGGTAAAGTTTTGCTGTTGTGAGAGTTTTAACAGGAGCAATGTGAAAGACTCCAAGTCCCCAGGTAGATAGAAATAATCCTGTTCTACCTGTGTGTATGTGACAAGTCTCTAATAGTTCAGAGAGCAAGTATCTGGTCTTAGAAAGACTGATCCAAGCTTGGATGTTTCTGGTGACAAGGCAAGGTCCTGAGTTTCAAGTTCACCTTTTATGGTTGAGGAGACAATAAGGTGGTCAGAAGGGAAATCATGGAGGAGACCTTGGCTTCATCCATCGTGCAGGCTTGTATATGTGGTTCTATGTAGATTGTGTTTCAAAGGTGGAGCTTGTTTACAACTATGAACATTCTCCGATGTGCTTTTTGGACCTTCATTCCCAGAGCGAGAGCAGTGCCGAGGCTCTAGAAATGCCATGGATATTCTGAGCTGTCAGTGGCATTTCCCCGGTACTGTTCCCTTGGTGCCGCTCCTTGAAATGTCCAAAGGGATTATCATGTGTCTTGTGGCGGGTCCTAGCATTGTGAAAGGAAGCTGCTGCCCCTGGCTCAGAGGATTTCGGATGTGGTGGGAGGAGGAGTAGTACTACGACTATAAATTGTATCACAGCATATCGATTCCATCTTGAGAGTGGGGTTGGGGGGTTATGAAGGGGGGCTTTTATTGTACTTTTATACATTGTACCCTTGAAACTAATTCAATTTTTAAAAATTAATTAATTTATTTGGGGCTGCATTGGGTCTTTGTTGCTGCTAGCGGGCGTTCTCTAGTTGCAGTGAGCGGGGGCTCCTCTTGGCTGTGGTGCACGGGCTTCTCATTGCAGTGGCTTCTCTTGTTGCGGAGCATGGTCTCTAGGCACGCAGGCTTCCGTAGTTGTGGCACGTGGGCTCGGTTGATGTGGCACACGGGCTCTAGAGCGCAGGCTCATTAGTTGTGGCGCGCGGGCTTAGTTACTCCGTGGTACGTGGGATCTTCCCAGACCAGGGCTCGAACCCATGACCCCTGCATTCGCAGGCATATTCTTAACCACTGCTCCACCAGGGAAGCCCGATAATTCAGTTTTTTATAAAGAGAAGATTCCTAATATTATTCCAAAATTTTAAAAATATGTAGTTGGATAACACTATGAAAAATTAACTGATATATTCTTTTATTATTTCTCTTTGCTCCCTGGATTTTTTTCCCCATCCAGTCAGCTAGGCACTGTGAGTTCACTGCATTAGGAAGGTAAAGACTCAGCAGAAATGAGGGAGAAAAACAGAAAAGTCTCAGCTTTGGAATGTTCACAACGGAGGCCACAGTAGAACAGGTGAGAATTCTGTGAACCAAAAATAAATGTCGTCTCAAATGCAAAAAAGTATTCTCTGCACTGGGAGGCAGGAGAGGGAGGGAGGGAAGGACTGAAGGAGAGAGATCAGTGTAGCCAGGGACATGGAGACTGCTTAAGGACGATATGCCCAGGAAGAGAATCAGAATCTGGAGAAGATTCAGCCTGCACGTGATCATTGCCTCCAGCCAGCACCCTCATCTCAGACGTTGGGAAATTCAGAGAGAGAGTGGGAGTACGTCAGGAGGGCCACGCGCATAGTCTGTGTGGCACGGGTTGTGGCCGTTCCCTATTTGTGAGGAGTCCCCAGCAATTTGCAGGCCTCTTCTGGAAAATGCTGGCGGACGTCTCTAGTGCTTATGTGAAAGCTTGTTCACAAACCTTGAAAGATACAGATGTAGATGACAGATAGATGCATAGATAGAAAAATGTCATTAAATAAAAGCTCCAGGAAAGGTTTGGAAAATGCCCTTTATTGCATAGGACGCTTCTATTGTCATATGATGTTAGACTGAGTGCCGGTCCCTTCATCCTCCTTCAGACCACGGCATTCTTTCTGCTACTCTCCCGAGGGTCCTTTCTTCTCCCTGGAAGGGATAAAACAAATGAGGTAGAACAGGAAGAGACAAGAAGCACTCCAAGCTCTGCTGGTCAGGGTTACCCTCCAGCATTGCCTTAATGCTCAGAGCCACACACACCACAGTGAGCTTGGCTCCAGATCAACTACCACACAACGAAGGTTCTGGAACACTTCCATATCTCGGGGAACCTCATTTCCACGTGACTCTCTTTCATATTCCCCTTTGTCACAGAAGGCTAGGTCCAGTGGTCCGGGTGAGATCTCGGCTCAGGCCCAAGTCTCTCAGTCCTCAAAATTCTGGTCCTGCAAGGGCCCCTGTCCTCTCTTGAGACCACTCCTGGCTCTCTCTGCCGAGAAGGAGCTGCTGGCAGTACGTCCTCTAAGAGTTGAGGTCCATCGTGCAGACCCTGAGAAAACTCCTAGGAAAACGCTCCACCTTCTTGTTTACGTCAACAGAGGTCAATGTCTTTGTTAGTGCTGGGTGTGTCCCATTTGATGCAACTGCAGAGCCATTAGGTAAACCAGCACATGTGTGCGGCCCCTTCCCTTAGACTCCTCTGGGCCCTCGTGACATAGGCTCAGAAGACTGCCAGCCTCAAGCCTTACCTCTTCCAAGGGACGGCCACACCGTCTTCCAGGATCTTCTGTCCCATGAATCTCAGTTGCTGTTTGGAACTCAAAGGAGTGAAAAGACCCTGCCTGCGGGGTCTCTGTGGGCTGGGGCCTTCCCCCGTGGGCTGCTCTCCCTCATTCTCCTTTTCTTCTTGCTTCTCTACCTCCTTCTCCTCCTCCTCCTCCTCCTCCTCCTCCTCCTCTTCGTTCTCCTCCTCCTCCTCCTCGTCCTCTTCCTCAGGGGTGCTCTCGGATTCCACATTGCCCATCCGCTGGGCCATGGTGAGATAAAAGGCACGGCAGCTGAAGCCCTGCAGGACGCCGCCCTTCACGTGCTGCTGGAGGATCTCCAAGGTGGGGAAGACCCCGCAGCAGGCCATGCACCTGAAGCCGGTCTCCATGGTCAGCATCCAGTCCGCTGTCTTGGCGCTGGGTCTCTCCTCGATGGCAGGTGGCCCTGATGGGCTGCCTGGCTCTGCCCTTTCCTCATACTCTTTCTCCTCCCCAGTGGGCTCACTGTCAGACAGGAGGTTTTCGGTGGACACATCAGAAGAGGGGTCAGTGGCTACTGCGCACACATCCTCAAGAAGGGTCACTTCTTCTATCCTCAGCTGCTTTTCAGGCAACTCCAAGGGTTTCTTTGTCTTCCAGGAGACAGCGACACCCTTGTTCACTTGTACCTGCATGTAGTATATTTTCATGCCCCTTTCCTCTTTGTCTGGGTGCAGATAGTTCTTACAGGGTGAAGAGGGTGAGGAGGAGACACAGTGTGATGGGGAAGCGGTCTCTCCTTCTTCCTGATCCTGGGCTAGGGGTGGTCTAGGCTGGGCAGTGTCTCGATGAAATCTCCGGATTCCTGAAAAAGGAAATTAAAATCATAATAACATGCATGGGCCATGCCGGAAGCTGAGGGAGCAGGTGTGGTAGACGAGAGAGGGACATTGGCACGACATAGCAATGTCGTGAGCTTGGTGTCCGTTGGCCGTAGGACGGAGTGGTGTATGTGGTGTCATCTGTGGGCTTTTCATGTGCGTCGGGGGGTATACTGGAGCGGTGCCTGTATACAGGGGTGTGGAGTATGGTGGTGAGGGCTGTAGTATGTGAGGGATGCGGCTGGATGCGTGTACGATGAGGAGTGTGAGTTTGGGAATATCGGTGGTGCATTCCTTGTGGAATGGGGCTGTGGTGCAGGAGAGTACTGTGGAGCACGTGCTTGGGGTTGATGTGCACTGAGAAGGGCTGTGCCTGGAGGGCGCGTGTATGTGTGAGCTGTGTGCACCTGAGCTGGATGGTCCTGCTCTCAGGCTGGAGGTGTATGATGCAGAACTCTGTCCTTCTCTGGAAGCAAAGGCAAAGACAAAGCCTACATTTTCCTCTGAAGATGCTTAATCTGGTCCCTCTTCCCTCCACCTCAAGCCCAGACCTTTCCGGCCCCTGCTCCTTGACTTCCCCACCATGGTAGTAGCAGTATTCACACACACACCCCCAGACTCAGCTGGCATCCACGCCCTCGGAACAGCTCAGCCATCCTGCCCAGGCTCCTCCACAGAGCCCTCATCACCTCTGATGACCCTGGATTTCCTCTCAGCCTCCCTGGGATCTGTGTGCCTCCTGCTTCACAGCCAAGCACCCCGTCACCTGAGGAGCCCCACGCCCTTACCAGCGTAGCTGAGCTTGCGCAGAGTAGAAGTACAGAAGAAGTATTTAGAGGCAGAGGAGACCTCCACTGCCCCTGGGCTGCAGCCTTGGGCCACCACAGTGGATCCAAGCCGAGGGGGATCCTCTTGTGACTTCGAGATTCCTGAGGGAGGAATGAAAGGCTCAGGGTGGGTTCATCAGTCCTCTGTCCACAAATATTTACTGAGTGTGTGACACGTGTCAGGTGCAGTGAATACACACAGTTGAGAGTGTGGTTCCCAGTGGATCCTCCAGGATTTAATTCCAATCAATACTTATTCTCTCACTGTCTAGTTGGTAATGTAGGCCTCGGTGGTGACTGTGAGTGTGTGGGAAGAGTGAGTGATGTGTATCAGTTAAGTCTGTGGTAAGTGTGGGGTTGGCATGGGGAGCACAGTGCAGACGTGTCTATCTGTGTCTGTGGCCTTTGTGTGCATGGTTTCTGTTCACAAGTCAGGAATTCTGGGACATGTAACGTTTCCTCATTACATGGTGTGGCTTGTATTTATGGTGTGTGTTCATTCATTCATTCACCAAGATTCAGTAAGCAGCTACTCCTGTGTATCCGGCACTCTTCCATTGTTGTAGTCTTTGGTAACGCTGCACATTCTAGTAGGGGAAGACACACACTAAACAAAACTACAATAAATATATAATACATCAGCTGGTGGTAAGTATATAAGGGTTGCCAGACTTAGCGAACAAGAATACAAGGCACCCAGTTAAATTTCAGTTTCAGATAAACCCAGAATAATCTTTGAGTGTAAGTATTCCCATGCAGTATTTGGCCTGACTTAGTTTTAGTGTAAGTATAGCCCATACAATATGTGCGACATACGGATACTGAAAAATTACTTGTTGTTTATCTGGAATTCAAATTGAACTGGATAGCCCATATTTTCTCTGGCAATCCTGACATGGGTTACTGAGACTGTGGTTTACTGTGGTTTGTACAAAGCGGGTCTGGCATTACTCAAGAATGTGTTATAAGTGTGGTGTGTATGACACGTGGCTGGTTCTTATAGAGGTATTTAGAGATGGCTGAAGTTAGCTGTGTTTGTGCAAGAGTTGAGGAGATACATGTATATAGTGTGTGTGTGTGTGTGTGTGTGTGTGTCCTATATATATAGTGTGTGTGTCTATATACATATCTCATCTCCAGCGTTTGGTGTTGGAGGAGAGGATTGTGATACAGGTGGGTTGTATGAGAATGTAGTACAGGAGGGATCCGTGTATATACCTCCATGTGCTCTGTGTGGTTTACTAAGGAAGTTATATGTGGGGTGTGTGATATTTTTGCTGCATCAGAGTGTACATGGGTGTATGAGTTACTGTCTCATAAAACACCCCTAACAAGAATTCTGTATACACTCTTACGTACACCGAGTGTCAGCCAGGTCCAGGCAGGGTGACAAGAACTTTACCACGCAGACTTTATATCTGGTAAGCACTCTACCCCCATTCATCTCGCTCTTCTCTGCACTACCACACACACACACACACACACACACACACACACACACTCACACACACACACACACAGGAACATAGGGCAAAATATTCTGAATGGTCAGGGGCAGTCATTGCCTTCCCCAGCCTGTCCCAGCCACTGCCTGGAAATCTGCCTGCTGTCTAGAGCTCCATTCCCGGGGCCCATCCTACAGTCTCCAGGGCCCTGGGCCTGGTAGGAGCTACTGGGCTCTAATCTGGGGCAGAGGCCTCTAGCTGGAGCTCTGGGGTGACCACCCCGCTCCCAGGGCAAGCTACTCGCCTACATTTAATGCACGCAGGCACCACGTGGCCCGTGGCTCTCAGAGCTCCCCGCAGGACCCTGAGGCCATTTCTCACCCCCGCTCACGCGGTCTCAGTCTCTGGAAAACCCTTCCCTTCCCTTGATCTCCTTTGGGAAATTCTTCCTGTTGAAGGAATAAATCCTCCTTGCTTTCAATATGACACCATCCCTAGACAAACAATCTTCTTTCAAAGTGCATTCCACTTGTCAAGATATTTTTCAACAGGGCCTTCAACTCATGGGGCTTCTCTTTCCACTTTGGTAAAAGAGGCCAAGCAACTCATGGGTCTCTCTCAGCATCCTTGCATCCTTCACATCCCCCACCTCATGACCCCTAGGAAAGATCCAAGAGCATAAGAGAGAAATCGGGGACTGAGAAAAGCTGCACCTCTAGGTCTGTGCAAGCAGGATGCAGCCTGCTGTGAGTCCGACAAAGCTCCAGGCCCGGCTGCCCCAGGAGAGAGTCCTCAGACCAGCGGAGCTGACCTCCCATCTCCCAGGGGGCATCTGGCCGTTCTGTGCCGTCTCACACCACAGGGACCCTCCGGATAGATACGGCAGCATCAGTGAGACAAGGTCTCTCGCTCCCTGCTTCACAGGTGACACGTTCTCAGTCCCCCGCTTCCTAGAGAAGCTTCAGTTTGGCAGAAACCCATGTGCCCCAGACAAGTTGCCCCCCACATACCTCCTCCGTTCTCGGCAGTTTCCTGGGACTCTTCATTTTCCAGATGTTTCCTCTTTTGTCGCCGTTCCATCGTACCAACTAGAAGTCTCCCTTAGAAGATGCCTCAAGAGATGTCCAACTCCTCCTCTTCCCTACAGGTTGGCCCTTCTTGGCTCTTGGGCAATCCGTTGAAATGATTCAATACAAACAAAAATAGTCAAGTCTCCTAAATGGCTGAAAAACTTGTACCACTTGGTGAACCAGCAGTAGTGCCTAGTGCTCACCAGGGCTGTTATGTTTGCAAGGTTGCCAGGCTCACAGTGGAATTCTGTGACCTCAGTGATGACATCAGAGCATTCGGTGGACCTAGGTTGAGCACAGTGTCTGCAATAGCACAGGCCCCATTTTCAAGAACAATTCCTTTTTCCCAGCCGAAGCTTTCCCGTGAAAGGGAAAGGTTCCTACCATATCTATTATAAATTGTATCATACCATGTCTATTATAAAATTCACATTTTGATTGGAGATCTTTTAATGTCTTTTCTAGAGAGATTTAATATGAATGTTTTAAATGGTCTCCAGTTTCCCTGTGGATTATTGACATTTTAAACTCTGCACTTCAATTTTCCCTCAATACGTGTAATTTTGTCACGGCTATTTCTGTACTTAAAGATGAGGAACTATATAATTGATTTCTTCATTTTTTCCCCATCTCTTTCCAAGGTACTGCATTTGATTGTGTCTTGCGACTGAGTGAAAAATGCTAGTCCTTGAGTCAGGACATTGGGCCCTTTAGCAAGTAACTCAACCTATCTGGGCTTCAGCTTCTGTATGTGCGATCAAGAGGCTTGGACTAGCTGACTTTTCAAATGCTGTGTTTCTTTGATTCACTCTCACTTATTGATCTGCTCCTTAAGAAGAGGGTCTGTTCTCATAAAGTAACAACAGTCTTTTCCTAACCTTGGGTTGGGCGGAGTTTAACTGTTCGTACTCAGTTTGTTAGTTATATTGCCTTCTACGTATGCTTAGCTCTAAATAATTTATACGGCTCTTGTGACAATTTTTAGATCTTCTTTTTTTCTTATTTTCTTTTATAGTTTCTAATTTGTTATCGCCAGTGTAGAGGAGCCTGATTGACTTTTAAAATTTATTGATCTTGTATGTGTGTGCCTTGTTGAACCGTCTTATTAGTTCCTGCTAGTTTATCTGTGGGTTCTTTTGGGTCTCCTAGATAAATGAGCATATTAAATGTAAATAATGTGTTCTTTGGATAAAGTTTATTTTCTTGCATCTCTATATATAGAAGCAATATGTTGAATTGATTTAAATATTTAAATACTTACATACCTGTTATCACAATCTAACGTTCTTTATCTTATTTTCTTTCAATCAATATTATGTTTTCAAGATTTATCCACGTGAATCCATATAGATCTAGGTCTTTGATTTTTGACTGTTTGATATTATGTGATCACATGCATATAGCATCATTTATTTTCCATTCAAGCATTATTGGACAATTGGATTGTTTCCCTCCCTTCTCTAGAACAAACAACATTTCCTAGAATATCCCTGAAGATGTCTGACAGTCGAGAAGGGCCAGGCTGCCCGAAGGATTGCTACTTGCTTTTAGCCACCTTCCAACAGGCCGTCTCCAGCCAGCAATTTGAAGCACAGCTGAAATGAGAACTGCCCCAAATGTGAAGATCTTAGGAGCTTCCTAGAAGGTGGGAGGTTAATGATAGGCATCCTGCTGGGATTCCAGGGGAGTCTGAGCTGGCCTGAAGCTCATCTTCCTCCTCCACCTCTCAAGAGAAATGTGGAGGAAAGAAGACTTCAAAAACTGTGAGCAGGCAGAGGGAGAGATATTGGGGGCCGAAGCTGTAACTGAGGTCTTGGAGTGGGCTGTGAGCACGCAGAGCCTCTCGAGAGCCAGGCTCTGCCTTCTGAGAACTTCTCCCCTAAGGCTGCTCATAATTCACGTGATACCAGCCATATAGAGCCGACTTGGCCCACACTGTCACAGAAAGCCTTATCAGAATCTCTTCTTCTTCATACACTCTTGTGTCTGTTACTTGGTTATTGCCTTTGGTACTCCACTGATGTGAACCACAGTCGCCAGGGGATGGAGGACACTAGTGACCCATCTTGCTCTGTGGCCTCAGTCCACAGCTGGAGGGTAAGGGAAGAGGCCAAATGAAGGTCAAGAAGGAAAGATGGAGTTTGAAGGGAAGACCTGAGTTAAGGGTGTCTTCTCAAGTCTTGATGACTGAAATGTAGCTCCAGTACCTGAAGTCCTGCTTGTTCTCAAGGCTGACCGCGGGGCTGGGTGCACTCAGTGAAGGAACCGTATACACTTAGTATTTCCTTGCTTGCTCACACTTGCCCTCCTCTGATACACCCTCTGCAAGACTGATCTTCCCCTGAAACAACTTTCCACCTGTCACTGTCATCTCATGAACGTTTGCTTCCCCTTCCTAGTGTCCCCCTAGAATGCCATTGCAGCCAATTCATAATTTGATAATCATGCTGCTTACCATATTCTCAGCAACTTCTGAGAAATTTTATTCGCTTTATTCCATAGTCTTCACCCATCAATAATCTTCCTTAACTTCCTAGCTGCAGTTTAACCCATTCGGAATCATTTCTTTTTCTTTCTCTTCTTTGGCAAATCCTTTCTATCTTTTAAGGTCTTTTTCTTGTCTCTCTACCATCTTGCCTTCCTGAACTTCTTTTTTTTCCGTTTAAGTAACCTTTCAATCTCCTTCCCCAATTTCCTCATACACATTGAGAGTTTATTCCTCACACGTTAGACAGCGGTTTATGAATGGCCAGGCATAATGGACTCAGAATGACTTGGCACCCCCGAGGTACCTGTTTTGCTGGGGAGCCACAGGTGAAGGGCTGTCTGCTGGACACATGTTTGCATGGAGTCAGGCTGAGTGGCCTCAGGGTGTTTGCTCTGCACTTGTGTGTGTTTCTCCCTAGTTGGTTTCCTTGTCCAGCCACCTGTGACCTCCCTCCATCCAGCCCAGGGAATCCTTCTCATCACAGGGGTAGGATGTTTGTCTCATTTTCCATCACATCCTTTCCCCAAAGTTTGGTTGTGAGTTGTTCCCATTCCAAAGACCTTTCCTCTTTGAAGAGAAAAGAGAAAATCTTGTCTCTCCTTTTCTCTCACTTCACTTCTGCTCTATTATCTCCTCCGTCCAGAATGGCCCACTGACTCACATGGGTGTAGATCCAAAGATGGCAAGAAATGCCAGCAATTCTGAGATAATAATACGGATGGATCAGGAAAACTTGAAAACCTTTATCCCGCCACATTAAAAAAAATTGCACTTCCAGTGTATTCAGAGTCTCAGTGTAGAAACACAAATGATAGAGAAATTGAATTACACTCAAGTTTTTCTTTCCTCCTTTCCTGATTTATTCTAATCCTCCAAGTTAACATGATGAACTCTTTGTTGTGTAAAGTTTCAGACATTTTCTACCCATGCACACTTTTCTTCTTTTCACATTAGAGTGTGAACTAGGTCACTTTCAACATGCTGTGATTCTGTGATTCACTGTCTCCCACCGAGTCATCCACGGATAATGTCATCTGTTTCACGGAGAAATATTTCCAATAGCTAATAGCCAATGTCTGTGGAGTGCTTACTCTGTGTCGGTTTCTTGTAACTACTTTACAGATCATTTGTACAGCGTACCCATGGACCAGGTACAATTATGACCCCCAAGTGACAGATAAGTGCAGATAAGTACAAATAAATACAGAGGCCAAGTGACTTGCCCAAGACACTGGAGCAAATCAAAATCCAGGCCTCTGTAATCATTTTGCTCTATTGCCTCTGTCTGGGAGGCTTGATGATTTGGCAACTAAAACCTTAAATATCATGTTCCATTTTTATATCTGTGACACAAGCGTGGGGCTGTGATACAGGGTAAGTAACCTGACTACTTTTGAAAACCCTTATGCACCTGGATGAAAGTAAGCCAGGGACTGCAAGCCATAGATTTAAGGTTTCCTACCAACTTTGAAAAATAGCTTCTTGAATGCAATTTATGTAGTGTCAAGTCTAGGATGTAGTCCAAATAGTAACAGAAAAATGGAGATATGTAGAAAAATACTTAAAGTTGACAAGTATTGGGAGTGTAGTATTTTTGGGGCCAGCGTGTAGACCACAGGAAAACTTGCTGTTTCCATCCCAAAGGGAAGAGCCCTACGTTGCAACTGCCAAGGTCCCTGGGGCAGCAAGTGTGCTCACTGCTTAGTAAAGAAGCATCCTCAGTTTGATAGAATCATATGGGAGCCTTACATTTGGTTAGCAGTTCTACATTCTTGATGTAATAATATTTTCAGGGTGTGGGAGCGTATCAAGCTCTGAAAATACCCTTGGAGAGATCTGCTTATTAAGTTTGGCTTTTTCAGTCTCCCTACTACTTCTTTACTAAACACCAGGCGGTTTCCTTCACTTTTCAGAACCATATTGTTTTTCCCTTCTCTAATGAACTTTGAAATACTTTTGGATGAGCTATTAAGATTGGGAAAAAATAAACATCTCTTTAAAATAAGGAAGATAATAACAATGACAAGTAGATAAAGCTCTAAAACAGAGAATATCCTCCATTCTAGCCACTGACTGGGAGTGGAAGGTTCGTGCTCGCTGTCCAGGACGTAGAAATAAAAGCTGAGGAGGCGCTGAGGCGTCTCCTGGATCTCTATGAGCCTCCATCATTTCTGCTGAGTAGGGTTGACAGATAAAATATAGACTGTTTAGTTAAATATGAATGTTTGAAAAACAACGAGTACATTTTGAAGATAAGTATGCCCCAAATAGTTCATAGGATCTACTTATACTAAAAATAATGACTTATTATTCATGTGAAGTTCAAGTTTAACTGGGTATCCTGTATTTTTATGTCCTACATCTGACAGCCCTACTGATGATCCACAATGGAGGCAGTTGAGGAACGGTACATGCTGGCTCTCGGACAGTCAGAAATGGCTTCAGCCGATCCAGGTACAGTATGAAATTCTTTTTGGATGTAGCTCAGAAGCCATGGCCAGCCCTTGACTGCAAGTACTGCCTCGGGTTTCCCTGAGGTGGGGTAAACCTTCCTCTTAATGGCCTTTTGGTAAGTCTGGAAGACCATATCCAAGGGGAGCCCCAAAGTCAGTTTCATCCTCACAACCATGTTTCCAATTCCTGGAATTGGCTGCATGTGACTCACAAGAGCTGAGGAGGTTTGTGGAAGTTGGGAGTGTCATAGCTTGAACCCTTTGTAGGTAAAGTTTTGCTGTTGTGAGAGTTTTAACAGGAGCAATGTGAAAGACTCCAAGTCCCCAGGTAGATAGAAATAATCCTGTTCTACCTGTGTGTATGTGACAAGTCTCTAATAGTTCAGAGAGCAAGTATCTGGTCTTAGAAAGACTGATCCAAGCTTGGATGTTTCTGGTGACAAGGCAAGGTCCTGAGTTTCAAGTTCACCTTTTATGGTTGAGGAGACAATAAGGTGGTCAGAAGGGAAATCATGGAGGAGACCTTGGCTTCATCCATCGTGCAGGCTTGTATATGTGGTTCTATGTAGATTGTGTTTCAAAGGTGGAGCTTGTTTACAACTATGAACATTCTCCGATGTGCTTTTTGGACCTTCATTCCCAGAGCGAGAGCAGTGCCGAGGCTCTAGAAATGCCATGGATATTCTGAGCTGTCAGTGGCATTTCCCTGGTACTGTTCCCTTGGTGCCGCTCCTTGAAATGTCCAAAGGGATTATCATGTGTCTTGTGGCGGGTCCTAGCATTGTGAAAGGAAGCTGCTGCCCCTGGCTCAGAGGATTTCGGATGTGGTGGGAGGAGGAGTAGTACTACGACTATAAATTGTATCACAGCATATCGATTCCATCTTGAGAGTGGGGTTGGGGGGTTATGAAGGGGGGCTTTTATTGTACTTTTATACATTGTACCCTTGAAACTAATTCAATTTTTAAAAATTAATTAATTTATTTGGGGCTGCATTGGGTCTTTGTTGCTGCTAGTGGGCGTTCTCTAGTTGCAGTGAGCGGGGGCTCCTCTTGGCTGTGGTGCACGGGCTTCTCATTGCAGTGGCTTCTCTTGTTGCGGAGCATGGTCTCTAGGCACGCAGGCTTCCGTAGTTGTGGCACGTGGGCTCGGTTGATGTGGCACACGGGCTCTATAGCGCAGGCTCAGTAGTTGTGGCGCGCGGGCTTAGTTACTCCGTGGTACGTGGGATCTTCCCAGACCAGGGCTCGAACCCATGACCCCTGCATTCGCAGGCATATTCTTAACCACTGCTCCACCAGGGAAGCCCGATAATTCAGTTTTTTATAAAGAGAAGATTCCTAATATTATTCCAAAATTTTAAAAATATGTAGTTGGATAACACTATGAAAAATTAACTGATATATTCTTTTATTATTTCTCTTTGCTCCCTGGATTTTTTTCCCCATCCAGTCAGCTAGGCACTGTGAGTTCACTGCATTAGGAAGGTAAAGACTCAGCAGAAATGAGGGAGAAAAACAGAAAAGTCTCAGCTTTGGAATGTTCACAATGGAGGCCACAGTAGAACAGGTGAGAATTCTGTGAACCAAAAATAAATGTCGTCTCAAATGCAAAAAAGTATTCTCTGCACTGGGAGGCAGGAGAGGGAGGGAGGGAAGGACTGAAGGAGAGAGATCAGTGTAGCCAGGGACATGGAGACTGCTTGAGGACGATATGCCCAGGAAGAGAATCAGAATCTGGAGAAGATTCAGCCTGCACGTGATCATTGCCTCCAGCCAGCACCCTCATCTCAGACGTTGGGAAATTCAGAGAGAGAGTGGGAGTACGTCAGGAGGGCCACGCGCATAGTCTGTGTGGCACGGGTTGTGGCCGTTCCCTATTTGTGAGGAGTCCCCAGCAATTTGCAGGCCTCTTCTGGAAAATGCTGGCGGACGTCTCTAGTGCTTATGTGAAAGCTTGTTCACAAACCTTGAAAGATACAGATGTAGATGACAGATAGATGCATAGATAGAAAAATGTCCTTAAATAAAAGCTCCAGGAAAGGTTTGGAAAATGCCCTTTATTGCATAGGACGCTTCTATTGTCATATGATGTTAGACTGAGTGCCGGTCCCTTCATCCTCCTTCAGACCACGGCATTCTTTCTGCTACTCTCCCGAGGGTCCTTTCTTCTCCTTGGAAGGGATAAAACAAATGAGGTAGAACAGGAAGAGACAAGAAGCACTCCAAGCTCTGCTGGTCAGGGTTACCCTCCAGCATTGCCTTAATGCTCAGAGCCACACACACCACAGTGAGCTTGGCTCCAGATCAACTACCACACAACGAAGGTTCTGGAACACTTCCATATCTCGGGGAACCTCATTTCCACGTGACTCTCTTTCATATTCCCCTTTGTCACAGAAGGCTAGGTCCAGTGGTCCGGGTGAGATCTCGGCTCAGGCCCAAGGCTCTCAGTCCTCAAAATTCTGGTCCTGCAAGGGCCCCTGTCCTCTCTTGAGACCACTCCTGGCTCTCTCTGCCGAGAAGGAGCTGCTGGCAGTACGTCCTCTAAGAGTTGAGGTCCATCGTGCAGACCCTGAGAAAACTCCTAGGAAAACGCTCCACCTTCTTGTTTACGTCAACAGAGGTCAATGTCTTTGTTAGTGCTGGGTGTGTCCCATTTGATGCAACTGCAGAGCCATTAGGTAAACCAGCACATGTGTGCGGCCCCTTCCCTTAGACTCCTCTGGGCCCTCGTGACATAGGCTCAGAAGACTGCCAGCCTCAAGCCTTACCTCTTCCAAGGGACGGCCACACCGTCTTCCAGGATCTTCTGTCCCATGAATCTCAGTTGCTGTTTGGAACTCAAAGGAGTGAAAAGACCCTGCCTGCGGGGTCTCTGTGGGCTGGGGCCTTCCCCCGTGGGCTGCTCTCCCTCATTCTCCTTTTCTTCTTGCTTCTCTACCTCCTTCTCCTCCTCCTCCTCCTCCTCCTCCTCCTCCTCTTCGTTCTCCTCCTCCTCCTCCTCGTCCTCTTCCTCAGGGGTGCTCTCGGATTCCACATTGCCCATCCGCTGGGCCATGGTGAGATGAAAGGCACGGCAGCTGAAGCCCTGCAGGACGCCGCCCTTCACGTGCTGCTGGAGGATCTCCAAGGTGGGGAAGACCCCGCAGCAGGCCATGCACCTGAAGCCGGTCTCCATGGTCAGCATCCAGTCCGCTGTCTTGGCGCTGGGTCTCTCCTCGATGGCAGGTGGCCCTGATGGGCTGCCTGGCTCTGCCCTTTCCTCATACTCTTTCTCCTCCCCAGTGGGCTCACTGTCAGACAGGAGGTTTTCGGTGGACACGTCAGAAGAGGGGTCAGTGGCTACTGCGCACACATCCTCAGGAAGGGTCACTTCTTCTATCCTCAGCTGCTTTTCAGGCAACTCCAAGGGTTTCTTTGTCTTCCAGGAGACAGCGACACCCTTGTTCACTTGTACCTGCATGTAGTATATTTTCATGCCCCTTTCCTCTTTGTCTGGGTGCAGATAGTTCTTACAGGGTGAAGAGGGTGAGGAGGAGACACAGTGTGATGGGGAAGCGGTCTCTCCTTCTTCCTGATCCTGGGCTAGGGGTGGTCTAGGCTGGGCAGTGTCTCGATGAAATCTCCGGATTCCTGAAAAAGGAAATTAAAATCATAATAACATGCATGGGCCATGCCGGAAGCTGAGGGAGCAGGTGTGGTAGACGAGAGAGGGACATTGGCACGACATAGCAATGTCGTGAGCTTGGTGTCCGTTGGCCGTAGGATGGAGTGGTGTATGTGGTGTCATCTGTGGGCTTTTCATGTGCGTCGGGGAGTATACTGGAGCGGTGTCTGTATACAGGGGTGTGGAGTATGGTGGTGAGGGCTGTAGTATGTGAGGGATGCGGCTGGATGCGTGTACGATGAGGAGTGTGAGTTTGGGAATATCGGTGGTGCATTCCTTGTGGAATGGGGCTGTGGTGCAGGAGAGTACTGTGGAGCACGTGCTTGGGGTTGATGTGCACTGAGAAGGGCTGTGCCTGGAGGGCGCGTGTATGTGTGAGCTGTGTGCACCTGAGCTGGATGGTCCTGCTCTCAGGCTGGAGGTGTATGATGCAGAACTCTGTCCTTCTCTGGAAGCAAAGGCAAAGACAAAGCCTACATTTTCCTCTGAAGATGCTTAATCTGGTCCCTCTTCCCTCCACCTCAAGCCCAGACCTTTCCGGCCCCTGCTCCTTGACTTCCCCACCATGGTAGTAGCAGTATTCACACACACACCCCCAGACTCAGCTGGCATCCACGCCCTCGGAACAGCTCAGCCATCCTGCCCAGGCTCCTCCACAGAGCCCTCATCACCTCTGATGACCCTGGATTTCCTCTCAGCCTCCCTGGGATCTGTGTGCCTCCTGCTTCACAGCCAAGCACCCCGTCACCTGAGGAGCCCCACTCCCTTACCAGCGTAGCTGAGCTTGCGCAGAGTAGAAGTACAGAAGAAGTATTTAGAGGCAGAGGAGACCTCCACTGCCCCTGGGCTGCAGCCTTGGGCCACCACAGTGGATCCAAGCCGAGGGGGATCCTCTTGTGACTTCGAGATTCCTGAGGGAGGAATGAAAGGCTCAGGGTGGGTTCATCAGTCCTCTGTCCACAAATATTTACTGAGTGTGTGACACGTGTCAGGTGCAGTGAATACACACAGTTGAGAGTGTGGTTCCCAGTGGATCCTCCAGGATTTAATTCCAATCAATACTTATTCTCTCACTGTCTAGTTGGTAATGTAGGCCTCGGTGGTGACTGTGAGTGTGTGGGAAGAGTGAGTGATGTGTATCAGTTAAGTCTGTGGTAAGTGTGGGGTTGGCATGGGGAGCACAGTGCAGACGTGTCTATCTGTGTCTGTGGCCTTTGTGTGCATGGTTTCTGTTCACAAGTCAGGAATTCTGGGACATGTAACGTTTCCTCATTACATGGTGTGGCTTGTATTTATGGTGTGTGTTCATTCATTCATTCACCAAGATTCAGTAAGCAGCTACTCCTGTGTATCCGGCACTCTTCCATTGTTGTAGTCTTTGGTAACGCTGCACATTCTAGTAGGGGAAGACACACACTAAACAAAACTACAATAAATATATAATACATCAGCTGGTGGTAAGTATATAAGGGTTGCCAGACTTAGCGAACAAGAATACAAGGCACCCAGTTAAATTTCAGTTTCAGATAAACCCAGAATAATCTTTGAGTGTAAGTATTCCCATGCAGTATTTGGCCTGACTTAGTTTTAGTGTAAGTATAGCCCATACAATATGTGCGACATACGGATACTGAAAAATTACTTGTTGTTTATCTGGAATTCAAATTGAACTGGATAGCCCATATTTTCTCTGGCAATCCTGACATGGGTTACTGAGACTGTGGTTTACTGTGGTTTGTACAAAGCGGGTCTGGCATTACTCAAGAATGTGTTATAAGTGTGGTGTGTATGACACGTGGCTGGTTCTTATAGAGGTATTTAGAGATGGCTGAAGTTAGCTGTGTTTGTGCAAGAGTTGAGGAGATACATGTATATAGTGTGTGTGTCCTATATATATAGTGTGTGTGTCTATATACATATCTCATCTCCAGCGTTTGGTGTTGGAGGAGAGGATTGTGATACAGGTGGGTTGTATGAGAATGTAGTACAGGAGGGATCCGTGTATATACCTCCATGTGCTGTGTGTGGTTTACTAAGGAAGTTATATGTGGGGTGTGTGATATTTTTGCTGCATCAGAGTGTACATGGGTGTATGAGTTACTGTCTCATAAAACACCCCTAACAAGAATTCTGTATACACTCTTACGTACACCGAGTGTCAGCCAGGTCCAGGCAGGGTGACAAGAACATTACCATGCAGACTTTATATCTGGTAAGCACTCTACCCCCATTCATCTCGCTCTTCTCTGCACTACCACACACACACACACACACACACACACACTCACACACACACACACACAGGAACATAGGGCAAAATATTCTGAATGGTCAGGGGCAGTCATTGCCTTCCCCAGCCTGTCCCAGCCACTGCCTGGAAATCTGCCTGCTGTCTAGAGCTCCATTCCCAGGGCCCATCCTACAGTCTCCAGGGCCCTGGGCCTGGTAGGAGCTACTGGGCTCTAATCTGGGGCAGAGGCCTCTAGCTGGAGCTCTGGGGTGACCACCCCTCTCCCAGGGCAAGCTACTCGCCTACATTTAATGCACGCAGGCACCACGTGGCCCGTGGCTCTCAGAGCTCCCCGCAGGACCCTGAGGCCATTTCTCACCCCCGCTCACGCGGTCTCAGTCTCTGGAAAACCCTTCCCTTCCCTTGATCTCCTTTGGGAAATTCTTCCTGTTGAAGGAATAAAACCTCCTTGCTTTCAATATGACACCATCCCTAGACAAACAATCTTCTTTCAAAGTGCATTCCACTTGTCAAGATATTTTTCAACAGGGCCTTCAACTCATGGGGCTTCTCTTTCCACTTTGGTAAAAGAGGCCAAGCAACTCATGGGTCTCTCTCAGCATCCTTGCATCCTTCACATCCCCCACCTCATGACCCCTAGGAAAGATCCAAGAGCATAAGAGAGAAATCGGGGACTGAGAAAAGCTGCACCTCTAGGTCTGTGCAAGCAGGATGCAGCCTGCTGTGAGTCCGACAAAGCTCCAGGCCCGGCTGCCCCAGGAGAGAGTCCTCAGACCAGCGGAGCTGACCTCCCATCTCCCAGGGGGCATCTGGCCGTTCTGTGCCGTCTCACACCACAGGGACCGTCCGGATAGATACGGCAGCATCAGTGAGACGAGGTCTCTCGCTCCCTGCTTCACAGGTGACACGTTCTCAGTCCCCCGCTTCCTAGAGAAGCTTCAGTTTGGCAGAAACCCATGTGCCCCAGACAAGTTGCCCCCCACATACCTCCTCCGTTCTCGGCAGTTTCCTGGGACTCTTCGTTTTCCAGATGTTTCCTCTTTTGTCACCGTTCCATCGTACCAACTAGAAGTCTCCCTTAGAAGATGCCTCAAGAGATGTCCAACTCCTCGTCTTCCCTACAGGTTGGCCCTTCTTGGCTCTTGGGCAATCCGTTGAAATGATTCAATACAAACAAAAATAGTCAAGTCTCCTAAATGGCTGAAAAACTTGTACCACTTGGTGAACCAGCAGTAGTGCCTAGTGCTCACCAGGGCTGTTATGTTTGCAAGGTTGCCAGGCTCACAGTGGAATTCTGTGACCTCAGTGATGACATCAGAGCATTCGGTGGACCTAGGTTGAGCACAGTGTCTGCAATAGCACAGGCCCCATTTTCAAGAACAATTCCTTTTTCCCAGCCGAAGCTTTCCCGTGAAAGGGAAAGGTTCCTACCATATCTATTATAAATTGTATCATACCATGTCTATTATAAAATTCACATTTTGATTGGAGATCTTTTAATGTCTTTTCTAGAGAGATTTAATATGAATGTTTTAAATGGTCTCCAGTTTCCCTGTGGATTATTGACATTTTAAACTCTGCACTTCAATTTTCCCTCAATACGTGTAATTTTGTCACGGCTATTTCTGTACTTAAAGATGAGGAACTATATAATTGATTTCTTCATTTTTTCCCCATCTCTTTCCAAGGTACTGCATTTGATTGTGTCTTGCGACTGAGTGAAAAATGCTAGTCCTTGAGTCAGGACATTGGGCCCTTTAGCAAGTAACTCAACCTATCTGGGCTTCAGCTTCTGTATGTGCGATCAAGAGGCTTGGACTAGCTGACTTTTCAAATGCTGTGTTTCTTTGATTCACTCTCACTTATTGATCTGCTCCTTAAGAAGAGGGTCTGTTCTCATAAAGTAACAACAGTCTTTTCCTAACCTTGGGTTGGGCGGAGTTTAACTGTTCGTACTCAGTTTGTTAGTTATATTGCCTTCTACGTATGCTTAGCTCTAAATAATTTATACGGCTCTTGTGACAATTTTTAGATCTTCTTTTTTTCTTATTTTCTTTTATAGTTTCTAATTTGTTATCGCCAGTGTAGAGGAGCCTGATTGACTTTTAAAATTTATTGATCTTGTATGTGTGTGCCTTGTTGAACCGTCTTATTAGTTCCTGCTAGTTTATCTGTGGGTTCTTTTGGGTCTCCTAGATAAATGAGCATATTAAATGTAAATAATGTGTTCTTTGGATAAAGTTTATTTTCTTGCATCTCTATATATAGAAGCAATATGTTGAATTGATTTAAATATTTAAATACTTACATACCTGTTATCACAATCTAACGTTCTTTATCTTATTTTCTTTCAATCAATATTATGTTTTGAAGATTTATCCACGTGAATCCATATAGATCTAGGTCTTTGATTTTTGACTGTTTGATATTATGTGATCACATGCATATAGCATCATTTATTTTCCATTCAAGCATTATTGGACAATTGGATTGTTTCCCTCCCTTCTCTAGAACAAACAACATTTCCTAGAATATCCCTGAAGATGTCTGACAGTCGAGAAGGGCCAGGCTGCCCGAAGGATTGCTACTTGCTTTTAGCCACCTTCCAACAGGCCGTCTCCAGCCAGCAATTTGAAGCACAGCTGAAATGAGAACTGCCCCAAATGTGAAGATCTTAGGAGCTTCCTAGAAGGTGGGAGGTTAATGATAGGCATCCTGCTGGGATCCCAGGGGAGTCTGAGCTGGCCTGAAGCTCATCTTCCTCCTCCACCTCTCAAGAGAAATGTGGAGGAAAGAAGACTTCAAAAACTGTGAGCAGGCAGAGGGAGAGATATTGGGGGCCGAAGCTGTAACTGAGGTCTTGGAGTGGGCTGTGAGCACGCAGAGCCTCTCGAGAGCCAGGCTCTGCCTTCTGAGAACTTCTCCCCTAAGGCTGCTCATAATTCACGTGATACCAGCCATATAGAGCCGACTTGGCCCACACTGTCACAGAAAGCCTTATCAGAATCTCTTCTTCTTCATACACTCTTGTGTCTGTTACTTGGTTATTGCCTTTGGTACTCCACTGATGTGAACCACAGTCGCCAGGGGATGGAGGACACTAGTGACCCATCTTGCTCTGTGGCCTCAGTCCACAGCTGGAGGGTAAGGGAAGAGGCCAAATGAAGGTCAAGAAGGAAAGATGGAGTTTGAAGGGAAGACCTGAGTTAAGGGTGTCTTCTCAAGTCTTGATGACTGAAATGTAGCTCCAGTACCTGAAGTCCTGCTTGTTCTCAAGGCTGACCGCGGGGCTGGGTGCACTCAGTGAAGGAACCGTATACACTTAGTATTTCCTTGCTTGCTCACACTTGCCCTCCTCTGATACACCCTCTGCAAGACTGATCTTCCCCTGAAACAACTTTCCACCTGCCACTGTCATCTCATGAACGTTTGCTTCCCCTTCCTAGTGTCCCCCTAGAATGCCATTGCAGCCAATTCATAATTTGATAATCATGCTGCTTACCATATTCTCAGCAACTTCTGAGAAATTTTATTCGCTTTATTCCATAGTCTTCACCCATCAATAATCTTCCTTAACTTCCTAGCTGCAGGTTAACCCATTCGGAATCATTTCTTTTGCTTTCTCTTCTTTGGCAAATCCTTTCTATCTTTCAAGGTCTTTTTCTTGTCTCTCTACCATCTTGCCTTCCTGAACTTCTTTTTTTTCCGTTTAAGTAACCTTTCAATCTCCTTCCCCAATTTCCTCATACACATTGAGAGTTTATTCCTCACACGTTAGACAGCGGTTTATGAATGGCCAGGCATAATGGACTCAGAATGAGTTGGCACCCCCGAGGTACCTGTCTTGCTGGGGAGCCACAGGTGAAGGGCTGGCTGCTGGACACATGTTTGCATGGAGTCAGGCTGAGTGGCCTCAGGGTATTTGCTCTGCACTTGTGTGTGTTTCTCCCTAGTTGGTTTCCTTGTCCAGCCACCTGTGACCTCCCTCCATCCAGCCCAGGGAATCCTTCTCATCACAGGGGTAGGATGTTTGTCTCATTTTCCATCACATCCTTTCCCCAAAGTTTGGTTGTGAGTTGTTCCCATTCCAAAGACCTTTCCTCTTTGAAGAGAAAAGAGAAAATCTTGTCTCTCCTTTTCTCTCACTTCACTTCTGCTCTATTATCTCCTCCGTCCAGAATGGCCCACTGACTCACATGGGTGTAGATCCAAAGATGGCAAGAAATGCCAGCAATTCTGAGATAATAATACGGATGGATCAGGAAAACTTGAAAACCTTTATCCCGCCACATTAAAAAAAATTGCACTTCCAGTGTATTCAGAGTCTCAGTGTAGAAACACAAATGATAGAGAAATTGAATTACACTCAAGTTTTTCTTTCCTCCTTTCCTGATTTATTCTAATCCTCCAAGTTAACATGATGAACTCTTTGTTGTGTAAAGTTTCAGACATTTTCTACCCATGCACACTTTTCTTCTTTTCACATTAGAGTGTGAACTAGGTCACTTTCAACATGCTGTGATTCTGTGATTCACTGTCTCCCACCGAGTCATCCACGGATAATGTCATCTGTTTCACGGAGAAATACTTCCAATATCTAATAGCCAATGTCTGTGGAGTGCTTACTCTGTGTCGGTTTCTTGTAACTACTTTACAGATCATTTGTACAGCGTACCCATGGACCAGGTACAATTATGACCCCCAAGTGACAGATAAGTGCACATAAGTACAAATAAATACAGAGGCCAAGTGACTTGCCCAAGACACTGGAGCAAATCAAAATCCATGCCTCTGTAATCATTTTGCTCTATTGCCTCTGTCTGGGAGGCTTGATGATTTGGCAACTAAAACCTTAAATATCATGTTCCATTTTTATATCTGTGACACAAGCGTGGGGCTGTGATACAGGGTAAGTAACCTGACTACTTTTGAAAACCCTTATGCACCTGGATGAAAGTAAGCCAGGGACTGCAAGCCATAGATTTAAGGTTTCCTACCAACTTTTAAAAATAGCTTCTTGAATGCAATTTATGTAGTGTCAAGTCTAGGATGTAGTCCAAATAGTAACAGAAAAATGGAGATATGTAGAAAAATACTTAAAGTTGACAAGTATTGGGAGTGTAGTATTTTTGGGGCCAGCGTGTAGACAACAGGAAAACTTGCTGTTTCCATCCCAAAGGGAAGAGCCCTACGTTGCAACTGCCAAGGTCCCTGGGACAGCAAGTGTGCTCACTGCTTAGTAAAGAAGCATCCTCAGTTTGATAGAATCATATGGGAGCCTTACATTTGGTTAGCAGTTCTACATTCTTGATGTAATAATATTTTCAGGGTGTGGGAGTGTATCAAGCTCTGAAAATACCCTTGGAGAGATCTGCTTATTAAGTTTGGCTTTTTCAGTCTCCCTACTACTTCTTTACTAAACACCAGGCGGTTTCCTTCACTTTTCAGAACCATATTGTTTTTCCCTTCTCTAATGAACTTTGAAATACTTTTGGATGAGCTATTAAGATTGGGAAAAAATAAACATCTCTTTAAAATAAGGAAGATAATAACAATGACAAGTAGAAAAAGCTCTAAAACAGAGAATATCCTCCATTCTAGCCACTGACTGGGAGTGGAAGGTTCGTGCTCGCTGTCCAGGACGTAGAAATAAAAGCTGAGGAGGCGCTGAGGCGTCTCCTGGATCTCTATGAGCCTCCATCATTTCTGCTGAGTAGGGTTGACAGATAAAATATAGACTGTTTAGTTAAATATGAATGTTTGAAAAACAACGAGTACATTTTGAAGATAAGTATGCCCCAAATAGTTCATAGGATCTACTTATACTATAAATAATGACTTATTACTCATGTGAAGTTCAAGTTTAACTGGTTATCCTGTATTTTTATGTCCTAAATCTGACAGCCCTACTGATGATCCACAATGGAGGCAGTTGAGGAACGGTACATGCTGGCTCTCGGACAGTCAGAAATGGCTTCAGCAGATCCAGGTACAGTATGAAATTCTTTTTGGATGTAGCTCAGAAGCCATGGCCAGCCCTTGACTGCAAGTACTGCCTCGGGTTTCCCTGAGGTGGGGTAAACCTTCCTCTTAATGGCCTTTTGGTAAGTCTGGAAGACCATATCCAAGGGGAGCCCCAAAGTCAGTTTCATCCTCACAACCATGTTTCCAATTCCTGGAATTGGCTGCATGTGACTCACCAGAGCTGAGGAGGTTTGTGGAAGTTGGGAGTGTCATAGCTTGAACCCTTTTTAGGTAAAGTTTTGCTGTTGTGAGAGTTTTAACAGGAGCAATGTGAAAGACTCCAAGTCCCCAGGTAGATAGAAATAATCCTGTTCTACCTGTGTGTATGTGACAAGTCTCTAATAGTTCAGAGAGCAAGTATCTGGTCTTAGAAAGACTGATCCAAGCTTGGATGTTTCTGGTGACAAGGCAAGGTCCTGAGTTTCAAGTTCACCTTTTATGGTTGAGGAGACAATAAGGTGGTCAGAAGGGAAATCATGGAGGAGACCTTGGCTTCATCCATCGTGCAGGCTTGTATATGTGGTTCTATGTAGATTGTGTTTCAAAGGTGGAGCTTGTTTACAACTATGAACATTCTCCGATGTGCTTTTTGGACCTTCATTCCCAGAGCGAGAGCAGTGCCGAGGCTCTAGAAATGCCATGGATATTCTGAGCTGTCAGTGGCATTTCCCCGGTACTGTTCCCTTGGTGCCGCTCCTTGAAATGTCCAAAGGGATTATCATGTGTCTTGTGGCGGGTCCTAGCATTGTGAAAGGAAGCTGCTGCCCCTGGCTCAGAGGATTTCGGATGTGGTGGGAGGAGGAGTAGAACTACGACTATAAATTGTATCACAGCATATCGATTCCATCTTGAGAGTGGGGTTGGGGGGTTATGAAGGGGGGCTTTTATTGTACTTTTATACATTGTACCCTTGAAACTAATTCAATTTTTAAAAATTAATTAATTTATTTGGGGCTGCATTGGGTCTTTGTTGCTGCTAGCGGGCGTTCTCTAGTTGCAGTGAGCGGGGGCTCCTCTTGGCTGTGGTGCACGGGCTTCTCATTGCAGTGGCTTCTCTTGTTGCGGAGCATGGTCTCTAGGCACGCAGGCTTCCGTAGTTGTGGCACGTGGGCTCGGTTGATGTGGCACACGGGCTCTAGAGGGCAGGCTCAGTAGTTGTGGCGCGCGGGCTTAGTTACTCCGTGGCACGTGGGATCTTCCCAGACCAGGGCTCGAACCCATGACCCCTGCACTCGCAGGCATATTCTGAACCACTGCTCCACCAGGGAAGCCCGATAATTCAGTTTTTTATAAAGAGAAGATTCCTAATATTATTCCAAAATTTTAAAAATATGTAGTTGGATAACACTATGAAAAATTAACTGATATATTCTTTTATTATTTCTCTTTGCTCCCTGGATTTTTTTCCCCATCCAGTCAGCTAGGCACTGTGAGTTCACTGCATTAGGAAGGTAAAGACTCAGCAGAAATGAGGGAGAAAAACAGAAAAGTCTCAGCTTTGGAATGTTCACAACGGAGGCCACAGTAGAACAGGTGAGAATTCTGTGAACCAAAAATAAATGTCGTCTCAAATGCAAAAAAGTATTCTCTGCACTGGGAGGCAGGAGAGGGAGGGAGGGAAGGACTGAAGGAGAGAGATCAGTGTGGCCAGGGACATGGAGACTGTGCTTAAGGACGATATGCCCAGGAAGAGAATCAGAATCTGGAGAAGATTCAGCCTGCACGTGATCATTGCCTCCAGCCAGCACCCTCATCTCAGACGTTGGGAAATTCAGAGAGAGAGTGGGAGTACGTCAGGAGGGCCACGCGCATAGTCTGTGTGGCAGGGGTTGTGGCCGTTCCCTATTTGTGAGGAGTCCCCAGCAATTTGCAGGCCTCTTCTGGAAAATGCTGGCGGACGTCTCTAGTGCTTATGTGAAAGCTTGTTCACAAACCTTGAAAGATACAGATGTAGATGACAGATAGATGCATAGATAGAAAAATGTCATTAAATAAAAGCTCCAGGAAAGGTTTGGAAAATGCCCTTTATTGCATAGGACGCTTCTATTGTCATATGATATTAGACTGAGTGCCGGTCCCTTCATCCTCCTTCAGACCACGGCATTCTGTCTGCTACTCTCCCGAGGGTCCTTTCTTCTCCCTGGAAGGGATAAAACAAATGAGGTAGAACAGGAAGAGACAAGAAGCACTCCAAGCTCTGCTGGTCAGGGTTACCCTCCAGCATTGCCTTAATGCTCAGAGCCACACACACCACAGTGAGCTTGGCTCCAGATCAACTACCACACAACGAAGGTTCTGGAACATTTCCATATCTCGGGGAACCTCATTTCCATGTGACTCTCTTTCATATTCCCCTTTGTCACAGAAGGCTAGGTCCAGTGGTCCGGGTGAGATCTCGGCTCAGGCCCAAGGCTCTCAGACCTCAAAGTTCTGGTCCTGCAAGGGCCCCTGTCCTCTCTTGAGACCACTCCTGGCTATCTCTGCCGAGAAGGAGCTGCTGGCAGTACGTCCTCTAAGAGTTGAGGTCCATCGTGCAGACCCTGAGAAAACTCCTAGGAAAACGCTCCACCTCCTTGTTTACGTCAACAGAGGTCAATGTCTTTGTTAGTGCTGGGTGTGTCCCATTTGATGCAACTGCAGAGCCATTAGGTAAACCAGCACATGTGTGCGGCCCCTTCCCTTAGACTCCTCTGGGCCCTCGTGACATAGGCTCAGAAGACTGCCAGCCTCAAGCCTTACCTCTTCCAAGGGACGGCCACACCGTCTTCCAGGATCTTCTGTCCCATGAATCTCAGTTGCTGTTTGGAACTCAAAGGAGTGAAAAGACCCTGCCTGCGGGATCTCTTTGGGCTGGGGCCTTCCCCCGTGGGCTGCTCTCCCTCATTCTCCTTTTCTTCTTGCTTCTCTACCTCCTTCTCCTCCTCCTCCTCCTCCTCCTCCTCTTCGTTCTCCTCCTCCTCCTCCTCGTCCTCTTCCTCAGGGGTGCTCTCGGATTCCACATTGCCCATCCGCTGGGCCATGGTGAGATGAAAGGCACGGCAGCTGAAGCCCTGCAGGACGCCGCCCTTCACGTGCTGCTGGAGGATCTCCAAGGTGGGGAAGACCCGGCAGCAGGCCATGCACCTGAAGCCGGTCTCCATGGTCAGCATCCAGTCCGCTGTCTTAGCGCTGGGTCTCTCCTCGACGGCAGGTGGCCCTGATGGGCTGCCTGGCTCTGCCCTTTCCTCATACTCTTTCTCCTCCCCAGTGGGCTCACTGTCAGACAGGAGGCTTTCGGTGGACACATCAGAAGAGGGGTCAGTGGCTACTGCGCACACATCCTCAGGAAGGGTCACTTCTTCTATCCTCAGCTGCTTTTCAGGCAACTCCAAGGGTTTCTTTGTCTTCCAGGAGACAGCGACACCCTTGTTCACTTGTACCTGCATGTAGTATATTTTCATGCCCCTTTCCTCTTTGTCTGGGTGCAGATAGTTCTTACAGGGTGAAGAGGGTGAGGAGGAGACACAGTGTGATGGGGAAGCGGTCTCTCCTTCTTCCTGATCCTGGGCTAGGGGTGGTCTAGGCTGGGCAGTGTCTCGATGAAATCTCCGGATTCCTGAAAAAGGAAATTAAAATCATAATAACATGCATGGGCCATGCCGGAAGCTGAGGGAGCAGGTGTGGTAGACGAGAGAGGGACATTGGCACGACATAGCAATGTCGTGAGCTTGGTGTCCGTTGGCCGTAGGACGGAGTGGTGTATCTGGTGTCATCTGTGGGCTTTTCATGTGCGTGGGGGGGTATACTGGAGCGGTGTCTGTATACAGGGGTGTGGAGTATGGTGGTGAGGGCTGTAGTATGTGAGGGATGCGGCTGGATGCGTGTACGATGAGGAGTGTGAGTTTGGGAATATCGGTGGTGCATTCCTTGTGGAATGGGGCTGTGGTGCAGGAGAGTACTGTGGAGCACGTGCTTGGGGTTGATGTGCACTGAGAAGGGCTGTGCCTGGAGGGCGCGTGTATGTGTGAGCTGTGTGCACCTGAGCTGGATGGTCCTGCTCTCAGGCTGGAGGTGTATGATGCAGAACTCTGTCCTTCTCTGGAAGCAAAGGCAAAGACAAAGCCTACATTTTCCTCTGAAGATGCTTAATCTGGTCCCTCTTCCCTCCACCTCAAGCCCAGACCTTTCCGGCCCCTGCTCCTTGACTTCCCCACCATGGTAGTAGCAGTATTCACACACACACCCCCAGACTCAGCTGGCATCCACGCCCTAGGAACAGCTCAGCCATCCTGCCCAGGCTCCTCCACAGAGCCCTCATCACCTCTGATGACCCTGGATTTCCTCTCAGCCTCCCTGGGATCTGTGTGCCTCCTGCTTCACAGCCAAGCACCCCGTCACCTGAGGAGCCCCACGCCCTTACCAGCGTAGCTGAGCTTGCGCAGAGTAGAAGTACAGAAGAAGTATTTAGAGGCAGAGGAGACCTCCACTGCCCCTGGGCTGCAGCCTTGGGCCACCACAGTGGATCCAAGCCGAGGGGGATCCTCTTGTGACTTCGAGATTCCTGAGGGAGGAATGAAAGGCTCAGGGTGGGTTCATCAGTCCTCTGTCCACAAATATTTACTGAGTGTGTGACACGTGTCAGGTGCAGTGAATACACACAGTTGAGAGTGTGGTTCCCAGTGGATCCTCCAGGATTTAATTCCAATCAATACTTATTCTCTCACTGTCTAGTTGGTAAGGTAGGCCTCGGTGGTGACTGTGAGTGTGTGGGAAGAGTGAGTGATGTGTATCAGTTAAGTCTGTGGTAAGTGTGGGGTTGGCATGGGGAGCACAGTGCAGACGTGTCTATCTGTGTCTGTGGCCTTTGTGTGCATGGTTTCTGTTCACAAGTCAGGAATTCTGGGACGTGTAACGTTTCCTCATTACATGGTGTGGCTTGTATTTATGGTGTGTGTTCATTCATTCATTCACCAAGATTCAGTAAGCAGCTACTCCTGTGTATCCGGCACTCTTCCATTGTTGTAGTCTTTGGTAACGCTGCACATTCTAGTAGGGGAAGACACACACTAAACAAAACTACAATAAATATATAATACATCAGCTGGTGGTAAGTATATAAGGGTTGCCAGACTTAGCGAACAAGAATACAAGGCACCCAGTTAAATTTCAGTTTCAGATAAACCCAGAATAATCTTTTAGTGTAAGTATTCCCATGCAGTATTTGGCCTGACTTAGTTTTAGTGTAAGTATAGCCCATACAATATGTGGGACATACGGATACTGAAAAATTTCTTGTTGTTTATCTGGAATTCAAATTGAACTGGATAGCCCATATTTTCTCTGGCAATCCTGACATGGGTTACTGAGACTGTGGTTTACTGTGGTTTGTACAAAGCGGGTCTGGCATTACTCAAGAATGTGTTATAAGTGTGGTGTGTATGACACGTGACTGGTTCTTATAGAGGTATTTAGAGATGGCTGAAGTTAGCTGTATTTGTGCAAGAGTTGAGGAGATATATGTATATAGTGTGTGTGTGTGTGTGTGTGTGTGTGTGTCCTATATATATAGTGTGTGTGTCTATATACATATCTCATCTCCAGCGTTTGGTGTTGGAGGAGAGGATTGTGATACAGGTGGGTTGTATGAGAATGTAGTACAGGAGGGATCCGTGTATATACCTCCATGTGCTGTGTGTGGTTTACTAAGGAAGTTATATGTGGGGTGTGTGATATTTTTGCTGCATCAGAGTGTACATGGGTGTATGAGTTACTGTCTCATAAAACACCCCTAACAAGAATTCTGTATACACTCTTACGTACACCGAGTGTCAGCCAGGTCCAGGCAGGGTGACAAGAACTTTACCACGCAGACTTTATATCTGGTAAGCACTCTACCCCCATTCATCTCGCTCTTCTCTGCACTACCACACACACACACACACACACACACACACACACACACACAGGAACATAGGGCAAAATATTCTGAATGGTCAGGGGCAGTCATTGCCTTCCCCAGCCTGTCCCAGCCACTGCCTGGAAATCTGCCTGCTGTCTAGAGCTCCATTCCCAGGGCCCATCCTACAGTCTCCAGGGCCCTGGGCCTGGTAGGAGCTACTGGGCTCTAATCTGGGGCAGAGGCCTCTAGCTGGAGCTCTGGGGTGACCACCCCTCTCCCAGGGCAAGCTACTCGCCTACATTTAATGCACGCAGGCACCACGTGGCCCGTGGCTCTCAGAGCTCCCCGCAGGACCCTGAGGCCATTTCTCACCCCCGCTCACGCGGTCTCAGTCTCTGGAAAACCCTTCCCTTCCCTTGATCTCCTTTGGGAAATTCTTCCTGTTGAAGGAATAAAACCTCCTTGCTTTCAATATGACACCATCCCTAGACAAACAATCTTCTTTCAAAGTGCATTCCACTTGTCAAGATATTTTTCAACAGGGCCTTCAACTCATGGGGCTTCTCTTTCCACTTTGGTAAAAGAGGCCAAGCAACTCATGGGTCTCTCTCAGCATCCTTGCATCCTTCACATCCCCCACCTCATGACCCCAGGGAAAGATCCAAGAGCATAAGAGAGAAATCGGGGACTGAGAAAAGCTGCACCTCTAGGTCTGTGCAAGCAGGATGCAGCCTGCTGTGAGTCCGACAAAGCTCCAGGCCCGGCTGCCCCAGGAGAGAGTCCTCAGACCAGCGGAGCTGACCTCCCATCTCCCAGGGGGCATCTGGCCGTTCTGTGCCGTCTCACACCACAGGGACCCTCCGGATAGATACGGCAGCATCAGTGAGACAAGGTCTCTCGCTCCCTGCTTCACAGGTGACACGTTCTCAGTCCCCCGCTTCCTAGAGAAGCTTCAGTTTGGCAGAAACCCATGTGCCCCAGACAAGTTGCCCCCCACATACCTCCTCCGTTCTCGGCAGTTTCCTGGGACTCTTCATTTTCCAGATGTTTCCTCTTTTGTCGCCGTTCCATCGTACCAACTAGAAGTCTCCCTTAGAAGATGCCTCAAGAGATGTCCAACTCCTCCTCTTCCCTACAGGTTGGCCCTTCTTGGCTCTTGGGCAATCCGTTGAAATGATTCAATACAAACAAAAATAGTCAAGTCTCCTAAATGGCTGAAAAACTTGTACCACTTGGTGAACCAGCAGTAGTGCCTAGTGCTCACCAGGGCTGTTATGTTTGCAAGGTTGCCAGGCTCACAGTGGAATTCTGTGACCTCAGTGATGACATCAGAGCATTCGGTGGACCTAGGTTGAGCACAGTGTCTGCAATAGCACAGGCCCCATTTTCAAGAACAATTCCTTTTTCCCAGCCGAAGCTTTCCCGTGAAAGGGAAAGGTTCCTACCATATCTATTATAAATTGTATCATACCATGTCTATTATAAAATTCACATTTTGATTGGAGATCTTTTAATGTCTTTTCTAGAGAGATTTAATATGAATGTTTTAAATGGTCTCCAGTTTCCCTGTGGAGTATTGACATTTTAAACTCTGCCCTTCAATTTTCCCTCAATACGTGTAATTTTGTCACGGCTATTTCTGTACTTAAAGATGAGGAACTATATAATTGATTTCTTCATTTTTTCCCCATCTCTTTCCAAGGTACTGCATTTGATTGTGTCTTGCGACTGAGTGAAAAATGCTAGTCCTTGAGTCAGGACATTGGGCCCTTTAGCAAGTAACTCAACCTATCTGGGCTTCAGCTTCTGTATGTGCGATCAAGAGGCTTGGACTAGCTGACTTTTCAAATGCTGTGTTTCTTTGATTCACTCTCACTTACTGATCTGCTCCTTAAGAAGAGGGTCTGTTCTCATAAAGTAACAACAGTCTTTTCCTAACCTTGGGTTGGGCGGAGTTTAACTGTTCGTACTCAGTTTGTTAGTTATATTGCCTTCTACGTATGCTTAGCTCTAAATAATTTATACGGCTCTTGTGACAATTTTTAGATCTTCTTTTTTTCTTATTTTCTTTTATAGTTTCTAATTTGTTATCGCCAGTGTAGAGGAGCCTGATTGACTTTTAAAATTTATTGATCTTGTATGTGTGTGCCTTGTTGAACCGTCTTATTAGTTCCTGCTAGTTTATCTGTGGGTTCTTTTGGGTCTCCTAGATAAATGAGCATATTAAATGTAAATAATGTGTTCTTTGGATAAAGTTTATTTTCTTGCATCTCTATATATAGAAGCAATATGTTGAATTGATTTAAATATTTAAATACTTACATACCTGTTATCACAATCTAACGTTCTTTATCTTATTTTCTTTCAATCAATATTATGTTTTGAAGATTTATCCACGTGAATCCATATAGATCTAGGTCTTTGATTTTTGACTGTTTGATATTATGTGATCACATGCATATAGCATCATTTATTTTCCATTCAAGCATTATTGGACAATTGGATTGTTTCCCTCCCTTCTCTAGAACAAACAACATTTCCTAGAATATCCCTGAAGATGTCTGACAGTCGAGAAGGGCCAGGCTGCCCGAAGGATTGCTACTTGCTTTTAGCCACCTTCCAACAGGCCGTCTCCAGCCAGCAATTTGAAGCACAGCTGAAATGAGAACTGCCCCAAATGTGAAGATCTTAGGAGCTTCCTAGAAGGTGGGAGGTTAATGATAGGCATCCTGCTGGGATCCCAGGGGAGTCTGAGCTGGCCTGAATCTCATCTTCCTCCTCCAACTCTCAAGAGAAATGTGGAGGAAAGAAGACTTCAAAAACTGTGAGCAGGCAGAGGGAGAGATATTGGGGGCCGAAGCTGTAACTGAGGTCTTGGTGTGGGCTGTGAGCACGCAGAGCCTCTCGAGAGCCAGGCTCTGCCTTCTGAGAACTTCTCCCCTAAGGCTGCTCATAATTCACGTGATACCAGCCATATAGAGCCGACTTGGCCCACACTGTCACAGAAAGCCTTATCAGAATCTCTTCTTCTTCATACACTCTTGTGTCTGTTACTTGGTTATTGCCTTTGGTACTCCAGTGATGTGAACCACAGTCGCCAGGGGATGGAGGACACTAGTGACCCATCTTGCTCTGTGGCCTCAGTCCACAGCTGGAGGGTAAGGGAAGAGGCCAAATGAAGGTCAAGAAGGAAAGATGGAGTTTGAAGAGAAGACCTGAGTTAAGGGTGTCTTCTCAAGTCTTGATGACTGAAATGTAGCTCCAGTACCTGAAGTCCTGCTTGTTCTCAAGGCTGACCGCGGGGCTGGGTGCACTCAGTGAAGGAACCGTATACACTTAGTATTTCCTTGCTTGCTCACACTTGCCCTCCTCTGATACACCCTCTGCAAGACTGATCTTCCCCTGAAACAACTTTCCACCTGCCACTGTCATCTCATGAACGTTTGCTTCCCCTTCCTAGTGTCCCCCTAGAATGCCATTGCAGCCAATTCATAATTTGATAATCATGCTGCTTACCATATTCTCAGCAACTTCTGAGAAATTTTATTCGCTTTATTCCATAGTCTTCACCCATCAATAATCTTCCTTAACTTCCTAGCTGCAGGTTAACCCATTCGGAATCATTTCTTTTGCTTTCTCTTCTTTGGCAAATCCTTTCTATCTTTCAAGGTCTTTTTCTTGTCTCTCTACCATCTTGCCTTCCTGAACTTCTTTTTTTTCCGTTTAAGTAACCTTTCAATCTCCTTCCCCAATTTCCTCATACACATTGAGAGTTTATTCCTCACACGTTAGACAGCGGTTTATGAATGGCTAGGCATAATGGACTCAGAATGAGTTGGCACCCCCGAGGTACCTGTCTTGCTGGGGAGCCACAGGTGAAGGGCTGGCTGCTGGACACATGTTTGCATGGAGTCAGGCTGAGTGGCCTCAGGGTGTTTGCTCTGCACTTGTGTGTGTTTCTCCCTAGTTGGTTTCCTTGTCCAGCCACCTGTGACCTCCCTCCATCCAGCCCAGGGAATCCTTCTCATCACAGGGGTAGGATGTTTGTCTCATTTTCCATCACATCCTTTCCCCAAAGTTTGGTTGTGAGTTGTTCCCATTCCAAAGACCTTTCCTCTTTGAAGAGAAAAGAGAAAATCTTGTCTCTCCTTTTCTCTCACTTCACTTCTGCTCTATTATCTCCTCCGTCCAGAATGGCCCACTGACTCACATGGGTGTAGATCCAAAGATGGCAAGAAATTCCAGCAATTCTGAGATAATAATACGGATGGATCAGGAAAACTTGAAAACATTTATCCCGCCACATTAAAAAAAATTGCACTTCCAGTGTATTCAGAGTCTCAGTGTAGAAACACAAATGATAGAGAAATTGAATTACACTCAAGTTTTTCTTTCCTCCTTTCCTGATTTATTCTAATCCTCCAAGTTAACATGATGAACTCTTTGTTGTGTAGTTTCAGACATTTTCTACCCATGCACACTTTTCTTCTTTTCACATTAGAGTGTGAACTAGGTCACTTTCAACATGCTGTGATTCTGTGATTCACTGTCTCCCACCGAGTCATCCACGGATAATGTCATCTGTTTCACGGAGAACTATTTCCAATAGCTAATAGCCAATGTCTGTGGAGTGCTTACTCTGTGTCGGTTTCTTGTAACTACTTTACAGATCATTTGTACAGCATACCCATGGACCAGGTACAATTATGACCCCCAAGTGACAGATAAGTGCAGATAAGTACAAATAAATACAGAGGCCAAGTGACTTGCCCAAGACACTGGAGCAAATCAAAATCCATGCCTCTGTAATCATTTTGCTCTATTGCCTCTGTCTGGGAGGCTTGATGATTTGGCAACTAAAACCTTAAATATCATGTTCCATTTTTATATCTGTGACACAAGCGTGGGGCTGTGATACGGGGTAACTAACCTGACTACTTTTGAAAACCCTTATGCACCTGGATGAAAGTAAGCCAGGGACTGCAAGCCATAGATTTAAGGTTTCCTACCAACTTTTAAAAATAGCTTCTTGAATGCAATTTATGTAGTGTCAAGTCTAGGATGTAGTCCAAATAGTAACAGAAAAATGGAGATATGTAGAAAAATACTTAAAGTTGACAAGTATTGGGAGTGTAGTATTTTTGGGGCCAGCGTGTAGACCACAGGAATCTTGCTGTTTCCATCCCAAAGGGAAGAGCCCTACGTTGCAACTGCCAAGGTCCCTGGGACAGCAAGTGTGCTCACTGCTTAGTAAAGAAGCATCCTCAGTTTGATAGAATCATATGGGAGCCTTACATTTGGTTAGCAGTTCTACATTCTTGATGTAATAATATTTTCAGGGTGTGGGAGGGTATCAAGCTCTGAAAATACCCTTGGAGAGATCTGCTTATTAAGTTTGGCTTTTTCAGTCTCCCTACTACTTCTTTACTAAACACCAGGCGGTTTCCTTCACTTTTCAGAACCATATTGTTTTTCCCTTCTCTAATGAACTTTGAAATACTTTTGGATGAGCTATTAAGATTGGGAAAAAATAAACATCTCTTTAAAATAAGGAAGATAATAACAATGACAAGTAGAAAAAGCTCTAAAACAGAGAATATCCTCCATTCTAGCCACTGACTGGGAGTGGAAGGTTCGTGCTCGCTGTCCAGGACGTAGAAATAAAAGCTGAGGAGGCGCTGAGGCGTCTCCTGGATCTCTATGAGCCTCCATCATTTCTGCTGAGTAGGGTTGACAGATAAAATATAGACTGTTTAGTTAAATATGAATGTTTGAAAAACAACGAGTACATTTTGAAGATAAGTATGCCCCAAATAGTTCATAGGATCTACTTATACTAAAAATAATGACTTATTATTCATGTGAAGTTCAAGTTTAACTGGGGATCCTGTATTTTTATGTCCTAAATCTGACAGCCCTACTGATGATCCACAATGGAGGCAGTTGAGGAACGGTACATGCTGGCTCTCGGACAGTCAGAAATGGCTTCAGCAGATCCAGGTACAGTATGAAATTCTTTTTGGATGTAGCTCAGAAGCCATGGCCAGCCCTTGACTGCAAGTACTGCCTCGGGTTTCCCTGAGGTGGGGTAAACCTTCCTCTTAATGGCCTTTTGGTAAGTCTGGAAGACCATATCCAAGGGGAGCCCCAAAGTCAGTTTCATCCTCACAACCATGTTTCCAATTCCTGGAATTGGCTGCATGTGACTCACAAGAGCTGAGGAGGTTTGTGGAAGTTGGGAGTGTCATAGCTTGAACCCTTTGTAGGTAAAGTTTTGCTGTTGTGAGAGTTTTAACAGGAGCAATGTGAAAGACTCCAAGTCCCCAGGTAGATAGAAATAATCCTGTTCTACCTGTGTGTATGTGACAAGTCTCTAATAGTTCAGAGAGCAAGTATCTGGTCTTAGAAAGACTGATCCAAGCTTGGATGTTTCTGGTGACAAGGCAAGGTCCTGAGTTTCAAGTTCACCTTTTATGGTTGAGGAGACAATAAGGTGGTCAGAAGGGAAATCATGGAGGAGACCTTGGCTTCATCCATCGTGCAGGCTTGTATATGTGGTTCTATGTAGATTGTGTTTCAAAGGTGGAGCTTGTTTACAACTATGAACATTCTCCGATGTGCTTTTTGGACCTTCATTCCCAGAGCGAGAGCAGTGCCGAGGCTCTAGAAATGCCATGGATATTCTGAGCTGTCAGTGGCATTTCCCCGGTACTGTTCCCTTGGTGCCGCTCCTTGAAATGTCCAAAGGGATTATCATGTGTCTTGTGGCGGGTCCTAGCATTGTGAAAGGAAGCTGCTGCCCCTGGCTCAGAGGATTTCGGATGTGGTGGGAGGAGGTGTAGTACTACGACTATAAATTGTATCACAGCATATCGATTCCATCTTGAGAGTGGGGTTGGGGGGTTATGAAGGGGGGCTTTTATTGTACTTTTATACATTGTACCCTTGAAACTAATTCAATTTTTAAAAATTAATTAATTTATTTGGGGCTGCATTGGGTCTTTGTTGCTGCTAGCGGGCGTTCTCTAGTTGCAGTGAGCGGGGGCTCCTCTTGGCTCTGGTGCACGGGCTTCTCATTGCAGTGGCTTCTCTTGTTGTGGAGCATGGTCTCTAGGCACGCAGGCTTCCGTAGTTGTGGCACGTGGGCTCGGTTGATGTGGCACACGGGCTCTAGAGCGCAGGCTCAGTAGTTGTGGCACGCGGGCTTAGTTACTCCGTGGCACGTGGGATCTTCCCAGACCAGGGCACGAACCCATGACCCCTGCATTCGCAGGCATATTCTTAACCACTGCTCCACCAGGGAAGCCCGAAAATTCAGTTTTTTATAAAGAGAAGATTCCTAATATTATTCCAAAATTTAAAAATATGTAGTTGGATAACACTATGAAAAATTAACTGATATATTCTTTTATTATTTCTCTTTGCTCCCTGGATTTTTTTCCCCATCCAGTCAGCTAGGCACTGTGAGTTCACTGCATTAGGAAGGTAAAGACTCAGCAGAAATGAGGGAGAAAAACAGAAAAGTCTCAGCTTTGGAATGTTCACAACGGAGGCCACAGTAGAACAGGTGAGAATTCTGTGAACCAAAAATAAATGTCGTCTCAAATGCAAAAAAGTATTCTCTGCACTGGGAGGCAGGAGAGGGAGGGAGGGAAGGACTGAAGGAGAGAGATCAGTGTGACCAGGGACATGGAGACTGTGCTTAAGGACGATATGCCCAGGAAGAGAATCAGAATCTGGAGAAGATTCAGCCTACACGTGATCATTGCCTCCAGCCAGCACCCTCATCTCAGACGTTGGGAAATTCAGAGAGAGAGTGGGAGTACGTCAGGAGGGCCACGCGCATAGTCTGTGTGGCACGGGTTGTGGCCGTTCCCTATTTGTGAGGAGTCCCCAGCAATTTGCAGGCCTCTTCTGGAAAATGCTGGCGGACGTCTCTAGTGCTTATGTGAAAGCTTGTTCACAAACCTTGAAAGATACAGATGTAGATGACAGATAGATGCATAGATAGAAAAATGTCCTTAAATAAAAGCTCCAGGAAAGGTTTGGAAAATGCCCTTTATTGCATAGGACGCTTCTATTGTCATATGATGTTAGACTGAGTGCCGGTCCCTTCATCCTCCTTCAGACCACGGCATTCTGTCTGCTACTCTCCCGAGGGTCCTTTCTTCTCCCTGGAAGGGATAAAACAAATGAGGTAGAACAGGAAGAGACAAGAAGCACTCCAAGCTCTGCTGGTCAGGGTTACCCTCCAGCATTGCCTTAATGCTCAGAGCCACACACACCACAGTGAGCTTGGCTCCAGATCAACTACCACACAACGAAGGTTCTGGAACACTTCCATATCTCGGGGAACCTCATTTCCACGTGACTCTCTTTCATATTCCCCTTTGTCACAGAAGGCTAGGTCCAGTGGTCCGGGTGAGATCTCAGCTCAGGCCCAAGGCTCTCAGACCTCAAAGTTCTGGTCCTGCAAGGGCCCCTGTCCTCTCTTGAGACCACTCCTGGCTCTCTCTGCCGAGAAGGAGCTGCTGGCAGTACGTCCTCTAAGAGTTGAGGTCCATCGTGCAGACCCTGAGAAAACTCCTAGGAAAAGGCTCCACCTTCTTGTTTACGTCAACAGAGGTCAATGCCTTTCTTAGTGCTGGGTGTGTCCCATTTGATGCAACTGCAGAGCCATTAGGTAAACCAGCACATGTGTGCGGCCCCTTCCCTTAGACTCCTCTGGGCCCTCGTGACATAGGCTCAGAAGACTGCCAGCCTCAAGCCTTACCTCTTCCAAGGGACGGCCACACCGTCTTCCAGGATCTTCTGTCCCATGAATCTCAGTTGCTGTTTGGAACTCAAAGGAGAGAAAAGACCCTGCCTGCGGGGTCTCTTTGGGCTGGGGCCTTCCCCCGTGGGCTGCTCTCCCTCATTCTCCTTTTCTTCTTGCTTCTCTACCTCCTTCTCCTCCTCCTCCTCCTCCACCTCCTCCTCGTTCTCCTCCTCCTCCTCATCGTCCTCTTCCTCAGGGGTGCTCTCGGATTCCACATTGCCCATCCGCTGGGCCATGGTGAGATGAAAGGCACGGCAGCTGAAGCCCTGCAGGACGCCACCCTTCACGTGCTGCTGGAGGATCCCCAAGGTGGGGAACACCCGGCAGCAGGCCATGCACCTGAAGCCGGTCTCCATGGTCAGCATCCAGTCCGCTGTCTTGGCGCTGGGTCTCTCCTCGACGGCAGGTGGCCCTGATGGGCCGCCTGGCTCTGCCCTTTCCTCATGCTCTTTCTCCTCCCCAGTGGGCTCACTGTCAGACAGGAGGCTTTCGGTGGACACATCAGAAGAGGGGTCAGTGGCTACTGCGCACACATCCTCAGGAAGGGTCACTTCTTCTATCCTCAGCTGCTTTTCAGGCAACTCCAAGGGTTTTTTTGTCTTCCAGGAGACAGCGACACCCTTGTTCACTTGTACCTGCATGTAGTATATTTTCATGCCCCTTTCCTCTTTGTCTGGGTGCAGATAGTTCTTACAGGGTGAAGAGGGTGAGGAGGAGACACAGTGTGATGGGGAAGCGGTCTCTCCTTCTTCCTGATCCTGGGCTAGGGGTGGTCTAGGCTGGGCAGTGTCTCGATGAAATCTCCGGATTCCTGAAAAAGGAAATTAAAATCATAATAACATGCATGGGCCATGCCGGAAGCTGAGGGAGCAGGTGTGGTAGACGAGAGAGGGACATTGGCACGACATAGCAATGTCGTGAGCTTGGTGTCCGTTGGCCGTAGGACGGAGTGGTGTATCTGGTGTCATCTGTGGGCTTTTCATGTGCGTGGGGGGTTATACTGGAAAGGTGTCTGTATACAGGGGTGTGGAGTATGGTGGTGAGGGCTGTAGTATGTGAGGGATGCGGCTGGATGCGTGTACGATGAGGAGTGTGAGTTTGGGAATATCGGTGGTGCATTCCTTGTGGAATGGGGCTGTGGTGCAGGAGAGTACTGTGGAGCACGTGCTTGGGGTTGATGTGCACTGAGAAGGGCTGTGCCTGGAGGGCGCGTGTATGTGTGAGCTGTGTGCACCTGAGCTGGATGGTCCTGCTCTCAGGCTGGAGGTGTATGATGCAGAACTCTGTCCTTCTCTGGAAGCAAAGGCAAAGACAAAGCCTACATTTTCCTCTGAAGATGCTTAATCTGGTCCCTCTTCCCTCCACCTCAAGCCCAGACCTTTCCGGCCCCTGCTCCTTGACTTCCCCACCATGGTAGTAGCAGTATTCACACACACACCCCCAGACTCAGCTGGCATCCACGCCCTCGGAACAGCTCAGCCATCCTGCCCAGGCTCCTCCACAGAGCCCTCATCACCTCTGATGACCCTGGATTTCCTCTCAGCCTCCCTGGGATCTGTGTGCCTCCTGCTTCACAGCCAAGCACCCCGTCACCTGAGGAGCCCCACGCCCTTACCAGCGTAGCTGAGCTTGCACAGAGTAGAAGTACAGAAGAAGTATTTAGAGGCAGAGGAGACCTCCCCTGCCCCTGGGCTGCAGCCTTGGGCCACCACAGTGGATCCAAGCCGAGGGGGATCCTCTTGTGACTTCGAGAGTCCTGAGGGAGGAATGAAAGGCTCAGGGTGGGTTCATCAGTCCTCTGTCCACAAATATTTACTGAGTGTGTGACACGTGTCAGGTGCAGTGAATACACACAGTTGAGAGTGTGGTTCCCAGTGGATCCTCCAGGATTTAATTCCAATCAATACTTATTCTCTCACTGTCTAGTTGGTAATGTAGGCCTCGGTGGTGACTGTGAGTGTGTGGGAAGAGTGAGTGATGTGTATCAGTTAAGTCTGTGGTAAGTGTGGGGTTGGCATGGGGAGCACAGTGCAGATGTGTCTATCTGTGTCTGTGGCCTTTGTGTGCATGGTTTCTGTTCACAAGTCAGGAATTCTGGGACATGTAACGTTTCCTCATTACATGGTGTGGCTTGTATTTATGGTGTGTGTTCATTCATTCATTCACCAAGATTCAGTAAGCAGCTACTCCTGTGTATCCGGCACTCTTCCATTGTTGTAGTCTTTGGTAACGCTGCACATTCTAGTAGGGGAAGACACACACTAAACAAAACTACAATAAATATATAATACATCAGCTGGTGGTAAGTATATAAGGGTTGCCAGACTTAGCGAACAAGAATACAAGGCACCCAGTTAAATTTCAGTTTCAGATAAACCCAGAATAATCTTTGAGTGTAAGTATTCCCATGCAGTATTTGGCCTGACTTAGTTTTAGTGTAAGTATAGCCCATACAATATGTGGGACATACGGATACTGAAAAATTACTTGTTGTTTATCTGGAATTCAAATTGAACTGGATAGCCCATATTTTCTCTGGCAATCCTGACATGGGTTACTGAGACTGTGGTTTACTGTGGTTTGTACAAAGCGGGTCTGGCATTACTCAAGAATGTGTTATAAGTGTGGTGTGTATGACACGTGACTGGTTCTTATAGAGGTATTTAGAGATGGCTGAAGTTAGCTGTGTTTGTGCAAGAGTTGAGGAGATACATGTATATAGTGTGTGTGTGTGTGTGTGTGTGTGTGTCCTATATATATAGTGTGTGTGTCTATATACATATCTCATCTCCAGCGTTTGGTGTTGGAGGAGAGGATTGTGATACAGGTGGGTTGTATGAGAATGTAGTACAGGAGGGATCCGTGTATATACCTCCATGTGCTGTGTGTGGTTTACTAAGGAAGTTATATGTGGGGTGTGTGATATTTTTGCTGCATCAGAGTGTACATGGGTGTATGAGTTACTGTCTCATAAAACACCCCTAACAAGAATTCTGTATACACTCTTACGTACACCGAGTGTCAGCCAGGTCCAGGCAGGGTGACAAGAACTTTACCACACAGACTTTATATCTGGTAAGCACTCTACCCCCATTCATCTCGCTCTTCTCTGCACTACCACACACACACACACACACACACACACACACACTCACACACACACAGGAACATAGGGCAAAATATTCTGAATGGTCAGGGGCAGTCATTGCCTTCCCCAGCCTGTCCCAGCCACTGCCTGGAAATCTGCCTGCTGTCTAGAGCTCCATTCCCAGGGCCCATCCTACAGTCTCCAGGGCCCTGGGCCTGGTAGGAGCTACTGGGCTCTAATCTGGGGCAGAGGCCTCTAGCTGGAGCTCTGGGGTGACCACCCCTCTCCCAGGGCAAGCTACTCGCCTACATTTAATGCACGCAGGCACCACGTGGCCCGTGGCTCTCAGAGCTCCCCGCAGGACCCTGAGGCCATTTCTCACCCCCGCTCACGCGGTCTCAGTCTCTGGAAAACCCTTCCCTTCCCTTGATCTCCTTTGGGAAATTCTTCCTGTTGAAGGAATAAAACCTCCTTGCTTTCAATATGACACCATCCCTAGACAAACAATCTTCTTTCAAAGTGCATTCCACTTGTCAAGATATTTTTCAACAGGGCCTTCAACTCATGGGGCTTCTCTTTCCACTTTGGTAAAAGAGGCCAAGCAACTCATGGGTCTCTCTCAGCATCCTTGCATCCTTCACATCCCCCACCTCATGACCCCTAGGAAAGATCCAAGAGCATAAGAGAGAAATCGGGGACTGAGAAAAGCTGCACCTCTAGGTCTGTGCAAGCAGGATGCAGCCTGCTGTGAGTCCGACAAAGCTCCAGGCCCGGCTGCCCCAGGAGAGAGTCCTCAGACCAGCGGAGCTGACCTCCCATCTCCCAGGGGGCATCTGGCCTTTCTGTGCCATCTCACACCACAGGGACCCTCCGGATAGATACGGCAGCATCAGTGAGACAAGGTCTCTCGCTCCCTGCTTCACAGGTGACACGTTCTCAGTCCCCCGCTTCCTAGAGAAGCTTCAGTTTGGCAGAAACCCATGTGCCCCAGACAAGTTGCCCCCCACATACCTCCTCCGTTCTCGGCAGTTTCCTGGGACTCTTCATTTTCCAGATGTTTCCTCTTTTGTCGCCGTTCCATCGTACCAACTAGAAGTCTCCCTTAGAAGATGCCTCAAGAGATGTCCAACTCCTCCTCTTCCCTACAGGTTGGCCCTTCTTGCCTCTTGGGCAATCCGTTGAAATGATTCAATACAAACAAAAATAGTCAAGTCTCCTAAATGGCTGAAAAACTTGTACCACTTGGTGAACCAGCAGTAGTGCCTAGTGCTCACCAGGGCTGTTATGTTTGCAAGGTTGCCAGGCTCACAGTGGAATTCTGTGACCTCAGTGATGACATCAGAGCATTCGGTGGACCTAGGTTGAGCACAGTGTCTGCAATAGCACAGGCCCCATTTTCAAGAACAATTCCTTTTTCCCAGCCGAAGCTTTCCCGTGAAAGGGAAAGGTTCCTACCATATCTATTATAAATTGTATCATACCATGTCTATTATAAAATTCACATTTTGATTGGAGATCTTTTAATGTCTTTTCTAGAGAGATTTAATATGAATGTTTTAAATGGTCTCCAGTTTCCCTGTGGAGTATTGACATTTTAAACTCTGCCCTTCAATTTTCCCTCAATACGTGTAATTTTGTCACGGCTATTTCTGTACTTAAAGATGAGGAACTATATAATTGATTTCTTCATTTTTTCCCCATCTCTTTCCAAGGTACTGCATTTGATTGTGTCTTGCGACTGAGTGAAAAATGCTAGTCCTTGAGTCAGGACATTGGGCCCTTTAGCAAGTAACTCAACCTATCTGGGCTTCAGCTTCTGTATGTGCGATCAAGAGGCTTGGACTAGCTGACTTTTCAAATGCTGTGTTTCTTTGATTCACTCTCACTTATTGATCTGCTCCTTAAGAAGAGGGTCTGTTCTCATAAAGTAACAACAGTCTTTTCCTAACCTTGGGTTGGGCGGAGTTTAACTGTTCGTACTCAGTTTGTTAGTTATATTGCCTTCTACGTATGCTTAGCTCTAAATAATTTATACGGCTCTTGTGACAATTTTTAGATCTTCTTTTTTTCTTATTTTCTTTTATAGTTTCTAATTTGTTATCGCCAGTGTAGAGGAGCCTGATTGACTTTTAAAATTTATTGATCTTGTATGTGTGTGCCTTGTTGAACCGTCTTATTAGTTCCTGCTAGTTTATCTGTGGGTTCTTTTGGGTCTCCTAGATAAATGAGCATATTAAATGTAAATAATGTGTTCTTTGGATAAAGTTTATTTTCTTGCATCTCTATATATAGAAGCAATATGTTGAATTGATTTAAATATTTAAACACTTACATACCTGTTATCACAATCTAACATTGTTTATCTTATTTTCTTTCAATCAATATTATGTTTTCAAGATTTATCCACGTGAATCCATATAGATCTAAGTCTTTGATTTTTGACTGTTTGATATTATGTGATCACATGCATATAGCATCATTTATTTTCCATTCAAGCATTATTGGACAATTGGATTGTTTCCCTCCCTTCTCTAGAACAAACAACATTTCCTAGAATATCCCTGAAGATGTCTGACAGTCGAGAAGGGCCAGGCTGCCCGAAGGATTGCTACTTGCTTTTAGCCACCTTCCAACAGGCCGTCTCCAGCCAGCAATTTGAAGCACAGCTGAAATGAGAACTGCCACAAATGTGAAGATCTTAGGAGCTTCCTAGAAGGTGGGAGGTTAATGATAGGCATCCTGCTGGGATCCCAGGGGAGCCTGAGCTGGCCTGAAGCTCATCTTCCTCCTCCACCTCTCAAGAGAAATGTGGAGGAAAGAAGACTTCAAAAACTGTGAGCAGGCAGAGGGAGAGATATTGGGGGCCGAAGCTGTAACTGAGGTCTTGGAGTGGGCTGTGAGCACGCAGAGCCTCTCGAGAGCCAGGCTCTGCCTTCTGAGGACTTCTCCCCTAAGGCTGCTCATAATTCACGTGATACCAGCCATATAGAGCCGACTTGGCCCACACTGTCACAGAAAGCCTTATCAGAATCTCTTCTTCTTCATACACTCTTGTGTCTGTTACTTGGTTATTGCCTTTGGTACTCCACTGATGTGAACCACAGTCGCCAGGGGATGGAGGACACTAGTGACCCATCTTGCTCTGTGGCCTCAGTCCACAGCTGGAGGCTAAGGGAAGAGTCCAAATGAAGGTCAAGAAGGAAAGATGGAGTTTGAAGAGAAGACCTGAGTTAAGGGTGTCTTCTCAAGTCTTGATGACTGAAATGTAGCTCCAATACCTGAAGTCCTGCTTGTTCTCAAGGCTGACCGCGGGGCTGGGTGCACTCAGTGAAGGAACCGTATACACTTAGTATTTCCTTGCTTGCTCACACTTGCCCTCCTCTGATACACCCTCTGCAAGACTGATCTTCCCCTGAAACAACTTTCCACCTGCTACTGTCATCTCAGGAACATTTGCTTCACCTTCCTAGTGTCCCCCTAGAATGCCATTTCAGCCAATTCATAATTTGATAATCATGCTGCTTACCATATTCTCAGCAACTTCTGAGAAATTTTATTCACTTTATTCCATAGTCTTCACCCATCAATAATCTTCCTTAACTTCCTAGCTGCAGGTTAACCCATTCGGAATCATTTCTTTTGCTTTCTCTTCTTTGGCAAATGCTTTCTATCTTTTAAGGTCTTTTTCTTGTCTCTCTACCATCTTGCCTTCCTGAACTTCTTTTTTATTTCGTTTAAGTAACCTTTCAATCTCCTTCCGCAATTTCCTCATAAACATTGAGAGTTTATTCCTCACACGTTAGACAGCGGTTTATGAATGGCCAGGCATAATGGACTCAGAATGAGTTGGCACCCCCGAGGTACCTGTCTTGCTGGGGAGCCACAGGTGAAGGGCTGTCTGCTGGACACATGTTTGCATGGAGTCAGGCTGAGTGGCCTCAGGGTGTTTGCTCTGCACTTGTGTGTGTTTCTCCCTAGTTGGTTTCCTTGTCCAGCCACCTGTGACCTCCCTCCATCCAGCCCAGGGAATCCTTCTCATCACAGGGGTAGGATGTTTGTCTCATTTTCCATCACATCCTTTCCCCAAAGTTTGGTTGTGAGTTGTTCCCATTCCAAAGACCTTTCCTCTTTGAAGAGAAAAGAGAAAATCTTGTCTCTCCTTTTCTCTCACTTCACTTCTGCTGTATTATCTCCTCCGTCCAGAATGGCCCACTGACTCACATGGGTGTAGATCCAAAGATGGCAAGAAATGCCAGCAATTCTGAGATAATAATACGGATGGATCAGGAAAACTTGAAAACCTTTATCCCGCCACATTAAAAAAAATTGCACTTCCAGTGTATTCAGAGTCTCAGTGTAGAAACACAAATGATAGAGAAATTGAATTACACTCAAGTTTTTCTTTCCTCCTTTCCTGATTTATTCTAATCCTCCAAGTTAACATGATGAACTCTTTGTTGTGTAAAGTTTCAGACATTTTCTACCCATGCACACTTTTCTTCTTTTCACATTAGAGTGTGAACTAGGTCACTTTCAACATGCTGTGATTCTGTGATTCACTGTCTCCCACCGAGTCATCCACAGATAATGTCATCTGTTTCACGGAGAACTATTTTCAATAGCTAATAGCCAATGTCTGTGGAGTGCTTACTCTGTGTCGGTTTCTTGTAACTACTTTACAGATCATTTGTACAGCGTACCCATGGACCAGGTACAATTATGACCCCCAAGTGACAGATAAGTGCAGATAAGTACAAATAAATACAGAGGCCAAGTGACTTGCCCAAGACACTGGAGCAAATCAAAATCCATGCCTCTGTAATCATTTTGCTCTATTGCCTCTGTCTGGGAGGCTTGATGATTTGGCAACTAAAACCTTAAATGTCATGTTCCATTTTTATATCTGTGACACAAGCGTGGGGCTGTGATACAGGGTAAGTAACCTGACTACTTTTGAAAACCCTTATGCACCTGGATGAAAGTAAGCCAGGGACTGCAAGCCATAGATTTAAGGTTTCCTACCAACTTTTAAAAATAGCTTCTTGAATGCAATTTATGTAGTGTCAAGTCTAGGATGTAGTCCAAATAGTAACAGAAAAATGGAGATATGTAGAAAAATACTTAAAGTTGACAAGTATTGGGAGTGTAGTATTTTTGGGGCCAGCGTGTAGACCACAGGAAAATTAGCTGTTTCCATCCCAAAGGGAAGAGCCCTACGTTGCAACTGCCAAGGTCCCTGGGACAGCAAGTGTGCTCACTGCTTAGTAAAGAAGCATCCTCAGTTTGATAGAATCATATGGGAGCCTTACATTTGGTTAGCAGTTCTACATTCTTGATGTAATAATATTTTCAGGGTGTGGGAGGGTATCAAGCTCTGAAAATACCCTTGGAGAGATCTGCTTATTAAGTTTGGCTTTTTCAGTCTCCCTACTACTTCTTTACTAAACACCAGGCGGTTTCCTTCACTTTTCAGAACCATATTGTTTTTCCCTTCTCTAATGAACTTTGAAATACTTTTGGATGAGCTATTGAGATTGGGAAAAAATAAACATCTCTTTAACATAAGGAAGATAATAACAATGACAAGTAGAAAAAGCTCTAAAACAGAGAATATCCTCCATTCTAGCCACTGACTGGGAGTGGAAGGTTCGTGCTCGCTGTCCAGGACGTAGAAATAAAAGCTGAGGAGGCGCTGAGGCGTTTCCTGGATCTCTATGAGCCTCCATCATTTCTGCTGAGTAGGGTTGACAGATAAAATATAGACTGTTTAGTTAAATATGAATGTTTGAAAAACAACGAGTACATTTTGAAGATAAGTATGCCCCAAATAGTTCATAGGATCTACTTATACTAAAAATAATGACTTATTATTCATGTGAAGTTCAAGTTTAACTGGGTATCCTGTATTTTTATGTCCTAAATCTGACAGCCCTACTGATGATCCACAATGGAGGCAGTTGAGGAACGGTACATGCTGGCTCTCGGACAGTCAGAAATGGCTTCAGCAGATCCAGGTACAGTATGAAATTCTTTTTGGATGTAGCTCAGAAGCCATGGCCAGCCCTTGACTGCAAGTACTGCCTCGGGTTTCCCTGAGGTGGGGTAAACCTTCCTCTTAATGGCCTTTTGGTAAGTCTGGAAGACCATATCCAAGGGGAGCCCCAAAGTCAGTTTCATCCTCACAACCATGTTTCCAATTCCTGGAATTGGCTGCATGTGACTCACCAGAGCTGAGGAGGTTTGTGGAAGTTGGGAGTGTCATAGCTTGAACCCTTTGTAGGTAAAGTTTTGCTGTTGTGAGAGTTTTAACAGGAGCAATGTGAAAGACTCCAAGTCCCCAGGTAGATAGAAATAATCCTGTTCTACCTGTGTGTATGTGACAAGTCTCTAATAGTTCAGAGAGCAAGTATCTGGTCTTAGAAAGACTGATCCAAGCTTGGATGTTTCTGGTGACAAGGCAAGGTCCTGAGTTTCAAGTTCACCTTTTATGGTTGAGGAGACAATAAGGTGGTCAGAAGGGAAATCATGGAGGAGACCTTGGCTTCATCCATCGTGCAGGCTTGTATATGTGGTTCTATGTAGATTGTGTTTCAAAGGTGGAGCTTGTTTACAACTATGAACATTCTCCGATGTGCTTTTTGGACCTTCATTCCCAGAGCGAGAGCAGTGCCGAGGCTCTAGAAATGCCATGGATATTCTGAGCTGTCAGTGGCATTTCCCCGGTACTGTTCCCTTGGTGCCGCTCCTTGAAATGTCCAAAGGGATTATCATGTGTCTTGTGGCGGGTCCTAGCATTGTGAAAGGAAGCTGCTGCACCTGGCTCAGAGGATTTCGGATGTGGTGGGAGGAGGAGTAGTACTACGACTATAAATTGTATCACAGCATATCGATTCCATCTTGAGAGTGGGGTTGGGGGGTTATGAAGGGGGGCTTTTATTGTACTTTTATACATTGTACCCTTGAAACTAATTCAATTTTTAAAAATTAATTAATTTATTTGGGGCTGCATTGGGTCTTTGTTGCTGCTAGCGGGCGTTCTCTAGTTGCAGTGAGCGGGTGCTCCTCTTGGCTCTGGTGCACGGGCTTCTCATTGCAGTGGCTTCTCTTGTTGTGGAGCATGGGCTCTAGGCACGCAGGCTTCCGTAGTTGTGGCACGTGGGCTCGGTTGATGTGGCACACGGGCTCTAGAGCGCAGGCTCAGTAGTTGTGGCACGCGGGCTTAGTTACTCCGTGGCACGTGGGATCTTCCCAGACCAGGGCTCGAACCCATGACCCCTGCATTCGCAGGCATATTCTTAACCACTGCTCCACCAGGGAAGCCCGATAATTCAGTTTTTTATAAAGAGAAGATTCCTAATATTATTCCAAAATTTTAAAAATATGTAGTTGGATAACACTATGAAAAATTAACTGATATATAATTTTATTATTTCTCTTTGCTCCCTGGATTTTTTTCCCCATCCAGTCAGCTAGGCACTGTGAGTTCACTGCATTAGGAAGGTAAAGACTCAGCAGAAATGAGGGAGAAAAACAGAAAAGTCTCAGCTTTGGAATGTTCACAACGGAGGCCACAGTAGAACAGGTGAGAATTCTGTGAACCAAAAATAAATGTCGTCTCAAATGCAAAAAAGTATTCTCTGCACTGGGAGGCAGGAGAGGGAGGGAGGGAAGGACTGAAGGAGAGAGATCAGTGTGGCCAGGGACATGGAGACTGTGCTTAAGGACGATATGCCCAGGAAGAGAATCAGAATCTGGAGAAGATTCAGCCTGCACGTGATCATTGCCTCCAGCCAGCACCCTCATCTCAGACGTTGGGAAATTCAGAGAGAGAGTGGGAGTACGTCAGGAGGGCCACGCGCATAGTCTGTGTGGCAGGGGTTGTGGCCGTTCCCTATTTGTGAGGAGTCCCCAGCAATTTGCAGGCCTCTTCTGGAAAATGCTGGCGGACGTCTCTAGTGCTTATGTGAAAGCTTGTTCACAAACCTTGAAAGATACAGATGTAGATGACAGATAGATGCATAGATAGAAAAATGTCATTAAATAAAAGCTCCAGGAAAGGTTTGGAAAATGCCCTTTATTGCATAGGACGCTTCTATTGTCATATGATGTTAGACTGAGTGCCGGTCCCTTCATCCTCCTTCAGACCACGGCATTCTGTCTGCTACTCTCCCGAGGGTCCTTTCTTCTCCCTGGAAGGGATAAAATAAATGAGGTAGAACAGGAAGAGACAAGAAGCACTCCAACCTCTGCTGGTCAGGGTTACCCTCCAGCATTGCCTTAATGCTCAGAGCCACACACACCACAGTGAGCTTGGCTCCAGATCAACTACCACGCAACGAAGGTTCTGGAACATTTCCATATCTCGGGGGACCTCATTTCCACGTGACTCTCTTTCATATTCCCCTTTGTCACAGAAGGATAGGTCCAGTGGTCCGAGTGAGATCTCGGCTCAGGCCCAAGGCTCTCAGACCTCAAAGTTCTGGTCCTGCAAGGGCCCCTGTCCTTTCTTGAGACCACTCCTGGCTCTCTCTGCCGAGAAGGAGCTGCTGGCAGTACGTCCTCTAAGAGTTGAGGTCCATCGTGCAGACCCTGAGAAAACTCCTAGGAAAAGGCTCCACCTTCTTGTTTACGTCAACAGAGGTCAATGCCTTTGTTAGTGCTGGGTGTGTCCCATTTGATGCAACTGCAGAGCCATTAGGTAAACCAGCACATGTGTGCGGCCCCTTCCCTTAGACTCCTCTGGGCCCTCGTGACATAGGCTCAGAAGACTGCCAGCCTCAAGCCTTACCTCTTCCAAGGGACGGCCACACCGTCTTCCAGGATCTTCTGTCCCATGAATCTCAGTTGCTGTTTTGGAACTCAAAGGAGAGAAAAGACCCTGCCTGCGGGGTCTCTTTGAGCTGGGGCCTTCCCCCGTGGGCTGCTCTCCCTC